>NC_089494.1:261911089-262243589 GCF_036850765.1 Saccopteryx bilineata
CTTTCAGCACAGGAAGTGAGGGAAAGAACGGCCCATTAAACCAAAAGAAAGTAGAAGGAGAAAATAATGAAGACATAAGCAGAAACCAGTGAAACAAAACACAGATATTCAATGAAGAAAATCAACAAAACCGAAATGATCGATAAAATTGCTGAGAGAGAAGGAAGAGGAAGAGGAGGAGGAGGCTGATAAGGAGGGAGGGAGGGAACAGGGAGGAAAGAAGGAAAGGGAAAGGGGGTTGAGAGGAGAGAGAGACAGATACAGAAGATTAATACGACTGAGCACAAAGATCTCAACACTATCTCACAGACACCCAAGACCACCATCAGAGTATCCTAAGCTTTCCATCCTAGGAGTCCTGAAAATCAAAGCTGTCCACCCATGGGGGAAATGACTCAGAAGTCCGTTATCTTGGCTCAGAGTCACGGGTGTCGTAAGTGCAGATCTGGGTCCGAGCTCTGTCTGATCCAGTTCTGAGGCCCACGGAGCTTTCCACAGCGTCGTTCAGGTCACAATGTGCAGAAGTAACAACTTGGGCTACTGAGAGATTATGGGACCTGAGCATACAAGCTCCGCCTTCAAAGTGTGAACACCCCCCCCCCCGGGGTTCCACCAGACAGCACCCCGAACAGCCCAGGGAGAGGGCGCTGTTCAGCCCAGCCTGGCCCATGCGGTGCCAGTCCCAGGGACACCCGCTCCTAGCTGCGTGACCTTGGGCAGGTCACTGCACGTCTCTGGGTCTCTGCCTTCTCATCTGATAAATGGAGGTGGTGACTGTGGAACCCTCGCAGGGCTGCTGGAGGAGAAGTACATGAATAAAAGGGGCTGGTCAGCGGTCCGGAGAGTTAGCAAGCGGAGGAAGAAGCCGCCACACAGAGTGACCTACCTGGGGGCCGTTGCTCAGGGTCCGCAGAGCCGGCCCGCGGTCAGCAGAGCGCCCCGGTCTTTCCTCCTCCTTTCCCAGACGTGCCTCCTTCATCCCGGTTCCGTCTGGGCTTCCTTGCGGAGCACTGGATCCATCCGCTCCTCTCCCGGCCGGCGATGGGGCGGCGGACCCAGCTCCGCCCCTGGACCTCTCTGTGCCTGCGGAAGGTCCCAGGCCCCCTGCAGCCGGACCCTCTTTCTGTTCCAAGAACGGCCCCTCGTGGGCCCCTGCAGGCAGCTGCTCTGAAGGCTGGGTCACCTGCACGGCCCTTTCCACAGCGTCCACCTTGCTTTTCCCCCGGGGGCGCTCCTCGGCCGCCCCCAAACGTCCCGCATCGGCGCTCAGCCCCGAGGCGACCTCCCTCTCCAGGACGCGGACCCTGCGCAGGAGGTGGGCGTTCTCCCCCCTCAGAGCCCGGATCATGTCTTCTATCCCCAGCACCACGTCCTTGATCAGCTCCTTGTAACTGACCCCGAGCTCCGAAATCAGCGCGCTGAGCTCCCGGTTCTCCCGGGCCGTGTCCTCCAGGGCGCCTTGGAATTGCCTGGCGCTCTGGGACTTGGCTCTCTGAAGCTGGCCCAGGCGCCGTTTCAGACTCTCGTTCTCCGTTTCCAGCTCGGAAATCCTGCCGTAGCTCTTCCCGTTGCAGTCTTCCAGGTCGGAGACCGCCTGCCGATACTGGGCCAGTTCCCCCTGTAAGTGGGAGACGTCTCCCAGCAGCACCCCGTTGTCCCGCTCGAGGGCAGCTATCCTGGCCACGTGTCTCTCCCTCTCCGCCTGCAGGACACGGAGCTGGTGATGGCACCTCGTGTGGTCCCTCTGGAGTCGGATGTTGTCATGTAAAACTTTGCTTCTCTCCTTCTTCAGGGCAGAAATGAGCTGATGGAACAGGCTCCTGGCTCTCTCCAGGGCTCTTGATGGCTGGCAGAGGTCCTGGCCCCGCTCGGGGGGCCTCTCTGGGCCCGGGAGCAGGTCCTCTGAATCAGGCCCCGTCCCTGGAAGAACGTGGCCGGGCACCTCAGTCTCTCCTGGCTTAATGCCCTCACGACTCTCCTTAGGGTCTGCTTCCTCTGCAGGACGTGTATGCAAACCCTGGTCTGCCCAGACCTGCCGAGGGTCAGCGGGCCCCTGGTCACTGGGCCACCTCCCGGCCAGGCTCCCGTCCTCTCCAGCCAATGCGGAAGCCTCCTGCCTGCGACCCCCACTCCCAAGCTCCAGGGTGGAGAGGTGCCGGAAGCAAACCTCCATCCCCTCTGCAAAGGCGTCTATGGTGAGCACAGACGCCTCAGGTCCTTGGCGAGGAGCCCTCGGGGGACTGGTGGGCTTGGCTTCCTCGGGTGACACGGCTAACCTGGCAGGCAGTGGCAAACCTCCCTTTTCCACCGAGAACAGCGTTTCCTTGGCCTCCCGTTCCTTGCAGACGGGCTCCCCCAGGACCTTGCTGTGGCCCAGGCTGGACCCGTCCAGACACACTGCCGCCTCCTCCTCTCCTTGCCCTTCCCGCCCAGGGTTCTCCTTGAGCGGAAGCAGAGCGTGTCCAGCCCGCATGTGGCGTTCCTCCTCGCCCCGGACTCTCCCCGTGGCTCTGTCCTGCTCTGCGAGGAGCTGACCGCCGGCTGGAGATGGCCCTTCGGCACCAGGAGGCTCCCATTCCTCGTCCACCGAGGGAAGCCTTCCCAGGAGGCCCCAGACGTGCTCTTCCACCTGCCTCCTGCTGCTCAGGGACTTGGGGCCCTCCATGGACACTGAGGCCGCCCCCTGCAGAAGAGGCAGGAAGGGCTCCTGCCTGGGCCAAGGGCAGGAGGCAGTGGCCCGGGGCTCTGAGGCCCGATGTTGGCTCTGCGGGCCTTCAAGGGCACCAGCACCGTCCTCCAAGCCCAGCCTCTCGTGGCTTTCCTCGCGTCGCTGGTACCGGTCACCGAGGTCTCCCTCCTTCCTGCCCCAAGTCCTCCTCGCGCCCCAGTCCTCGGGTCTCCACTCTGGGGTCCCTCCGCCCTCCTTCCAAGGGTCGTTTAGATCTGTGGGCCCTGTCCCAGGAGATCTCTGGTGTGACAGTGGGGGACACTCCTGGCACAGAGAGGGGCCGCAGCTCCTCGTCTGGGGACGGTCCCCGCAGGGCTTTCCAAAGGCTCTGGGGGCAGGCAGGGGCCTGGCGTCCAGCCCCCGCTGGAGGTAGAGTTCTTCTGCGGAGGCCTCTGGGAGCAGCAGGGCAGTGGGGTCCCCGGCGGATCCCCAGGGAGGGAGTGTGGACGTCTGCACCAGGAGGAAAGATTCCTGGGCCAGGGCAGCTGGCAGCCTCTGCCCTGACATCCAGGCCAGCTCTGTGGGGAGGAGTCCCGAGGGGCAGCCACAGACGAGGAGGAGGGCCTGTTCATGCAAGCTGGGCTCAGTCGGAGCAGGCTGGGGACGAGAAGAGAGAATAAGGTGTGAGACAGCCCCTTCTGCCATTGGTCCCCTCCCCTCCTCTCTGACCCTATCTTTTGATGTTCTCTGTGCTTCCTTACCCAGCCACACAGGCCTTCCTAACATGTCCACTCTGTTACTACCCCGGGGCCTTTGCACCTGCTCTTCCCTCTGCCCAGAATGTCCTTCCCCCAGATCCCCTTCTGGCTCAGCCTCTCACTCCATTCACATCTCAACTCAAATGTTACTGCCTCAGAAAGGCCTCCCGACCACTGTCACCCTTTTCTGTCCACTGACCGACCTTATTTCCTGCGCACACCCTCCACCCTCCCTCACTGCACATCCATGTGTGGAGGGTGAAACTCCCCTATCGCCCGCACTGTCCAGGACGGCAGCCACGGGCCATGTGGGGCTTTCCCAATGGAAAAGTTAGCATTGACAGAGACAGCGTGGGCTGCAGAGACAGCGCTTGGGTCCAGCTCCCGGGCTGTGTGACCCTGGGGATGACCACCCCTCCTGGAGTCCCCAGTCCCTCCTCCCCAGCACGGGGTGGTGGCTCCTGCCTCGCGAGTGCCTGGTCGGGAGGGTCTGTGGGACGAAGCATGATCTGGCGGCCACTAGGCCCCGGGCGCACAGCTGGGGTCCCTTTCTGCCCAGTCTCCAGTCAGGTCTCAGGGCCTTTCGTTCCATCTCCTCAAATCTCCCTCTCAACCACTTCCAGAATGTTCTAAGCCCAGAGTGCCTTCACCTGCTTCTGCCACCTCCCGCGTGGGGGCTGATCAGACCCAGCGGCCCCCCAGGCACACAGAAAGTCTACGGTCTTACCTGTGCATAGTCAGGTCCCGCCAGGTCTCTCAGAAATCCGGCCGTGGTCTCCAGGCCTGGCACCAACGCAGGGGGGCCTCGTCCAGCCCCGGCGCTGCCCCAGGTACAGGGCCCCACGGCGGGCTGGCCTGGGAGGGGACAGGACCCTGAGTGTCACCCTCCTAGGAGCTCCCCCAGGATTGCCGCTCAGGGCCCTGCCCCTTGTTATCAGGGATGAGGGCCCTGCCCGCTGACTCACGGCCTGCAAGTCCCCGAAGGAGGCCTGATGGTCACCATCACCCGTCTGGTGAGCAAACTGAGGCTCGGCGGTGGTAAACCACTGTCCTGCTGAGCAGCGGCCCTGGGTCTGGAAGCTGCTTCTTCTGACCCCAGAACTCACGCAGATGACAAAGCCCAAGACACCACTCTCTCCCCAGGTGTCCTCATGGGCCACACGGGGTCGTCATCCCCACCCCAGGCCCCAGTGCATGGACAAAGGGGCTAACTCCTGGGATTCCCTGCCAGACAGACACTGTGCCCGTCTCCAAGGACAAGTCTGACCCTGTTGGACCTGTCGGCTCGGCTCCCCAGAGTGGGACAGGGGCAGCCAGCGTGCTGGTGAGCGGCACCAACAGGTGGAGTGAGCCTCGTCTGGACGCCGCACAGGCCTCAGAGGACGGTGAGCGAGTACAGACACCCAGACGGACACGTGGCTGTGGGGCTCCTGGGGGCAGTGGCTTCTGCAGCAAGGACCCTGGGAGCTGTGGCCAAGACTGCCATCAGAGACATAGGCTCCCATCAGGGACAAGTTAGGGACAAGGGGTCTCTAGGCCCCTGCAGCCCCTCAGACCTGGCACCCGAGCTGTCACCGGGCTTGGGGTGAGGATGGAATAGCTCCTGGTCATCATATGGTCTCCTGTGAAGACAACTCCGCCCAAGAGGCCCCCGCTGCCCTGTGCTGGCACGCATGTCGTGGGCACTGTGGACTCTGATCCGGATGTTGCGTCATCAGGAGGCTATAAGGGAGCCGGCCCGTCAGTGGATGTCCACGCAGACGCCCCATGCCCCTTGCACTGTGGCCCCCACACACCTGCTGAGGCCCACGGTCCCGGGGCACCGTCGGGGTAGACAGAGGTCTGCCAGCGTTGGCTTTGGCAGGTGTCCAATGCCTCCTCCGGGGACAAGCGCAGCCACTCATCCTGACCACGGCCCAGGGCACCCTTCAAGAAGACACCAAAGTCAAGAGAGCTGAGGGTCCCTGGCCAAAGCGCCCACTCCAAGCCCGTCCCCACGGGTCCCTCCCAACAGCCTCAGAAGAGAACCCCGAGGAGACCGAGACTCAGGGAGCAGAGGGCCCACGGCCTGGCCGTGCAGCCCCGTCCAGTGCTCCTGGGCCTACAGGCCTAGCTGCCTCCATCAGCACCCAGGCTCCGATCGCAGACAGCGAGGAGCTTGTCTGTCCAGCCAAGACGCCCCCGGGCTCTGAGTCCCCTCTCCGTCCTGTCCCTGCTGTGTCCCACCAGTGGAGGTGGCACTCGCCCAGGGGCCCTGAGCAGTCCTGTCCCTCAACCATCAACAAGTCCCAAACCCTGCGGCCAACTGACCTGGGGCGGCGCCCCCTCCCCTGGGCCTGTCCCCAGGGCCCACAGGGGTACAGCCAGGCCCTCCCCTGCACGGCTCCACGGGAGACAGCGCCGGCCGCCGCTGCTGCAGGGGAGGCGCGGGGTGGGTGGCCACGAACACGACATACACTTCCACTTGTTCATACCTTCCGCGGTTTTTTCTTCAGTGTCTTACCGTTTCCCACATACGAGTCTTGCACATCCACTGGTCAAGTTACTCCGAGGTATTTCATTCTTTTTGAAGCAACTGTGAAGTATTGTTTTCTTGGTTTCCCTTTCTGACAGCTCATTATTGGTACACAGAAATAAAACTTATTTCTGGGTATTTACTTTGTACCCTGTGACTTGACTGAATTCATTGGTCAGTTTTAGTAGGGGTTTCGTTTGGTGGAGTCTGGAGGCTTCTCTGGAGGCAGGATCACGTCATCTGCAAATGACGACTCTGTTACTTCTTCCTTTCCGATTTGGATGCCTCTTATTTCTTCTTCCTGTCTGACAGCTGTGGCCTGGGACTTGCAGGATGTATTGAATAAGAGTGGTGACAGCAGACATCCTTGTCTTGTGCCTGGTCTTAAAGGAAAACGTTTGCAGTGTTTGCCCTCTGAGTATGATGTTTAGCTGTGGGTTCGTCACAGAGGGCCTTTATCATGGTGAGGTATGTTCCCTGTGTTCCCACTCGGCTGAGAGATTTTAACAAAGTGCGGGATTTTATCAAGTGCTTTTTCTGCATCTATTGATATGATCGTGTGGTTTTTATCCTTCATTCTGTTCATGTGGTGTATCACGTTTATTGATTTGTGAATGTTGGACCAACCTTGCATCCACAGAATAAATCCCCCTTGATCATGGTGTATGATGTTTTTAATGGATTGCTGGATCCAATTTGTTAATATTTTGTTGAGGATTTTAGCATCCATGTTTATCAGGGATATTGACCTATGGTTTTCCTTCCTTGTAGCGTCTTTATCTGGTTTTGAAATGAGGATAATGCTGGCCTCATAAAATGAGCTTGGGGGGGGGGTCTTCCTTTTCCTCTCAAATTTTCTGGAACACTTTCAGAAGAATAGATGTTCATTCTTCTTTGAATGTTTGGTGAAATTCAGCTATGAAGCCATTTGGTCCAGGATTTTTGTCTGGTGGGAGCTTTTTGATGACTGCTTCAATGTCACTGGCTGTAATCTAACCATTCAGATGATCTGAGTTTTCCTGACTCGTTTTTGAAAGATGCTGTGTTTCTAGGGATTTATCCATTTCATCCAGATTGACCAATTTGTCAGACAATGCTTTGTATTTCTTTGGTGTCTGCTGTTCCTTCTCCTCTTTCATCTCTAATTTTATTTATTTGGGTCCTCTCTCTTTTTTTTCTTGATGAGTCTGGTTAAAGGTTCATCAATTTTTTTTTTTTTTTTTTTTACTTTTTCAAAGAACCAGCTCTTGGTTTCATTGACCTTTTGTAATGCTTTCTTTTAGCATATTTCGTATATTTCTGCTTTGATCTTAATGATTTCCTTCTTTCTACTCACTTTGGGCCTTGCTTGTTCTTTTTCAAGTTTCTTTAAGTGTAAGGTTAGATTGTCCGTTTGAGATTTTTGCTGCTTCTTGAGGTGTAACGCTGTCCATTTCCCTCTCGGGACTGCTTTCACCGGGTCCCCTAAACTTTGGGTTGTTGTGTGCTCATTTCCATTTTCTTCACGGTATCCTTTGATTTGTTCCTGGATCTCTCTCACTGTTCATCCATTCCTCGTTTAGTAGCATGCTGTTTAGCCTCCATGTCTCTGCGTGCTTTTCGGCATTTTTCTTGTGATTGATGTCTAGTTTCACACCATTATGGTCAAAGAAGATGCTTGATATTTCAAGTCTTCTTAAATTTATTAAGACTTGCTCCGTGTCCTGGCATGTGGTCTATCCTAGAAAATGTTTGATGTGCACTTAAAAAGAATGTATATTCTGCTGCTTTGGGGTGAAATGCTCTAACAATATCAACGAGAGCTAGATGATCTAATATGTCACTGAGGACCACCGTTTCCTTGCTGAGTTTCTGTACAGCAGGAGGGGTCTTGGAGCCCAGAGCGTAGGTCTGTGGGCAGTCAGGAGGGTCGCTCTATTGACTCTCTTATTTCTATGTGGCTTCTTCTCTGAATCCTCGGTTATAAGACTCCTCTTCACTTAGCCTTGAGTTGGTTTTTCAGGATAATCTTTTCTTTTTTCGTTGTTTTTTTTTGGTGAATGGAGCGGAGACAGTGAGACAGACTCCCACGTGCGCCCCGCCTGGGACCCACCCAGCAACCCCGCCCAGGGCTGATACTCAAGGACTGAGCTATTTGTCACGCTCTAACAGAGCCATCCTCAGCACCTGGGGCCACATTTAAACCAATCAAGCCACTGGCTGCGGGAGGGGAAGTAAGAGAGAAGGGGGAGAGGGAAGGAGGCAGAAGCAGATGGTGGCTTCTCCTGTGTGCTCTGACCAGGAATTGAACCCGGGACATCCACATGCCAGGCTGATGCTCTATCCACTGAGCCACCATCCAGGGCCAGGATAATCATTCTTAAATTGAGTTGTAACTCCAGCAGTTCAGTCCCAGAAGGAGGCGGATGTATCATCCACCTACTCCACTGCTATCTTCCCTGTGCAGAGACGTTTAAATTCTTCCAAAAGACTGTTTCTACGGAATGTCAGTTTTTGCTTTGTGTTTTTTTTTTCCCTTCGATGATTTTGAAGGATCGTTTCCTCGTGGGTTCTTCTGCAACATGGTGTTTTATGGCTACCTAAACAGTCCCCGAAATAAGGACTGCCTTAACTTACCCGATAAGGTCCCCTTTACCGGACATTTAGGTTGTGTCCGATTTTTACCAACTATAAGAAGCGTCTAGGCACTTTTAACATTTGAGAACTATAAAGAATAAAACACACTCTTGAGTTCTTACTTATTTGTAATTATAACCCATGAAACTGGAACCGACCGTTTTTGCGTAAGATGGCTGGGCACGCCATCTGGTCTTTTATATTTGTTGTATGTTCACGGCTTTTGCCTACGTTCTAGTTTTCGATACTTATTCACACGAGGTTTTAAAGCCCTCACTTGCTGCCAGAGTGAGTGACACGTGGGGACAAACGGCTGAGTGAGTGATACAAAGGCAGGAAGTGGCAGGGAGGGGCTGGCTGCCCGTAGTACTTGCTAAACCCTGAAAAGATTCTTGTAACCACCACCAGGGGTCACTCTGCTCACACTGCGGGGGCGGGGCGGCTAGCAAAGTGTCTGCCCAGCCTGCCGGATGCCACTGTCACCCAGAACATGGTCTCAGCTCTGAAATAACAGCCTGACCCTGACATTTTAAAGATTGTGACTTTTAATCCGGTGTGAGCCGTCCCCGGGGGCCCTGCTGTAGTCATTCTCTCTCTGCACCTGTGTCTGTCTCCCCTGTAAGTTCTGGAAGGGCTCCAGCCCCGTGCCCAGTGCACACCTGCTAAGAAGCGCTGGGGGTGGGGGGTGGGGGCTGGGGGGGAGAGACATCTGTTGATAAGCCTTGCTTATCTTGCAAACCACAGTCCTTTACAATTTCCTTTCACCCAAGATCCTGAGCAGAAACGCCCTCCACAAGCTCCTCCCCGCGTCTGGGTTTGTCCTTGGAGTGGCCTGGGCTCTGAGCGACTTGCTGTAGAAACTGTAAAGTGTATGATGCCAGGCAGGGCATTGCCATTTCCGGCCTGTGGATTTGGGGACAAGGACACTGACCCCTGCCTGGCTACCTGCCAGCGTTCATGAACTTGCCTTTGGGAAATTGCCTTGTAATTTTGAAGCAAATGGGGTGTCTTCTCATAATGACCTGACTTCACCAGAATTCACACCATGGCACCCAGAACACGCCAGATACAACCAAGCCCCCAGGACGGCGGTCTGCAGTGGTTTTCAACCGCCGGGCCTTGGACGGGTCCTCCCAGAACTTTTGTGCCGGTCCATGAAGGAGTCCACCACCCTGATGTTGTAGGACGATTACAGACCCAGTGATCTCAGTCGAATTAGCTTATGCTCCAGGGTGATTTCTGCCTTAGCAGACCCCAAAATAATTCTCCGATTTTCACCAGTCAGTCCCCACATGTAAAAAATAAAAGTTGAAAACTACTGGTATGGCCCTGGCCGGTTGGTTCAGCGGTAGAGCGTCAGCCTGGCATGCAGGGGACCCGGGTTCAATTCCCAGCCAGGGCACACAGGAAAAGCGCCCATTTGCTTCTCCACCCCCCCTCCTTCCTCTCTGTCTCTCTCTTCCCCTCCCGCAGCCAAGGCTCCATTGGAGCAGGGATGGGTCCTTGGCCTCTGCCCCAGGCGCTAGAGTGGCTCTGGTCGCGGCAGAGTGACACCCCAGAGGGGCAGAGCATTGCCCCCTGGTGGGCAGAGCATTGCCCCTGGTGGGTGTGCCGGGTGGATCCCGGTCGGGCGCATGCGGGAGTCTGTCTGACTATCTCTCCCCGTTTCCAGCTTCAGAAAAATACAAAAAAAAAAAAAAAAGAAAACTACTGGTAGACCACCCTGTTTTCAGCCCTTTTGTGATGGCAGCTCCGGGAAACACAGGACCCACGTCCCTCTCTGACCCAGAAGGAGTCGGAGACTAAGAAGTGAAATGATTTGCAAAGCTCACAGGTCTCCGGGAGAGGGGGGACAGCTCAGGGTCGGGGAGCACGGGGTCCTATCTGTCTCCATCTGGCAGAATCATTAAGGTCCGGCCTTAACAGGAAGCTGCCCACCATGGTACAGTGCCCAGTCCCATTGGAGGAAGGGCATCTGCAAGTGGAATGAGGGCCCACCTCCCCCTGGAGTCAGAGCAACTGAGTCTGAACACGCCTGCACCAGGATAAAATGGTGTGCACGGCTGGCCAGAGCAGGCCCCTTGCTAATACACCTCTTCAGCCGGGTTTTTCACAGGCCATCGCTTAAAATCACTAGATGCCGGAACCCGGTGAACACCGGGGATAGTTTATGAGGAACATGCACCTTGGTGGTTGGAAGCAAAGAGCAGAGGAACAAGTCGATGCACACAGCCCGTCAGGTGGGGAAGCGCAGGGGACGGATGGTGACGTGAGCAGGGGAACAAGTTGATGCACAGCCCGTCAGGTGAGGAAGCTCAGGGGACGGATGGTGACATGCTCCGCCTTTTACGGAGCAGAGCGGGGAAGCCCTGCTTTTATGCAACCACAGAGGGAGACTCGGATCCAGAAGAGTTTGCGGTGTATTTGTTGCCATGATGACCTCCCTGAGCCTGGGTCATTCAGGGATGACCACTGAAGCCACCTGAGGCGCCCTGGCCTTCCGCAGGGGTTCACCCCGCACCTGCCCCCAAGGTTCTGCCTGCACACCACCAGGCCTGGGAAAAGGGAGGGACGCCCAGGGGCCCTGGAGGCCAGAGCAGAGTCAACCACCCAAAGCAGGTGGAGGCGCAGGAGGTGAGACCATCGCCATCACCTGCCATGTTACCGCGCTATAGGCTGAATTGTGTCTCCTTAAAAGATGCTCAAGCCCTAACTGCGCCCCCCCCCACCCCAGAACCTGTGACTGGGCCCCTACCTGAAAACAGGGTCTGTGCAGACATAAACAAAGGTGAGGTCATACAGGTGAGGTCGTACTGGAGCAGACCAGCCTCACCCACCCCACCTGCCCCTACAGGCTGACCAGCAACCGGGCGGAGGTTCTCAGTCCTCGGCGGGGGAATCACACCGGGGGACAGCCCTTCCCGGAGGCCACTAGAGCGCTCCCAGTCCCCTCGGGCCATCACAGGCCCCTGTGATGGGGGAGCTGGTGGCCGTAGGCTCTGTCCACTCCAGGCCACCCGCCTGTGCTTCCCGCCGATCCGTGCAGACAAATCAGTCGCATTTAACCTTCTCCAGTCAAGGATCAGGCATCAGGACAAACCAAAGGATGAGAGAGAGAGAGAGAGAGACTATCGTGTAAGCAGCGTGGGTGAGTCTACCCAACTTCCCCCCGGACCACGGGAATCCAGGAAGAGATGGTGGTGAAGGTGGTGCTGATGAGAACGTGACAAGGATGGTGACAGGAACTAAGTCTGACTGCTTCCTCCCAACGCACCAGGCACAGTGAGCCTCTCTCGCTTCATCCTCACACTCAGACAAGGAAGCGGGTCCTGGTGGCATCCCTGTGTCACACTCGGGCACACTGAGGCACGGGAAGGTTTAGTAACCTGCCCCAAGGTATCACGGCAGCTAAGAGCCAGAGCTGCACCGGAATCACCGTTGTCTCGTTCACTTGGGGGTTTCCCTGCCCCCCCCCGCACCATGCTCTGCTCACCCCACGGCGCTTGGCTCACACCCTGTGCACACCCCAATATTTAAGGTCTGCACTTTCTCCCCTGCAGTCTCTAACCAGCAGCCGCTCCTCAGCTGAAGAGGGCATGGCTTCTCCTAACGCCAGAGGCCGACTGGCTGGGGAACGCACTTGACAGGCCACTTCGGGAATTTTCAAGAGAATTTTGACTGAGCACAGCAGCCTCCAGTAAAACCTTGAGAACATGAGCCTGGGGTGTGGCAACTTTTTAAAGTGATAATTCAGGAAACATCAAGAAGGTGACAGATGCCCTGTGACAAGGGGCTTGGAGGCTGATGACACAGCTACCGAATGCCCCACACTCCTCGAGAGCAACCTCTGGCCCCAGCATCTCAAGGTAAGGGCAGCAGCTGGAAGTCACGGCTCAGACCTGGCCCATGTCCCCTGGCTTGGCCCTGATACTTGGTAGCAGCTAGTAGGGTGTCCATGGCCAAGTCCCTTAACATCCTGGGTCTCAATGTCTCCATTTCTTCAGTGGGATAACAGCACTTACTTGGCTCACAGGCTGTTCTCAGGATTAAATGGGAACACAAAATGTTAGCAGGGGAGTCTCCTAAATATTTAGGTACCCACCCCCTCTCTTTTTTTTATTTTTATTTATTTTTTATTTTTTTTATTTTTCTGAAGAAACGGGGAGAGACAGTCAGACTCCCGCATGCGCCCAACTGGGATCCACCCGGCATGCCCACCAGGGGGCGACGCTCTGCCCACCAGGGGGCGATGCTCTGCCCCTCCGGGGCATCGCTCTGTTGCGACCAGAGCCACTCTAGTGCCTAGGGCAGAGGCCAAGGAGCCATCCCCAGCACCCGGGCCATCTTTGCTCCAATGGAGCCTCGGCTGCGGGAGGGGAAAAGAGAGACAGAGAGGAAGGAGAGGGGGAGGGGTGGAGAAGCAGATGGGTGCTTGCCCTGGCTGGGAATCGAACCCTAGACTTCTGCACGCCAGGCCGACGCTCTACCACTGAGCCAAACGGCCAGGGCCCACCCCCTCTGTTAGACAGAAGAGTGAGGGGCGGCGTGTGGGGAGGTGGGTGCAGGAAACAACGGCTTAAGCCAACGGCCTAAATGAAAGCCTCACGCTGCGGGAGATTACAGAAAGGATTCCCCAGGACAGTTTCCATCTGTGCACGGTTTTATTCTCCAAACTTACAGAAAAGTGCCAAGACTAAACTTTTCTCCAGTGAACATAGAGGAGGAGGAGCAAACAGGACACGCAGAAGAGTGACAGGCAGGGGTAAGGCCGCCAAAGGAGTAAGAGAGCGCACAGATAAACTCACTATTGACACGATCTGGCAGGACATGCACTCAACACGCTGAGAGACGCAGGGCGCGTGAGGCTCCAGTTCCTTTGAAACAGGTTGTCTGGGTCTGAAGAGAACTGTGATTTTTCATGAATGAGCCATGTCGCTGGTGCTAAGGTCGCTCGCTGACTTTTCCTTAAATGCGAGCTGACCCGGGAGGAGGGGAGCGGGGACCGGGACCCCCCGGAAGGGGCTGAGTAGCTAGCTCTCTTTTCAGGGAGGCAGCTGAATGCAGGGGTAACAGAACACTCGGACTCGTGCCCGTTTGGGTCAAATTCCAGTTCTGCCTCGCACTAGCAGAGCGCTACCCGGTCAGTGCAATACCTCTCTGCGCCTCAGCCTCCTCGTCTGTGCGTCATGAGGGTACCAATGGGACCTGCCTCGCGCTCTTCGTGAGGATTAAATGGGCAGGAGTGTATTACATGTCAGTTTTTACCCTTCCATCAGTCAAATAAATACATCAATGTCCCCTGCCCTCGCCTCCAGAGCTTCAGAAATGTGCCCAAGATCACAGCGCTAGTAAGTAGGAAACCCGGCCGGCCCTGCCCCGCCCCTGAGCACTTCCACAGGAGCAGCGCTGCTGAGCCCCAGCCCTGCTGCTGAGCAGAGGCTCCCACGCCCCCACAGACCTGGCTGGACCTGCCCTCAAGGAGCTCACAGTCTCACGGAGAGAGGAAGACGTGCACACACAGTACTCCATGCAGGGGTCTGTCACCACCTTTGGTGAGGGAGGTCGGAAAAGGGATGGCTGCTTCGGGGGGGGGGGGGGCAGGGAGGATGGCAGGGCTCGTGAGAGTTACATAATCCTGCACATCCATGAGCTCATCTAGCCCCAGGCCTGGCTCATGGCAGGGACTCCTTAAATGTTGGGTATAGATAGACAGCAGGAACAGACAATAAGGGATTAAGGGTGCCTGGCTGGCCACCTGGAGAGTGGTCGGAAGCAGATGGTAGGGTGAGTGAGATGATGGAGTGTAGGTAGACAGCGGGTGGATGGATGGATGGATGGATGGGTGGATGGGTGGGTGGGTGGATGGATGGATGGGTGGGTGGGTGGGTAGATGGATGGTGGGTGGGTGGGTGGGTGTTTGGATGGATGGGTGGGTGGATGAATGGGTGGGTGGATGGGTGGTGGATGGATGGATGGATGGATGGATGGGTGGGTGGGTGGATGGATGGATGGGTGGATGGGTGGGTGGATGGATGGATGGGTGGATGGGTGGGTGGATGGATGGTGGGTGGATGGGTGGGTGGGTGGATGGATGGATGGGTGGATGGGTGGATGGATGGGTGGTGGATGGATGGATGGGTGGATGGATGGATGGATGGATGGATGGGTGGGTGGATGGATGGATGGGTGGGTGGGTGGGTAGATGGATGGTGGGTGGGTGGGTGTTTGGATGGATGGGTGGGTGGATGAATGGGTGGGTGGATGGATGGATGGATGGATGGGTGGATGGGTGGGTGGATGGATGGATGGGTGGGTGGGTGGGTAGATGGATGGTGGGTAGGTGGGTGTTTGGATGGATGGGTGGGTGGATGAATGGGTGGGTGGATGGGCAGGTGGATGGATGGATGGGTGGATGGGTGGGTGGATGGATGGATGGATGGGTGGATGGGTGGATGGATGGATGGATGGGTGGATGGATGGGTGGTGGATAGATGGATGGGTGGGTGGATGGATGGGTGGTGGATGGATGGGTGGATGGATGGATGGTGGGTGGATGGATGGGTGGTGGATAGATGGATGGGTGGGTGGATGGATGGGTGGTGGATGGATGGGTGGTTGGGTGGATGGATGGGTGGGTGGGTGGATGGATGGATGGGTGGATGGGTGGGTGGATGGATGGATGGGTGGATGGGTGGGTGGATGGATGGATGGGTCGATGGGTGGATGGATGGATGGGTGGGTGGATGGATGGATGGATGGGTGGGTGTTTGGATGGATGGATGGGTGGATGGGTGGGTGGGTGGATGAATGGGTAGATGACGGTGGATGACAGTAGGATGGATGGGCTAGTGGTGTTGTTGGATGGGTGGATGAAGAGAAAGACTGGGAATGAAGGAATCAGTGACTTCAGCAAGTGGCTGTAGATCAAGTTCGAGGAAAGCAATCACTCCTGCCCTGGGGTGTCACCACTTACCAGGCTACCGTGACCCGCAGGGGCAGTGCTGCGCACTCTCTCCCCCAGCACCTGGGCTCCCAGCTCCTCTCGCAGGCTCCTGTTTTGCTCGGCGAGGTCCTCCACCTGGCCCTGCAGGCCGATCTCCGACAGCTGCAGCTCGTAGAGGCAGCACTGGAGCTCCTCCAGCTGCCCGCGGAGCCGCCGCTCAGTGGCGCGCTGCTCCCGCAACCTGCGCGCCGCCTCGTCCCGCTCGCGCTCTCCGCGCTCGGCTCTCGCCTGCAGGGCGCGCAACTCCGCGGCTTCCTCGGGGGCGTCCTGGGAGTCAGCCGGGGCCGGGGCTCGGGGGCTTCCCGGGGACGGGGTGTCCAGCTCAGCCAGCAGAAGACCCGCGGCGCGGCAGAGGCGCCGCACGTCCCGCTCCAGCCGCTGCACCTGCGCCCGCAGAACGCGCTCTTGCTCGCGCACCAGGCCCAGCTCGCGCCGCTGGTTCCGCCGGCAGCGCTCCAGGGCCGCGGTCTGCTGTCCCAGGGCCTCGTCCTTGTGCCGCAGCTGCTCCCGCAGCCGCCGCACCCTCCACCGCTGCCTCCTGGCCGCGCGCTCCTTCTCCAGAACCTACAGGTTGGCGGTGGACCAGGGCGTCAGGAAGCAAGCCCCGGGCGCAGGCGGCTCACGCCAAGCCTGTCTTTACTTTAAACTTTGACTTTTATTCATCGTGAAATATTTTTGCACGGAATATTGCATTAAATGTTGCATCAAAATATTTATCTTGCTTACTGAGATTCTTGATGCTCCCTTAAGTTTTGCGTAGGGGGCGCATGACTCACCTTCCCCCACTAGGGGCCCTGCCCACCCAGGAGCTCCCTGAGTCCTCCAAGGGAACCGTGCAGGGGGCAGGACAGGCGTCAGCTGGTGTGCACCCAGAGGGCTCTCCAGTGGTTCCACACCAGTTCCACTGAATGCCCCACACCAGTTTGTCAAAAGCTACCACCTGGACCCCACGGAGGGTACAACCGCCTCAGGACCTCCCAGATCTATTTCCCGGCGCCTAAAGGCTAAAAAGCTGGCCCTGGCTGGTAAGACAGGGCCACCACTGTCACAGCAGCTGTTCCTTATTGTGCATACCCCCCGGTGGAGTGAGGTGCGGTTACTGTCCCCTTGGGACACTCAGAAATGGCTGGCAATAATAAACACGGCGGCGCAGTGGATAAAGCGACCTGGAAATGCTGAGGTTGCCAGTTCAAAACCCTGGGCTTGCCCGGTCAAGGCACATATGGGAGTTGAAGCTTCCTGCTCCTCCCCCCTTCTCTCTCTCTCTCTCTCTCTCTCTCTCTCAATCTCTCTCTCTCCTCTAAAATGAATAAATAAATAAATAAATATTTAAAAAAATAATAATAATAAACACGGCTCGAGGTCCCGGCTGGACCTCTGTGTATCTGACACAGGCCTTTCGCTCAAGGTCTCCCTGGCCTTGCGCCTTGCCCTCCCTGCTCCCGAGAGCTGTGGGCTGACTGGGGTGACCCGCCCCACTGTGCAAACCGGAGTCCTCGCCTCAGTTTCAGATTTCCTTTTAAGCACACGATGGTCCTGGGGCCACGTTAACCTCTCTCAACAGCTAGTGTGTGGTGCTGCTCCTCAGCGCGGGGAGGGAGCCCGGGGCGACAAAATCAGCAAGCAAAGGACAAACCGCAAAGAGAAACGTGGGGGAGGGCGGCGGAGCCCTGGCCGCGTGCTCCGTGCTTAGATCCTCATCCCCAAACACCAAGGCTGCAGGTTCCATCCCCAGGGGAAGCCACCGATGAATGCACAGCTAAGTGGAATGACAACGGAGCACTTTTCCTCCTCCCTCCCTCTCTCTCTTCCTCTCTCTGTTTCTCTAAAACCAATCAATGAGAAATAGAGAGAAAAGAAGCAGGGGGCAGATAAACCGGGAGAGATGTCCCCGTGAGGAAAACCCGGTTTTGCCTGATGGTGTGAATCCCGTCAGTGGCGCTGCTCAGGGCATGGCACCCTGGGGCCCGGACAGGTCTGCCTCTAACGGTTTTCAGAATGACCCTGGGTCACCATGGAAACGAGGCCTCTGACACACCCACTAGGAGTTTCGACCACAGGGCCCGCACTCCTACCAAACCTGCTCCAAAATGCCACGTGTCTCTGGGGAGAGACTCGAGTGACAGGTTCAGGCTGGGCCGTAGCAGGCCAAGGGGTCACTGAGGGACCCCGAGCACGGCCCCTCATCCCTCTGAACCCCCCGAGCCTCACCTGGAAACGGAGCTTCCAGAGAGGTGTTTCCCAGGGGCATGCAGATTTCCCAAGGCCGGAATAAAGAGATGTGGGAGGGTGGGGGGTCAGGAGATGCAGAACTCCAGGCCCGCGGCACCTCTGAGCCCCCCTCACCTTCTCCCTTGCTGTTACCCTGGCCTGCCATCTCCTCGCCACTCTGTGAACATCTCGTGATTACTGGGCTGCGTGTGAGTCACCCGGGGAATCTCAGACGTCCATGGGGCGTGGCTCAAAAAGATGTCCAGATGTATTTTCCACAGAGAGACAGGTGATGGTGGAATCGCACACCCCTGAGCCCCGTATTTAAAACTCCTCTCTGGACGCGGCTGGCGACGTGCAATAAGCCAGGGAGGGGGGTGAGCTCAACTCTGTGCGCCTGGAGTTCAACGTCAAGTTGGGAAACGCCACTTGCACGTCTCCCTGGCGCCTCCAAAAATCATTTCAACCTCACTGAACACCTTCTCTTCCCACAATGCACTTCTATTTCCATTCATGGCAAAACCACTGTTTTGGGAGCTCCTGTAACTGCTCCCACGGTCAGAAACACACTCTAACAGTGTGCCCCCCAGTACACACCCCTCCCCGTGCATGTCGTGAAACAGCTCCTGCTCGGATGTGGGGGGGAGGCTTTCTCATCTCCTAGTGAGTCGATTCTGTTTGTAAAATGCGAGTCCTGACTCACAGAATTGATTTCACAACCTGCCGACAGACGTCAGCCTGCATCTTGACCTGCAGGTCACAATCCGCTGAGACAGGACTCCCCCGGGCTCTTGGGGTGCCGCCCACTGCTGCCAACTGAGTGGTGTCGTTTCTGCCTCTGCAGTGTTTCCTGCACGGGTCCCGTCCCACCTCCCACCTGCCATGTCTGTGCCCAGGAATACTCCAATAAACACGAATAGTTACAAAAGCGGCCAGGGTTATTCAAACGCCTACTGCTGTGTTTTACATGTATTAACTCACTGAACCCATTAACAGTTTGAGGGGGTTGGTACTGTATTGTTCCCATTTCACAGATGAGGAAACTGAGGCCCAGAGAGGTAAAGCCGCTTGCCCTAGGTCACACGGCTGGTGAGGGATAGAGCCCGGGTTCAGCTCTAGGCACCTGCCTCCAGAGCCCGCCTCTTTCCCGTACAGCATGGCCTTGCCCTCCACCTCCACCAACTTTCTCTCCCGTGCAGTTAGAGTGACATCCCCCAAACCCGGACCTTGAGCCCCCCCCCCCCCCGCTATTGTCCTCAAAGGCCTGCTCCCCGTTGCCTGCAGAATGAGGTCGCACAGCGGGCCTGGCAGCCCTGCCCCTTTGGGCCCTCCCAGTCTTACCAGCCCCTCTCCCTACCCCTCACTCTGCCAGGCGCTGCTGCGTTCTTCCCGTGCTCCGTGCCCGTGCCCGGTGGTCCCCCGCCTCACGTGCCTTTCCCGTAGGCCCAGCTCCTGTGCCCAGCTCCCTGCATGCCCACAACACGCCCCCCGTCTCCCTCACGGCACCGGCGTCCAGTTTTGGAGTTTTGCAGTTCCCTGTTTCCTGTGTCCCCACCCGCATTCCAGCTCCTGAGGCGATGACCCTGCATCGGTCAGCTCCCTGTCCTCAGGCCAGACCCAGCCTCCCCTCCCCCCATGTCGGCACCCAGGCTGCAGAAATGAACCTCTGCCCAGAACCCCCAGGGAAAGCACAGGCCCCGCAGGTCACCCAGTGCTCTCACACCCCCCGTGGGGCCCTGGGGGAACCTGTGCGGCAGGCAGGTAGGGCAGGATGGGGACCCCCCGCTACAGAAGGGGCCGCAGAGGCCCAGAGAGGCCGTGGAGGCAGGATGGGGACCCCCCGCTACAGAAGGGGCCGCAGAGGCCCAGAGAGGCCGTGGAGGCAGGATGGGGACCCCCCGCTACAGAAGGGGCCGCAGAGGCCCAGAGAGGCCAGGGGATGTCACCCCAGGCCCCACGGGCCTCTCCTGAGTGGCACCACTGTCTTTTCTCAACTGTAGCGGTTGCCACGTCCAAACAGGAAGGGGGCCACGCTGGGACAAGAACCCAGTACAGGAGGGAGGAGGGACGCATACCTGGCTGGCCAGCTCCCCCTGCAGCGCCTCCAGCTGCTCCTGGGCGTGGAGAGAGGCGTTCCGTTCCCGGTGCACGCGGGCGCTCAGCTGGTCCACCTTCCGCAGGAGCTGCCGCTCCGACAGCTCCAGCTCCTGGACCCTGCAGTGGGGAGGCAGGGCCGCACTTAGTCCGGACGGCGTGAACACGCCGCAGGCTTTCACACGGAGGGCTGGCTTTGATGGTGGCGGCGGCTGTTTGGCTAAGTTCATATTCTGACAACATTACGTGCTGTGAAACACTCACACACACGTTCCTAAGGATGATCTATACAACTTACAAAGACCTCTTTTGACTAAGAAGTCACCATGCCTCAGAAATCCTAACTCCTGAGCCAAGAATCCCAAATCCAGGTGATATACCAATTAAGGACTCAGCCTCAAGCAAACACCTGTTTTGCTTCAATGAACAGTCACATTTCCAGCCCGTAGGTGGTTCCATTACCCCTACAGCACCCACGAGGAAAGCAAGGATCAGAGAGGCCAGGCCACTTGCCCAAGGTCACACAGCATTGTAGAGTCTTGGCCGCCTGATTCCCCAACGCATACTTTCAACCCTATGTCCCACTGCCTCCCGTTTGAGCTACATTCCTGTGAATTTCTTCTGAGGAAGGGATTGAACGTCAGAAAAAATATATGTTTCTGGAATTAAAATAATTACTCTGTACTCCTTATAAAAGTAAGAGGTTGGGCATGACCTAATTGTGTAACAGGGATAGCAAAGCCACAAAAGGCTTTTTTTTTCTTTTTTTTTTTATCATCCTGGGGAAATGTGGTTGTGTCACATACAAAGTACTGCCCAGACTGGACGGGAATACTGACCACGCGACGCAGAGAGAAGCGTGCATGACTAGGGTGAGCCCGACGCGGCAGTCTGGCTACTGGTCCCCTTGGGAGAGAAGGAACCTCAAAGGCTTGCCTGCCACTGGGTCCCAGTCCCCTTCCTGTGCTGATCCTACCTCTCTAGTGGAAACCAGGAGGCACTGGGAAAGTGCGTTCCCAGCCCACGTGGACACGCTCTGCACGACAACTCTCCTCACCCAAGTCCACGCCGGTGACCGGCTCACCCGGGACAGACCGCCTCCCTAAGGGAGGACCTAGCTTTGCCTCCTGGCTCTGCCACTCATCAGCCGTGGAGCCTACCCTGGACCCCTGGACTCATCCACCACTATGACCTTCAGTATCTTTCTCTGTGAAAAACAGAGGTACTTGCACCTTGCTCAGAATGTTGTTGCGGAGATTAGATACAATGAGGCATTATCACTAATAATAAGGCCAAGAGTGCCCTCTCCCATCTAGTTCTGAGGCCCCGGGGAAGGGAGAGACAGAAGGGAGTGGATTATAATCCAGTCCCTTCCAAACTGAACCAGAGGAGTGGCCCCAGGTGACTCGGGCTGAGTGCCTCCGATTGTTTATAAGAAGTGGCAATATCTACAAGGGACAAGAAAAGCCTCTCTTTAGTGTCTGGGACCACCCTAAAACATTCAATACAAGACCGTGTTTAATTCCGATATTCACCCTACACTTCAGCCAAGCAGAGAGTGACTCGTCTCATTGGGGCAGGCTGAGTAACAGCCCCCAGAGATATCCGGGCCCAAATCCCTGGAACCCACGAGTGTTACCTTAAAACGCAAGAGACACTGCAGGTGTGATTCAGTTAGGGATCTTGAGCCCATGGCAGACTAGCCGGGTGGGCCCACAGGGTGGCACAGCTACCCTCACAGGAGGGAGGGGGAGTGTTGGGCAGATAAAATGTATTATGCTCACTTTGTTAAAGAGGCCGTTGCCCAGGTGATATTAATGTGTGTTGAGAATTGTAGCCTGAGGCTTGGTTTTGGGATTAAGCCTGTCCCACCCTTTTTGGAGTGAGGTGGTACAATCCAATCATGCCTCAGAGAAGTGACTTTGTATTAGAGACTTCCCTATTATGTATATTGGATTAAGGGTTTGGATTTCTACACTATAAAATGGAGGCAGAACGGGACTTGGCTCTTGGTTCCTGAGATCATCATTAGAAGAGAGAGCAGAGGAGAGCAGAGAAAGGCCACGTGGAGGAGGCCAGGAGAAGCAGCCAAGATGGCGGAGTGCTGAGTGAGATGCCAGTTTGTGTAGAGTTTGTATCTGGGATAAGGAAGGAGATGGGGAACTGAGGAGAATAAGGCTGGTGAGCTAGAAACCTTTGATTCTAGGAAACTCGGATAAGTCAGTGGCTTTGTGAGCACTGAATGTGACTGGGTTTTGGAGCCCAGTGTGTATTTTTACTTGCCCGCCGGGTGCAAGCTAGGATTAAAGACTATGGCCCACCAGTTTGTGGCTCCGCTGTTTCTTTACCGACTGTCCGAATCCAATGCGAACCTGCATAGGCCAGAAGGCTGCTGTGTTAGTGGCCCTGGCCCTGCCTCCTGGCTTTACAGGGAGGAAGACAGACTTGACAGGAAGGGTGGAGGCTGTGCGAGGCGCCAGGCGGCCAGCCCGCGGAGGGAGGGCAGGGTGAGGGCACTGCTGCAGACGCCGGGAAGGCCAGGCCAGGTCCCCCCACCCTGCGACCCGGGGTAGCATGCCTTCCCCCCTCCCGACACCTCGACTCGAGCTGGGAGACTGCCTCAGACCCCGACTGCAGGCCTGCAGGACCAGGGCAGCCTGGGACCCACAGACACCTCCACTCGAGCCGGGAGACGGCCTCAGACCCCGACTGCAGGCCTGCAGGACCAGGGCGGCCTGGGACCCACAGACACCTCCACTCGAGCCGGGAGACGGCCTCAGACCCCGACTGCAGGTCTGCAGGACCAGGGCGGCCTGGGACCCACAGACACCTCCACTCGAGCCGGGAGACGGCCTCAGACCCCGACTGCAGGTCTGCAGGACCAGGGCGGCCTGGGACCCACAGACACCTCCACTCGAGCCGGGAGACGGCCTCAGACCCCGACTGCAGGCCTGCAGGACCAGGGCGGCCTGGGACCCACAGACACCTCCACTCGAGCCGGGAGACGGCCTCAGACCCCGACTGCAGGCCTGCAGGACCAGGGCGGCCTGGGACCCACAGACACCTCCACTCGAGCCGGGAGACGGCCTCAGACCCCAACTGCAGGTCTGCAGGACCAGGGCGGCCTGGGACCCACAGACACCTCCACTCGAGCCGGGAGACGGCCTCAGCCCCCGACTGCAGGCCTGCAGGACCAGGGTGGCCTGGGACCCACACCTCCACTCAAGCCGGGAGACGGCCTCAGACCCCGACCGCAGGCCTGCAGGACGAGGGTGGCCTGGGACCCACACCTCCTCTCGAGCCGGGAGACTGCAGGCTTAGACCCCGACTGCAGGCCTGCAGGACCAGGGTGGCCTGGGACCCACAGACACCTCCACTCGAGCCGGGAGACGGCCTCAGACCCCGGCTGCAGGCCTGCAGGACCAGGGCGGCCTGGGATCTCAGGCGCCGAGTTGGTGGTCACCTGCTTCATCAGCCGCAGGCGACAGACACTCGCAAATGTGAGCTAGACCCCGAAGTGCAGGCGAGTTAAGGAGGCTGCGGTGCAGGGCTGTGTGCTGCGGGGCCGGGAGACGCCCTCGCGGCGCAGGGTGAATCTGTCCCCTGGTGGCGGCCACTCGGGGCAGCCACCCACCTTCCCCAGGCCCGAGGAGTCCCGGTTCTCACTGCCCGGCTCTCTGGAGGAAGAGCTGGCTGCACACCGGCGTGTGGACCACACGGCTCATCTCTCCAGGGCGGGGGCCCTGCCCTCCCCAGCTCTCAAACCCCAGGACTTATATTTGGGGATGAATGTGTTCCCCCAGACTGGTGCATGGAAGTGCTCACCCCAGTGCCTCAGAAAGTGACTGTCTTGAGACGGGGGTCTTTACGAAGGAAATCAAGTTAAAATGTGTCCCCTTGTATGGGGCCCCAATGTCATCTGACTGGTGTCCTTAGAAGAGGAGATCAGGACACAGGCACACACAGAGTGACGACCGTGTGAGGACACAGGGAGGAGGCGGCCGTCCACCAGCCAGGGAGAGGCCTCAGGAGGAACCGGCCCTGCCCACACCGTGATCTGGGACTTTCCCCTCCTGAGCTGTGAGAAAACAAGTGTCTGCTGTTGCCGCTGCTCAGGCTGTGAAACTTGGCTGTGGTCATGACGGGAAACTAATACAACTTAACCTTTGACCCTTGGGGAGTGAGTGCAGGCTGTAGAATGAGTGGGTGGTGGGTGGGTGGGTGGGTGGATGGTGGATGAATGGACAGACAGACGGATGAATGGATGGACTGGCAGCTGGAAAGACGGAAAGATGGACAATCACACAGAGTGACTGATACAAAGAGTAATGAAATATTTTTACTGGTATGTGAATTTCTTCATGTGAAAAGTATCACGAAGAAGGGGAAAAGTAAACGCACGTGTAAATACACATTGAATGACTCCTCTTTATTAAGACGAAGGGAAACAACAAGGCACTGGCTGAGGGGTGCTGGTCGACCCGCTGGAGCCTGAGGGGTGCTGGGCGACCCGCTGGGGCCGTCCCAGCCACGCCAGGCTGCGTCTCCTCACGGGTCTCTCCTCTGCTTCCTAAGCAAAGCCCCACCTCCCTCTGCCAGCCCAGGTGTCAAAACACACTCCCGAAAGGGCGGGGCTCTGCGGAAAGACTGGGGTGCCGATGCCTGACCCCCGGACCACGTGGGTCCCATCGGGTCGCCGGCCCACACCCGAAGTTCCGAGTCAGCTTTGAGGACAGGCTCAGAGGACCGGCTACCAGGGTGGGGCATGAGCCGGCTGAGCGGCCGGACAAGAGATGACAGGCCACCCAGAGTCTGAGAGCTAACTGCTGACAGCCCCTGTCCCTGGGGCTGGAGGGACACACGGGGAGAGAGTGGGGGGTGATACAGGGCCCGGGTCCAGGCCACCAGCAGGCAGGCCCAGGACCGCAGAGGACGCCAGGGGCATGCCTGAGCTGTCGCCGCAGCCAGAAACGTCACACAGAGCAGAAGAGAGGGACGCGTACCCCGGCCTCTCCCTTCCTCCTCCCTTCCATGTTCCCATTGGCCGGGCCCAGACGGAGCCTGGGAGACCTGTCTGCAGGCTCAGCCCCTGTGACACAGAGCAGGGGACCAGGAAAGGGAGAGCAGGAACTGAGAGCCAGGGATGCGGCCGGCGGGTCACGGGACACGGGTGAGCCTACTTCCTCGGCCATAGAAACGAGGCAACCGACACCCCATTCCCACAGGGCTGTGACGCCCGGGAGTCATGACACCCACAAGGAAGAGGTCCCGTGTGACATACTTACCTGCTCCTGAGCCCGGACTCCGATGTCACGTATTTGTCCACGGCTGCCAACAGCTTCTGCTCCGAGGACTCCAGCTGCCTCCTGAGCGTCCCTGTGTCCACGTCTGGGCTGCTGCTGGCGGCTCCGTCCAGAAGACACCCTGGCTCCTCGCCGCCGCCATCCTCCGCGTCCTGGAAGACCCAGGACGTGTCAATCTTCACATCCACGTTCATGACATCGGACCCGTCGCCGCCGGGGGCTCTGACGACGTAGCTGAATGTTTTCTCAGAATGCCCTTGCGCGGCCGGCTCCATCCCGGCATAGCGCGGGGGTCGAAGGGTTACTACGGCTGAAGCGGGGCTTTGCCGCGCTGGCTCTCTGGAGGTTTCGGGGGTGGCTGCGATGCCTCAGGATTGTGCAGGAAAATGTCCCCTGAGGAGGGGAAGAACAGGTGGATTATTTATGAGCGGGGGACTTGGGTTTCATCGGCACAAGCATCATGCAAGATGAATGAGAGGCTCTCGGTTTACACGCGGGCATGCCAGAGCTCACCCAAAGCAAGAAAACGTGGCAGAAAAATCACTCGGAACTCAATGCTTAATAGTGCATGCAAGGAGGTAAAAAATAATAATAATAAAAAGTATGATGTCCATCGGGCTAGTACAGGGTCTCAGAAGCGAAACTCAAGCTTTACATCAGTGAGGAGTGAGGTCTCTGCCTGCTCCCTGAGGCCGGCCGACGCTTTCCAAGGACCTAGAGCCCTCACTAGGCAGGTCGCCTGACCGAGTCCCACTGCCCCGGGAACCCTCAGAGGTGGCATCAGCCATAACCATTTTGCAGATGACAAAACTGAGGCTTCGGGAGGTGTGGGGGGAGGGGGCTGGCCCACAGATGGGAAGGGGCCCAGTCCGGACTCAAATCTGAGTCTGACTCCGAAACCTGTGAGGAGGCGAGGAACACACCAAGACCCGGACAGGAGCCAGCCCGTCCTGCGGGCACTCCGCAGCAGAAGGAGTGACGGACAGACAGCTGGCGGCTCGACAGGGACCCACGGACAAGCCCCCAGGAGCCTGGGAGGAGGGGCAGGTGTTCTCCTCTTTCCTGGAGGAAGGCCCGCCTGAGGGAGGGGCAGGTGCAGGGCAGACACCCCGAGCCGCAGCCTGGGGGCATCTTCAGGCTCTTTCTGGGTCAGGAACCAAGACTTTGAGGTTCACTAGGAACGAACCTTCTGGATTGGAAGGAGACATGGCCTGCCCTGGGTTACCAGCCCACCCCCGGGGGCTCCTCGGGGATGGGGCCTGCCCTGGATTACCACCCCCCCACCCCACCCCACCCCCGTGGGCTCCTCGGGGACAGGGCCTGCCCTGGGTTAGCACCCCACCCCACCCCACCCCACCCCCGTGGGCTCCTCAGGGACGGGACCTGCCCTGGGTTCCCACCCCACCCCACCCCACCCCACCCCACCCCCGTGGGCTCCTCGGGGACGGGACCTGCTGCGGAAGGGGGGGTGTTGCCTTGGAGCACTGTAGGGACAGACAGGGCCTGCACCTCAGGGAGCTTTGGTGAGGTCGCCCAAGGCCGAGGGTGGCCACAGAAGGACAGTTGCTGAGAGCAGGGCCCCGGGGGTTCCATTTGGAATGGACCAGCCCTCGAGAGAGAGATGGTGGACGGAGTGAGGAGGGTGGGGCCGCAGCTGCCCCTGACCACAGAGCTGAAATGGGGGGCAGAGTTGAGGGTCTGCAGAAGCCCCCAGAGTTCTTAGACAACCTTCAGGACGAGGACCCCCAAGGCGCTGGTCGGGGGCTCCCACCCGTGATGGCAGAAGTCTTGTGGGTTCTGGTTAAACGTGAGAAAATACACAAAGCCAAGCGGGCCATTGCTTGTGCTGGGGGTGTCCGGCGGGACTCCTGCAGGTCACAGTCTGGTCACAGAAGGGGAGGGGAGAGCAGGAGCCACAGACCCTGAGACCCTCGGCCTGCAGGACAGCAGGATGGAGGAAAGGTCACGGGTTTGCTTAGAAAGGTGTGAGCTCACACCCAGGCACAGAGAGAGTGCAGATCTCCAAGGCAACCACAGTGCCCCCGCGGTGGGACCTCTCTGCCCCTGGGCCTCTCTGCCCCGCTCCTCACTGGGCCTCTCTGCCCCTCTCCTCACTGGGCCTCTCTGCCCCGCCCCTCACTGGGCCTCTCTGCCCCGCTCCTCACTGGGCCTCTCTGCCCCGCCCCTCACTGGGCCTCTCTGCCCCCGCCCCTCACTGGGCCTCTCTGCCCCACTCCTCACTGGGCCTCTCTGCCCCTGGGCCTCTCTGCCCCGCCCCTCACTGGGCCTCTCTGCCCCGCCCCTCACTGGGCCTCTCTGCCCCGCTCCTCACTGGGCCTCTCTGCCCCGCCCCTCACTGGGCCTCTCTGCCCCTATCCTCATTGGGCCTCTCTGCCCCGCCCCTCACTGGGCCTCTCTGCCCCGCTCCTCACTGGGCCTCTCTGCCCCGCCCCTCACTGGGCCTCTCTGCCCCCGCCCCTCACTGGGCCTCTCTGCCCCCGCCCCTCACTGGGCCTCTCTGCCCCGCCCCTCACTGGGCCTCTCTGCCCCCGCCCCTCACTGGGCCTCTCTGCCCCGCCCCTCACTGGGCCTCTCTGCCCCCGCCCCTCACTGGGCCTCTCTGCCCCGCCCCTCACTGGGCCTCTCTGCCCCGCCCCTCACTGGCTCCACCGGCCTGCCAGGAAGCGGGGTGTCAGGGCGCAGAGTGGGAAACTACACCGCGTGCCGGACCTCTGCCCCTCTCCTCACTGGGCCTCTCTGCCCCGCCCCTCGCTGGGCCTCTCTGCCCCGCCCCTCGCTGGGCCTCTCTGCCCCGCCCCTCGCTGGACCTCTCTGCCCCGCTCCTCACTGGCTCCACCGGCCTGCCAGGGCGCAGAGTGGGAAAGTACACCGCGTACCCGACCCTGTGCCAGGAACTCGACAGGCTCTCTTCTCGAACTCCCAGAGGGTGAGAGTGGGTGCTAGTAAAGGGTAGACCCAACCGCTCTCTCCTCTGCGTAAGCTAGTGACTTAGTGACTGACCTTGCATCCAGAGGACCTTGTAGCTCTGCTTCTGGAAAACCAAACACCCGGGGACCTTTGGCTGTGTTACTAGGCAACCCCCACCACAACCACCCCGAGGGGGTGCACCTCACCTGGGCACAGACAGCTGTGGCTGCCAGAACTCTGAGGTTCCCTGAGAAGTATGGCTCTTGGAACCGAGCCTGTCCCTGGCAGGGACCTTGGAAGCAACGTCTGGGACTGTCACAAGAAATGCTGGCTCCTGTTAGGGACTTTGGTCTTCCTAGCCACCTGAGCTGTCTCAGAGACTGGCTCCTGGTCCCCTTTGAGGACGCCTCCCACCGAGGGAGCAGTGGGTGTACCTGCCACATCTCCTGCCAGGGCTCGGGAGACCTGTGGGTCTGTCAATTGTGCCCAAAGAAGCCCTCTTATGCGGCACTGCACGTGAACTATCACCTGTCCCACCACTGAAGAAAGTAAGACTCAGGGTGGCTAGTACTTTGCCGGTGTCCATGGCAGGCAGGTGGCCGGGCTGGGAGTGGACCTGGATAGGTCTGACTTCAAAGTCCACGCCATTCCAGCCCCGTTGTCTGAGTGTGAAGGCGAGCAGACGGAAAGATGGACGCCGGAGGACGTGAGGACCACACTCGTGCACCGCCCTGCGGCGGGCGCCATAGGAACCGCTTCCCAGAGACCCGAGCCTGCATCCTGGATGTAAGCAGAGCCGTGCCTCTCTGTGCTTCCGCGGCCCCAGAGAAAGCAGATGTGCTTTTATGGTCCTCACTCGCTGTGTGGTCCCCCCCCCCCCCTGCCACCACCGGCAGTGCTCAGGTGCCTGCTTCTCCAAGCAAAGGCATCCGTCCACTCACATTTGGTCACTAAATGTTGGTCAGTCGAGGGGGTTGGTGTACTGAGTGCGTTGGGTTTAGATTTCAAAAGAGCACGGTCCTTCTCAGCTGTCCCAGTGTGTATGCTCAGAGCCCCCAGTCCTTTGCTCTGGTTTGAACGTCCCTCCCCGTCTGACCGGGATGCCGATGGCCATGTCCCCCTCATCCTTGGATATGCACCTCGGAGAACGTTTGGCTTTTCTCTCACGTTCCTTCCCCCATCGATTCCTTCAGCGGGCTGAACGTCAGTTGCTTTCACTTCCTCCAAAGGCCCTTCTCTCCGGATATATCCAAGGACAGCCCTTGCAGCCCAGCAGACAGAGCAGTGACTCCCCATCTTCGGGATCAACCCATCCTGGCCCTCAACTCCTTCTCCCAACACAGACACAGCCGTCCTTCCCGCCACACGCACCGCCTTCTACCCCCTCGTTCTGTCCTGGTCCCAAAGGTCTTCCTTCCCGCCCTTGGGGAGGCGACAGACACGTAAGCGGTACCTTCTTCTGGAAACATCCCCACCCACCCGCCCACCCTAGAAGAACAACATCCCTCTTCTCCGGGGTTCCCTCCCGGACCGAACTCTCACCAGAGGGTGCCCTGTCCTCCTTGGCTGCCCCACTCTGCCGTGTCTCCGGGAAGCTTGGCTCGGGGGCTGGTCCCCCCCGGATCAGAGAGGGCTGCCTCCTTCTCCGTGGCTGTGCCAGAGCGACCCGGTGTGAGGCCGCTGTGGAAGGAGCCACACTCTCCCCGGACACTCCAGGGACCACGCCACATCCCAGCATCTCTTCCTCGCAATCGAGATGCAAGACCGCGGACGGACAGACGCCCCCCTCTTTGGCCATCAGCTGCTGACCCCAGATGCACACGGACCTGGAGGGTTATGCTGACTGGGGCCTGACTTTGGGTTCAGGTCACAGGGGCACTTGCAAGCCACTGCGGCCAACAGACTCTGAACGCACAGGGCACACAGTTCACGGAGACGTATGTACAAGGCCCGTGTCCGGCGGGGCACCCACGCCGCGGCCAGGGGACACGCGCAGTGCCGTGGCGCGAGCCTGTCCCCGGACAGGGCGGAGGCTCCCCCGCTGCCCAGTGTCTGCTAATTGCACTTGGTTTCCTGGTGGCCAGGTCTCTGCCCCGCGGGCTCTGGAAGGTACCACAAGGGGGGACGCAGGTGTCACCCCAATCTTGACCGCATCCCTGCCGTCCCTGCAGTCCCTGCAGCTATGCCCGGCCGGGCCCCAGCTGTCGCTCCAAAAGGCCTCCCGCCAAGCTGCCGTCGGGTGTGTGTGGATGCTGGCCTCGGTCTTGGGCTTGGAATAGCTTGTTTGCCGTTGAATTTTGGTTTGAGTGGGGTGTTCGGGGAGCCAGAGGGACTCAGTTTATTCCGTGAGCTCTTTTTCTGTTCTGTGGGATGAAAAAGAAGAAGTTGATACGACACAAGAACACAGAGTTATGATGGTGGGAGAGCCCCTGGACTGTCTGCTCCCACCTGTCCCAACTGCTGTCCTGACCGCCCCAGCGGAGCCCCCTAAGGCAGTGGTCCCCAACCTTTTTTGGGCCACGGACCAGTTTAATGTCAGAAAATATTTTCACGGACCGGCCTTTAGGGTGGGATGGATAAATGTATCACGTGACCGAGACAAGCGTCAAGAGTGAATCTTAGACAGATGTAACAGAGGGTATCTGGTCATTTTTTTAAAACTAAAACATCGTTCAGACTTAGATATAAATAAAACAGAAATAATGTAAGTTATTTATTCTTTCTCTGCGAACTGGTACCAAATGAAACCGGTCCGCGGCCCGGGGGCCTTAGAGTCTAAGGGACCTCCCTTGCCAATGCCGGGGAAGAAGACACAGGAAGGGGGAGCCTGTCCCCCAATGCCTCCCGCCCCCATGGCTTCCCCACCCCAATCTGATGAGACCAGGCAACGCTCCCCAGCTCCCTGCACAAACATGGAATGAACTTGTCTCAAGTGCTGACCTAAACACTGGGGCCCAGAAGCGACAAGGCAGAGCCCTTGAGTGCAGGGGTCCAGCTGAGGGTGCCCACAAGGACATCGGGCAGGGACACAGCATCAGAGCTCGGCCCTGGGAGTCCAGGCAGCGTGTCGATATTGCGGGCATCCCCAGAGCTCACTCACGGGGCTCTCCTCCTGGGCTGGATTCAGGGGAAGAACTCTAGACTCAGGGGCCCTGGCAGCCCCCAGCTCCACGGTGGGCACACAGAACAGGGAGAGCGGGGAAGGGCAGGCGACCAGGGTGAGACACGCAGGGCCCAGTGATCTGAGCAGGACCAGCTGCTGGGTGGCTCCCCTCTGGAGGTCCCTGAGCTCGGTGTGGGCATGAGAACTAGGCTGAGGACAGAGGCCGAGGGCGGGGCGGGGCGGGGCATAGAGCCAGGGCCTCTTCCCATGAGCCTCCTGAGAGTTTCATATGCAGCACATGGACTCACCCACCACCCTCCTGCTCCTGCAGACCCCAGACCCCAGAAGCCCCCTCTGGTATGGACCCTGTGGTGGAGTTAGTGGTCCACAGGCCACAGAGAACACCAGTTGCTAAAGCCAAAATGAAAAGAACATTTAGAAAAAAAAATCACAAACCCCCTTTTCCAAGATGAAATGCAACAGGGGAATCAACCAGGTCCCATTGTTGATTCTTCTTTACAATCGGGGGGGGGGGAGGGCTGGGACTCAACCGGGAGCCCAAGGGGGCCCAGGCCAGCAAGCTGGAGCTCCTCCCCCCAGGCTCTCACTCCCAAGGAGCGTAACAGTCAGCGGCCCGTTTTTTATCTGAAAACGAAAGGATACCCACCCGAGTTCTTGGCTCCCTGACGTCATCAAGGCCACAGAATGAATGCTAGTGAGAAAAACAAAAAAAGGAACAAAAACTATAAAATAAGATCAAAAGAAAATGAGGCAGAAAAAGAAAAAGAAAAGGAAAGAAAAGAAAAAAGGAAAAAGATGTAAGACTGGTAGAATGGAATCCAGTGACTCAGCATTTTACAAGACGCAGGGATTAGGTTGGGAAAGAGAAACGGGAAGTCAGCCGTGTTCAGGAGCTGGTGTCACCTGGAAAAGCCGCCCGTCCCGTGGGGCTAGGGGGGAACCCCAAACGCCTGCTACTTCAGACCGGGGAGACTTATAGAAGGGGACCGGGACTTCGTGGTGCTGAGATGTGGCTCCTTTGCAGACTGTGGGCAGGGCAGTACATATCACAGAAGGACCCGACTGGTCAGGGTTGGTGGCTGCCACCAAAGGGCCTGACAGGGCCCACTCCAAGTCAGCGGTCACCAGTCCAACCTGCAGGCACAGGGGACCCCTGCCCCTACTCCAACCCTGCTCGGGCTCCCTGTCCCAAGAGAGTCCCTGTTTTAAGATTTTTTTTTTTTCCTGCCATTTGATTCGTCTGCTTTAAAAAGGAAAAACAAAATAGCAGGGAAATGGCGTCAAAGGAAGGGAAACAATACAGGTCCGTTTGAGAATAGGCTTCTGTTGTTTCTTTTCTTATTCACGACTCCTTTCGTTCAAAAAGAACGGGTGCGTTAGGAGAAACATCTCAACATCATCTGCGGCTTTTAAAAATAACTCTCGTTGTTGTGTTTTTTCCCCCTAAAAGAAGGCAATGGCTTCGCAATATTAGTTATTTTAAAAAATCCAAATCCAGAGTAAAAAGAGCCAGAAAGAGGGTTCCAGCATTTCCCGGGCACTCTCCCCGGCTCAAGGCCTGTCCCACCGGATTCAAAAAGTTTGATCAGGGAGAACACGCATGTTGTGGCATGTGTCAGGCCTTTTCTCGGCCGTACTGTGTGCTCTGTGGCTCATTTTGCAGACAAAGCCTCAAAGCTGGCTGGGAGACAGGCAGAGCCTGGGCTGGTAGCCCGCCCACCTGGTCCGGGCCCTGGGCTTGACCACCCACCTGCTCAGTCTCATGGAGTCTCCCTCACTCCTCACCACTACCCTCACAGGTGGGAGCGGAGGGGTAAACACCCCAGAGTCTCAGGACACACACCCCCTGCCCCCGCTGGGGGAGGGGGCAAAGCCAGGCGTGGAAGCCGGATACATGTGTCCACAAAGTCAGGTTGTCCCCAGAGAGAAACTCCAAATTGAATTACAGTGGAGATGCCCCCCCCCCGGTCCTCCAGGCAGGAAGGTTTGGGGGTGTGGGCATCTGACAGGGGTGCACTCTAGGGAAACGGAAATTCCCCCCAGGGGCTTCCAGGCTGCTGGCAGGAGGAGACCTGGCCCAGGGCCGGGTGGTGGGTGGGCAGTCCTCCAGTCTTGACCCTCTGCTGCCCTCCCGTGGACACTGTGGGCAGTCCAGGCCTGGAGGAATGATGCCAGCAGGTGATGGACTGGGCCCGCAAGAGGGTCTATCCTGCGGGAAAGCTAAATCTCAGGAGAGAAAGCAAGCTTCTATTGCTGGGGTGGCCTCTGAGGGGCCGTCTATGTCTCTGGCCACATTGTGTTTGGTTCTAGGACGGGGAGAGACCGTCAGCTCATTGTCAGAGCCCGGAAGCGGGCCCTCTGGTGGTGGCCCTGCTCTTTCCAAGGCATGAGTGGGCTTCCCCGCTCACAAGGTCCCCCTCAGACAGCTGAGGCCCACCAATGCCCTTTCTCCTCCCCCAGGGTGATGGCACCTTGCCCTTCCAGACTCAGCCTGGGGTCACCTCCTGGGGCACGCTGTCCCCTGCTGACCCTCCAGATGGGGCAAGAGCCCTTGCCCAGGGCACACACCCTAGCTCATCTCTGTGACATAAAACTTGCCATTATGGGTATTTTCTCTACTCATGTGTCATTCATTCTTGCCCTGTTCCGTGGCAAGAATTGTCCTGGATGCAGAAATGCCAAAACGCTGGCCCCTGTCCTCAAAGAATCCACGGCCATCGGGCAGACACCTGGAGGTGGTCAGTGTCATGACAAAGAAGCCACACAAACATGGTCCTGAAGAGGACGCATCTGTCTTCCTGGACCAACGGCGTGGCGGAGAGGCCAGTGAGGTGGCTGTGACATCCCTGGAGACCCCAGCTGTCCCTTCCCACTGGAGGGGTCAGGGACACGTGTCTGAACCTTCCTCAGGCTCAGTTTCCTCGCCCATCAGGTGGCCATCATGGCACAGAGATGGGGCCGCGTGTCACCCGTGACAGGCCAGCCCTGCTTTTTTCTGGGAGAGGAGAGACTTTCGAGGACACACACCACTGGCTCCGCCCATAGAGATCACTGAAGGTGAATGAGTCCCCGGGAGAGAAGCAATGTCTGCAGCTGGCTTTTTGCTCAGGAAACAGGGTCGCCTCATCCTCACTCAGGGGTGGCGGCAGAGGGGTTCAGCGGAAGGTCTTTGTGGGGGGAAAAGGCATCCCTCACGCCCCACACACGTTGATCCCCAACTGCACCTTTCGTCCCTAGAAAAATGCTTGAAGGAGCTATTTCCTGGACTTGCCATTTCGGGGGGCACAGGGCAGATGTGGGTGGCTCTCGGGCACCAGGACTGGGCAGGAGAGAAGGAGGGACCCTGCGCTCCTGTCTCAGGGACACAAACCCAGTGGGGCCTCGGGCTCCAGGACTGGGCAGGAGAGAAGGAGGGACCCTGTGCTCCCGTCTCAGGGACAGGAACCCAGTGGCTCTCGGGCACCAGGACTGGGCAGGAGAGAAGGAGGGACCCTGTGCTCCCGTCTCAGGGACAGGAACCCAGTGGCTCTCAGGCACCAGGACTGGGCAGGAGAGAAGGAGGGACCCTGCGCTGCCGTCTCAGGGACAGGAACCCAGTGGCTCTCGGGCTCCAGGACTGGGCAGGAGAGAAGGAGGGACCCTGTGCTCCCGTCTCAGGGACACGAACCCAGTGGCTCTCGGGCACCAGGACTGGGCAGGAGAGAAGGAGGGACCCTGCACTGCCGTCTCAGGGACAGGAACCCAGTGGGGCCTCGGGCTCCGTCTGACCACCCACCTTTTCCTCCAGCTCCTTCAGGTGTCGCCGCTGGAGCTCCAGCTTGTCCTCCAGCTCCCGGATTCTCTGCAAACATCGCGTCACGCGTCAGAGGCAGGGAACTCCCAGGCTCTACCCTCATCTCCCTCGCCTGTCCAGGAGTGGCACAGACGCCGGGGAGCCCATGAGCGCCGAGCCGGCAGTCCGCCGAGCGCGTCCACGCACACAGGCCGGTCTCACCACCGCCAGGGCTGAGAATGAGAGCCCTTCTGGCACCCAGGGGGGCTCGGTGGACCCCCGGGAGAGCCCTGCTCTGACCTCACTCCCTGCAGGTTGCTTTGGCCTGCTCCCGGAGTGCGTGGAAATAGAATTACACAGTGTGGACCCTTAAGACAGAAGCTCTTTAAATTGTAAACATCAAGCCTGGACCAAGCCACAGAGGCGCCCTGGCCACGATCAGGGATTTAAAGTGGCACCCAACTCCACGCTTTCATTTAGCCGGACTCCGGGAGTGGGGGCAGGGATGGGCAGGGGGTGGCCATGGCTGCAGGGTCCACCCCAGACTCTCCCGGAGTGCCTGAGATGTCCTGGTGTTAGCACCGAAAGTCCAGGGCCCCGGGAACCCTGCCTGGCACTGCATCTGCTGAATGTCCCTTGGGCATCACCCACCCTCCCTCGGTGGCTTATTGATCCGTCCCCTCCAGTCCCACAGGGCGTCTCGGCATCACCCACCCTCCCTCGGTGGCTTATTAATCCATCCCCTCCAGTCCCACAGGGCGTCCCCCCCAGGGGGGCTGACAAGTACAGCCCTTCCAGTTTGTCATAGGCCCAATAGCTTCCATCACCTCTCAAGTGCTGGCACCCCCAGACGACGGCCCAGCAGGCTGCGGGCGGGCAGAGCCGGGCCGTAGGTGGGGGCCTCCCTCACTGGGGGTGCTGTCAGGCTGAGGAGGCGGCTCAGGTCAACGTGGTTGCACAGACCCTCCCCCAGGGCCAAGAAGTCCCCCCCACACATGTAGGGCAGGAACTCTCGACCGCAGCCCAGCGTCACCTGGAAAGCTTGCAGGAATGCCGATCGCTGGGTTCCCCACCCCCAGAGTGTTGACCAGCCATTCTGGGGGCAGAGAGCCCGAGAACCTCATTCCCCACAAGTTCTGGGAGCTGCAGATGTGGCTGGCCTGGGGACCCCACTTTGAGAAGCACCCCTGAGGGCACAATCAACCACTCAGCAAATACTGCTCGATGTGCCCAGGACCTGTTTCTGGCCCGGGAGAGAGCCCAAGTCCCCCCTTCACAAAGTCTGTGACCCAGTCAGCATCAGACAGTGGCCGCGTACGAGCACAGAGAAGGTGCCCCGGTGAACACGGGTGTCACGGACCATCTACGGGGAAACCAGCAGGGGTGACGGGGTGGGGGGTGCTGTGTCCTACGGGTGCCCAGGGAAGGCCGTGGTCGAGCAGAAAGGTGAGGAGGGTGGGGCGCTGAGCTGCAGGCTGGGGGAGCCCAGGGGAGGCACAGAGCCCAGCCGGGCCCCAGGGTGTCGTGGTGAGCAGTGGCCAGAGCCCAGGGGATCTGGGAGGCCCCCATGAGGAGCTCACAGGTGTGGGGGTGTCCCGCGGAGCCCGGGAAGGGTTCTAAGCAGGGAAAGGATGAGATTTCTGATTTTAGAAAGATTAGGAGGGCAGCAAAACAGGATGCATTAGAATGGAAGAGCCTTGAACAAACTGAGGCCTCAGGTGTGGGGCCTCGACATTCACTCCACCCGCCAAGCTCTGGTCCCCGACCCATCAAGTGGGGGGAGGGAGTCCTGGCCACGTTGGAGGCCTTAGTGAGTGACTGGGTGCCACGCTCAGAGCAGCGCTGGCTCAGAGAACGTTCTCCACAAAGGACGGGGACACCGGCAATTCCTAATCCTCTTCCACCTGAGGGAAACCACGAGTGGCCAAGAGGGTCCCCCCCAGGGTCCCCTTTACAGGGCGGGGAGGCAGAGAGCGTCCAAGGATGGGCGCAGAACGCAGCAAGACCCTGGCGTGGATCCTGGCTTCACACTCAACCTGCCGATGGACTCTGGGGAGTCCTGTGATCTCTCTCTCAGCCGACACCTTTCTTCCGTACTGTCTGCAAAGTGACCCCGTGGCCCTGAGGGTCAAGTGAGGACCTGAGGATGGTGCCTTGTAAACTACAGTGCTCGGGGGCAGGGCGGACAATGCTTTGTGGCTTTCAAAGGTTTTGCACGAATCCCCCAGGAGTAAATTCAACCGAGCTTTCAAATTCACCCAAGAAGCTGGCTCTCCTAGTCTTTCCTGACATCCATGCTCAGGTAATAATGAGGGTCAGTCTCTCATCAGGATGTGGGAGGCCAGAGGAGCAGTAGTTAAGAGTTTCATGGTCTGATGACCTGATTCACATCCCAGCTCTGTCACTTCCTGGCTGTGTGACCTTGAGCAAGTTGCTTACCCTCTCTGAGCCTCCCTGTGAACTTGCATCCATGGTTCCCACTCATGGTGTTGGTGTGAGCTTCACTCAACCAATGTTTATGAAGCCCCATCTACGGGCCAGCACTAGTCTGTCTCCCCACTCTGGAATATAGACTTTACAAGCACAAGTGCCATGTCCCCAGCACCTCGGGAAGTGCTTAGTACACCGATATTAGAAAAATTACAAACAAAAATAGTGCGATGAGAGAGAGGCAGACAATGCCCTTGTAGAGGTCAGCACGAGGACTCCGGATGTCAGGCTAAGTGACCCAGACTTGATCCTCTGGGCAATGGGGAGCCAAGGAGGGTCTTTGGGGAGGGGTGGTGCTGTGCTTGCTGTGCTGTATGTGAGGAAGTGGCACGGTCAGGGAGTGGCATAGCAGGGGGAGGGACAGGGTCCCGGGCAGGTATTGCAAGGGCTGTGGTCCCAGCAGATGTCTCTGCAGGCCAGCAGGTGCTAGGACGCTGGACATAGTGGCACAGGTGTGACCACAGGGGTGAGTGTGAGGGGGGAGGATGCAGTGGCCATCTGGGCGTGCCTTCGCCTGCCGCCCGCCCTCACTCTCACCCTCACCTGCCGCCGACCCTCACCCTCACCCTCACCTGCCGCCCACCCTCACCCTCACCCTCACCTGCCGCCCGCCCTTGCCCTCGTCTGCTGCCCGCCATCACCTGCCTCCTGCCCCCGCCCTTGCCTGTCGCCCGCCCTCGCCCTCGCCCTCACCCTCACCCTCACCCTCACCTGCCGCCCGCCCTCGCCCTCACCTGCCGCCTGCCCTCACCTGCCTCCTGCCCCCGCCCTCGCCTGCCCCCGCCCCCGCCCTCGCCTGCCCCCCCCCCCCGCCCTCGCCTGCCCCCGCCCTCACCCTCACCTGCTGCGCCTGCTGCAGCAGCTCCATGCGCTCCCGCAGGACCTGGCTGTCGAACTCGCGGCTCTGCCTCAGGATCTGCCTGCGCACCTTCTCCACGGCCGCCTGCAGGTCCTCCCGCTGGCCCGCGCTCAGCGCCTCCCCGGCCCTCTGCCCTGGCTCCTGCTGCAGCGCGTTGTACAGCGTGGCCTCCAGCTCCTGGATTTTCTGAGCCGCCCAAATCAGACAGTGGACAGTCACAAATGGGTGGACGGTAACAGCCAGCACCCTGGCCAGCGCCCTGCAGCCCAGAGAGGCAGAGGCGGGAAGGAGCTGTGTGCCAACGCCTAGGGACCCAGCCAGAAGCAGTGTGGGAGCCCCTCCCAGCCTCTGCCAGTCCCTCCCAGCCCCTCCCAGACCCTGCCAAGCCCTGCCAGCCCCTCCCAGCCCCTCCCAGACCCTGCCAGCCCCTCCCAGCCCCTCCCAGACCCTGCCAGCCCCTCCCAGTCCCTCCCAGACCCTGCCAGTCCCTCCCAGGCCCTGCCAGTCCCTCCCAGGCCCTCCCAGCCCCTGTCAGTCCCTCCCAGGCCCTGCCAGTCCCTCCCAGTCCCTCCCGGCCCCTGCCAGTCCCTCCAGGGCCCTGCCAGTCCCTCCCAGCCTCTGCCAGTCCCTCCCAGCCCCTGCCAAGCCCTCCCAGCCCCTCCCAGGCCCTGCCAGCCCCTCCCAGCCCCTCCCAGCCCCTGCCAGCCCCTCCCAGGCCCTCCCAGCCCCTCCCAGCCCCTGCCAGGCCCTCCCAGCCCCTCCCAGCCCCTCCCAGGCCCTGCCAGCCCCTCCCAGGCCCTGCCAGTCACTCCCAGTCCCTCCCAGGCCCTGCCAGTCCCTCCCAGCCCCTGCCAGCCCCTCCCAGTCCCTCCCAGGCCCTGCCAGCCCCTCCCAGCCCCTGCCAGTCCCTCCTAGCCCCTGCCAGCCCCTCCCAGCCCCTGCCAGGCCCTCCCAGCCCCTCCTAGCCCCTCCCAGCCCCTCCCAGCCCCTGCCAGCCCCTCCTAGCCCCTGCCAGCCCCTCCCAGCCCCTGCCAGCCCCTCCCAGGCCCGTGCACACATTGCTGAGAATGCCTCTTAATCCACAGGCAATAAGAACAAATAACCATAACCACCCCTTAAAGGGAAGTTTAATCCAACCAGTCCTCACTTTGCCCTGGTTTGTGATTTACTCCTGACCTTGGGACCAAGTCCCCCACTCCCTCATCACAGTGCTGAGGGGGGGCTACCGCTCAAGTCGCTCACACTGGGTTTTCAGCTGGCTACGCAGGAATGCTATTTTAACCCAAAGCAAATAGTGACAATGTTCTAGTTGGGCCCTGTGCCCTCAAAAACGAAGAGACCCTTTGTTAGCAAAGCAAGCGGATGAGAGGCTGGCAGCCAGCCGGAGGGCCCTTGGACGGACAGCTCAGGGTTTTAACCATTAGTGAAGGTCCTTCCTCTCAACTGCACAGCAAGGCACTGACACGCAGTGATCTTCTGGGGATGTCCGAGGACAAAAGAATCTCCTTCTCCACCTCCTCTCGGCCCCCACCGCCTCCCTACCTAAGGAAGAGCTCCCCGTCCTAAAACAGCCTAGAGCGGGCACCAGTGTGGACGGAAACTGAGAAGAAGAGGCGAGAGCTGGTTTGAGGCAGGGCATCAACACGGGTGCCCTGGGCTGCTGTGTGGCCACCTCGGGCTTCAGCAGTCGTGAGAACTCCCTGACGGAGTTCGGGGTGGTCAGGCCAGGGCCGAGTTCCCGCCCCACGCTCAGCACTTCCCCTGACTCTGCCCCAGCGGTCACCCCCGGGAAGTGAGAAGGGGGGAGTCTGCTCACCGGCATGCCAGGTGGGTCTCCATGGGGGCTCCACACGGAGCAGGAGCTCGCCTGTGCCAGCCGCTCAGCCCGTCTGCATTCAGTGGCCCCGCTCCCCGGGGTCCCCCTGTCACCAGCTCCCAGCCGGGACCCCACCACCCATCTCCGGAAGCTCCACTGAGGACCGGCCCCGTCTCACTCAGCCCTGTGACAAAGGAGCGCCGGGCTCCCTCCTGCCGGGCACGTGGCACTGCCACCCTCTCGGCACATTTACTGCCCTGACTGCTGGAGTCAGTCCAGCACTGGTTCAGAACACCTGTCTCATCATGGGCCTGAAACCCCACTCCAGGCCCCGGAACCATCTGTGGGTGTGAATGTAGCAGGGTCAGCACGCAGAGGGGCCACAGAGCCAGGCCCCTGAGGGTGCCCCGGGGCCTTCCTGCACAGGGTCCTCTGACCACAGAGGGTGGACACTAGGGTTTTCCACTGTGTGTTGGGAAACACCTGTCGCAGAAGGTGTCCCTTGAACAGAGAGCCCCGTGGTCCAGTGAACCCTGCAAACCGCTCGCTCACGTTCCTCTCCGCGGCCCGGCCCACCTTTCGCGTATTAAGGACCAAACGAGTCCGTCAGAGTTTTCCAAACATGTTCTATTGCGGCCCTCCACCCCCACTTTTGGCCTGAATCCTGTAACGTCTCCTGAAATTGCATTCCTCAGATTTGGGTGGGACATTCTAGGCAAGGGCAGGGAGGCAGGACAGAAAGGACGTGGAATGCAGGGACGGAGGGCGTTTGCTACAGGACCTGGACGGCTCAGGACCCAGGAAAACCAACATCATGAGAGGGGGTGGGAGGGGGTGGGAGGGGGCGAGAGGAGGGGGCGGGAGGGGGTGGGAGGGGGAGGTGGGAGGGGGCGGGAGAGGGTGAGAGGAGGAGGGGGCGAGAGGAGGGGGCGGGAGGGGGTGGGAGGGGAGGCGAGAGGGGGCGGGAGGGCGAGAGGAGGAACGGGCGAGAGGAGGGGGCGGGAGGGGGTGGGAGGGGAGGCGAGAGGGGGCGGGAGGGGGAGGTGGGAGGGGGCGGGAGGGGGCGGGGTACATTCACATTTATAAATCGCCCTGAAACGCTGTTCTAACGTGCGTGCCTGGAAATAAGGTCGGCGAGAGGAGATGCCGCATCTTGGGGCCCCTGGGCTGACTCAGTCCGTTCTGACTCTCACGCCTCGGAACCAGGACACGAAGGGCCCAGAGTCACACCGAGCCCTGGCTCCCTGCGCCCCGTCTCCCTGGAGGTGCTCACAGAATGGGGGGGTGAACGTTGTCAGTGACTGACCACACTTCTCAGGCAGGAGCCCAGAAGGACCTGAACGGCAAGTGATCTGGTCAAAGGTTTGCTCCTGACGTGCACGATGCCGCTGCCTCTTGCAGGGAGCCGCATTGAACGCCAAGTTCTCCTGCCATGGGGGCACCCCGGAAAGGCCCACCGTCATTGTGTCACCTCGTCCCCCCCCCCCAGAGAGGATTTCCCTCCGTGCCAGAAGCACTCACTCAGCTGAGTGTCCTCAAAGACATGCGACATACGACCCTGAACACGATCCTTTACGTTAGTCACCGGGAAACCCTGAGCCAATCTTGTGGCAAAAAAGCAAAACAATATTGCCAAGGACCTGACAATGAGTAATTCTTGCTCTGATGACTGGTCAGCTCCCACTCACGACTTTACCTCTGTGTCCCTTTGTGACTATCTCTGTTTCCTATTTGTAGAAACACTTGCTTTGAGGTTTTAAGCATAAATACCTATTTAAGTATAAAAAACCCTAAGATAGGATTTTCCCCTTATTTGTCTGAACTGATCACTAGAATTGAACACACATGTCTAAAGAAACAAACCATCAAGCTATCTAGGTTTGAAAACCATGACTTGTTTCGGAAAACCAACAACGGCCATTCCCGTCACAAGGCAGAGGGAGTGTGTCAGTGGCTCCCACAGAGCGCTAGCGAGGAGGTCAAACGCAGTCTCAGCCCCAAAGGAGAAAGCACCCAGGCCGCTGATTTTATAGAGCCGAGTGCCCACCCGCTCCGGTCCTACCAGGTACGCCTGGTCCAGGGCCTGCTTCCTGTAGTCCAGCTCCTCCTCCAGGTAGCCCTTCTGCCTGCTGAACAGGTCCTGCGAAGGAGGCGGCGCCACGATCAAGAGCAGCAGGAGCGGGTCCCAGCCTGGCCCCTCAGAGCCACCCTGCTCCCCTTGGCTACAGCCACCGCCTCCCCGTGTTGGGGATGAGAGCTGGGGACCTCGGGTGAGACGGGTTGGTGTCTGTCCTACTCATAAGTCTGCCCGTCTTACAGCCACATGTGCAGGGACAGAACGCCACTTATCCCTAAAGAAAGAGAGGTCCAGGCGTGTCTCTCTCCGGCTCTCGTGGCCTGCAAGGGGACGGTGGAGCTGACAGCCCGTCTGTGTGTCTCCCCATCCGTGTGTCTCTGGGAGCCCCATCCGTGCATCTCTGGGAGCCCTGTCCCTGCATCTCCAGGAGCCCCATCTGTGCGTCTCTGGGGCCCCCCATCTGTGTGTCTCTGGAGCCCCGTCTGCATCTCTGGAGCCCTGTCCGTGTGTCTCCAGAGCCCCGTGTGCATCTCCGGGCCTCCTGTCTGCATCTCCGGAACCCCGTCTGCATCTCCGGAACCCCGTCTGCATCTCTGGAGCCCTGTCCGTGTATCTCGGAGCCCAGTCTGCATCTCCGGGAGCCCTGTCTGTAAGTCTCTGGGCACCCTGTCTGTGTCTCCGGGGGCCCTGTCTGTAAGTCTCTGGGCACCCTGTCTGTGTCTCCAGGGGCCCTGTCTGCGCCTCTGGAGTCCCGTCTGTGTGTCTGCAGAGCCCCTGGGCCAAGCACCTCTGATTCACCAGGGTACCTCTCCCGATGTCACGCTGCACCGTGGCTGCCGCTCGGGAGCACATGGCCCCCTGGGCTTGCCGGCCGCTCCTTGCAGCAGGGTCCCCCTTTACTTTCTGCGGAACCTCTAAACCAGGCGTGGGTAGCAGAGCCTCCCCAAATATATAGCAAGGAGTTAAGGAAGTGGGTGGATGATAGGTAATTACCCAGCACAGCACCGTGGCAAAAGCAACAGAAACACATGCAAATAAGTGGTACGAACACACGCACGCACGTCCCCAGGGGTGGCACCGGGCTCCCTCAGCCTCCGCCCTCCTCGGGCTCCAGGCTCTTACCTTTTCCTTCTCCAGGTCCAGCATCTTCTGGGTCAGTGCCGCCTCTGTCCCCTCTATCTGCTTCAGCCACTGGAAAAGAGCAGGGACAGACGGGGCAGCAATGAGACCCCCGCCCACTGGGGCTTCGGCCAAGGCTAGGCGTGCAGGGCACACCTCTCAGACGGGGCTCCTGGCTCCGAGGGGCAGGGTCCCTGTCACATCCCAGGGCGGTCCTCACAATGCACAGATGTCACTGCTGTGATGGACGTCTGCTCAGGGATGGGCTGGGTCATGGACACCCTCGCCCATGCGTGTGCCCGTCCACAGGTGGGTGTGGGTGTGCGTGCCCGGGCGAGCCGGTAGGCACGGGGAGCAGCAGCACGCAGCGGGCTCCAGAGCGGACGGCTGCGTGTGAGCTTGGGGTTCTGCAGCCGGGCAGTGACGTCCCTGAGACCAGTCCCTCAAGCGCCCCGCTGGTGGCTTGGTGCCTGGGACCTCATCTCACAGCCGCCCCTTGGAGAGGGGCAGCCTCGCCCCGTTCTGCAGGTGAGGCCGTGGCGTTCAGCCACTGGTCCAGGGTCACACAGGTGGGGAGTGGGTTTGGAGCCCCGCCCTCAGCACTGCCCCGTGCAGCCCCCCACCGCGGGCACGGCTGAGCAGCCCGGATCGCCTTGGGACACGGGCAGAAGCGGAGGTCTGGCTGTGCAGGGGGTGCAGGCTGTGAGGGCCCCACGTGGGCGGAGAACCAGGGCACGAGGGGGCGGGGAGCCCATGTGGCGGCGCCCACCATGGGGGGTAGGACACGGCCACTGATCCTTGGGGTGTTGGAATGCAGGTGACTCCCAGGGAGGAGCTCACCTGAGAGACAGGAGGAGGCCCACCTGACAGAGTGACCAGGCATGTGCCAGGGTCCAGGCTGGACAGCAGGTAGGAATGTGTGTGTGTGACCTCCTCGTTGCTAAAGCCAGCAGACCCCTCCCTGCCCCGAGCACCTGTGGACCCTGCCCCTCCCCTGCCCCTAGGCCCCCTTAGCTGCCAGGTGCTCCCGGCTCCTCCACCCGACTCTTGGTTTCCTCGGAACCCTGCCCTCGGCCGCGCCCCTTCACTCTGGACTGCCCACGCTCTCTCTGCTTCCTCTGAGATGTCTCCCCTCCAGCCTGCCGTGCCCCGCCATACCCCTGTGCACATCTCTGATGCCTCCAGGGTCCCCCCTTCACCCAAACCAGGAAGCCAGGACCTTGGTCTCTCCCCACACTCCCCTTCCCGTACGCTGTTCCTGCCCCCTCTCTCAGACCCAGCCACCTGCTCCCTCCCCGCGGCCACCACCCCTGAGGCCCCGTCTCTGCCTCCAAGCGCCCTCAGAATCTCTCTCCTGTCCCGCCTGCCCGCCTGCCAGCCTGTGAGTTCTCTCACATGTATCCACGTGGAACTTCCCTGCTCCTGGTTAAAGCCCCTCAAGTACATCCCACATCCTAGTCTCTCTTGACAACCTCTGGCCCACAAACAAGCTTCACCTCAGGGCCTTTGCACATGCTGGCTTTCACTGCCGGCTCTCCCAACCCCAGCCTCAGCCCCAGGCCTGTAGTGAACTGTCCCTATTCCAGCCTCCGGGCTGGGGAGTGGCCAACTTCTCCAGGAGGCGTGCCCCGCTGCCCGAGTCCATGGGGTCAGGAGCCCTTCATGGATCCCCACGTCCCTTGTGAATGCCCATCACGGCCCTCACCTGACAGACTGCTGCTGTCCATCCCCCTCCCATGCTAGCCCTCCAAAAGTGGGGACCACAGGGGACACGTCCTGTTAAATGTCCTGACCCAGCACAGGACCAGGCAGGAAGGTGCTTAACCAACATTTACTGAATGAGGAGGATGAGGGTGTGGAGGACCAGTGGGGGCTGTGCTGCCCCCCGGGAGGGGACGAGGCTTGAGAAAGCTATCATCACAGAGGGCCCCCTCTCGCTCGGCCCCAAGCGTGCCCCGAGCCAGCAGCAGGGTCCGGCGTCCCACACAGCACCGTAAGACGTTGCTGAGAGCATGTGCGGCGTCTTAGGAATGGGCGAGCATAGTTTGGATGTGAGAGAAATATTTCATTTTTAATACCTTAGTGTAAGCCAGGGGTAGTCAACCTTTTTATACCTACCGCCCACTTTTGTATCTCTGTTAGTAGTAAAATTTTCTAACCACCCACCGGTTCCACAGTAATGGTGATTTATAAAGTAGGGAAATAACTTTATAAAATTTATAAAGTAGAGTTACAGCAAGTTAAAGCATATAATAAAAATTACTTACCAAGTACTTTATGTCGGATTTTCACTAAGTCTGGCAGAATAAATCTTTATAAAACAACTTACTATAGTTAAATCTTTTTTTTTTTTTCTTTTTACAGGGACAGAGAGAGAGTCAGAGAGAGGGATAGATAGAGACAGAAAGACAGGAACGGAGAGAGATGAGAAGCATCAATCATCAGTTTTTCGTTGCGACACCTTAGTTGTTCATTGATTGCTTTCTCATATGTGCCTTGACCGCAGGCCTTCAGCAGACTGAGCAACCCCTTGCTTGAGCCAGTGACCTTGGGTCTAAGCTGGTGAGCATTTTTTATTTTTCTCAAGCCAGATGAGCCTGCACTCAAGCTGGCAACCTCGGGGTCTCAAACCTGGGTCCTCAGCATCCCAGTCCAACGCTTTATCCACTGCGCTACCGCCTAGTCAGGCTAAATCTATCTTTTATTTATACTTTGGTTGCTCCACTACCGCCCACCATGAAAGCTGGAACGCCCACTAGTGGGCGATAGGGACCAGGTTGACTACCACTGGTATAAGCAGTCATGAAACGAATAAAATTAAAGTGGGGTAAAAATTCAGTGTCAAGTTATCAGGACAAACTATTCTCAGAACCGGTTTTGTAGAACATGATGTTAGGTTTTTCCTGTTGTTAAACAAAATCATCTGACACACATTCTGCGTGTGTGTGTGTGTGTGTGTGTCTATAAGACCTTGACAAGTTCTTTTTAGCAAGTAAGAGAGTAAATGAGAACAGAAACTCAGGCCGCGAGCACCTTGGGCAGGTGAGGTCACCAATCTCCTATCAGAGTGTCTGCCCGTGTCTGCTGGGCCTCATACAGGGAGTGAAGGGTGAAAACTGAAAGCTCAGGGCTCTGCATCACCCTCCACCGGGAGGGGCTGCGGACAGGGGCGCCTGCCTCTCCCCACCCCCAGGGGAGAGGGGAGTCAGCCCCGCAGGACTGGAGGAGACTCCGTGGGAAGACTCCACCCCCCCAGCCCTCACAACCCACAGGTGCAGGGTCTGCTCCCCAGAGCTGAGTGGTGGGGGTGGAAGTTCACCCAACTTCCCCTTCAGAAAAGGGTCCCAAGGCCTCGACCCCAGGCCAACGACCAGGAAGTCTAACTGGGTGGGGCACAGACCCAAGCCGCCTTCTCTGATCCCTTGTTCCCAGTAGGAACCTGGAAGCTTTTTATTTTTTTTTATTTTTTTATTTTTTTATTTTTTTCATTTTTCTGAAGCTGGAAACAGGGAGAGACAGTCAGACAGACTCCCGCATGCGCCCGACCGGGATCCACCCGGCCCGCCCACCAGGGGCGGTGCTCTGCCCCCCAGGGGGCGATGCTCTGCCCATCCTGGGCGTCGCCATATTGTGACCAGAGCCACTCTAGCGCCTGAGGCAGAGGCCACAGAGCCATGCCCAGCGCCCGGGCCATCTCTGCTCCAATGGAGCCTTGGCTGCGGGAGGGGAAGAGAGAGACAGAGAGGAAAGCGCGGCGGAGGGGTGGAGAAGCAAATGGGAGCTTCTCCTGTGTGCCCTGGCCGGGAATCGAACCCGGGTCCTCCGCACGCTAGGCCGACGCTCTACCGCTGAGCCAACCAGCCAGGGCGAACCTGGAAGCTTTTTAAAACTGCCCTCTTTCTGATTGGTTTTGAACTTGAGGGAAAGCCGTGTGACTCACCATCACCTGTAAGCCCTCCAGGGTCCCATGTTCAGGCTTCTCTGCAGGGCACATGCGGTGCTGGGGGCGAGGGAGCCAGATGCGGTCCCTGACGCTGGGCTTGGCTAACCAGAGGCCATGAGGAGGGCGAGCCCCTGGGGCACGGTGCGTGCACAGCAAAGCCACCCAGGAACACCACGGCCACCCCCAAGCAGTCTGAGTGGCGCTCCACGCACAGGCTATGGAAGCAGCTTGGTGCCTCTAGCTAGAAAACCGAAGCTGACCTGCTTGGCCAGACACTAGTCTGAGTGACAGTTTTTAAGCTGCTGTGTAGTGAGGAGTCATGGGCAGGGCCTCTCAGCGCTCACCAGCTCCAGGGTGACCACTTGTCCCTGTGTGCTGGGGAAGGTCCCTACTTCAGCACCAAGATCCCCACGTCTCAGGAAACCCTGAGCAAACCGGACAGTGGTCACCCCAGCTGTCTTGTCATGGCCCCCAGCCTGTCCCACTGACCCACTCTGCTTTGGGGGCTCACTCGCAGCACCAACATCCCCCCTAAGGGGAGACAGACTGCAACTCAGATACAGGGCAGGGAGAGAAAACACCCGTCTAAGGCCAGTCCCCAAACACTGTCCCAAATTGGGACCTGGGCCCCGCCCACTGGGCAGAGTCCTTGGGCCCCTTCAACATGAGCCCCAGAACGCCCCCCAGGCTCCCACCCCCACACATGGGATTTCGGGAGGAGCTGCCAGGCGAGGGAGTCTGGCACAACTCCTAGCGTTTAGGGCACAGAGCATGGCGCCAGGCAACCGGGCTTGGCAGGATTCTGGGGGTCAGGGGCAGATGGGCAGCGGCTGGAAGGGGTCAGAGAAAGTGGGTGGGGTGACGAGGACAAGTGGACAGTAGCCACGTGCCTAACAGGCCCCATTTCCCCAGCTATCAAGGAGAATGAATGGTTGCTGATCTCACAGAGTCGCTGAAAGGGGTGGAGCCCAAAGGACCTAAGGCGGGACCCAAGGCTGTGGGTCTGGAAGGCTCGCCATCGCCATTGGCTGGGGTGTGGGGCGGAGCCTGTCACGAGAACTCTGGGGGAGGCTGGGAACTACCTCTAGGAGACAGGGGAACAGAGAGAGAAAGAACCGCCCTCTCACACCCACGCCCCGGTCCCCCCCCCAGAGCCAGCACACACCCCCACCCCTGTCACTGTCTACTCCTGCTCCTCGCTCACTGTCCACAGAGCATTGGTCACACACCTGTAGGACCCACGCTTTGGCCCAGGTGCTGAGTAGCAATGCTTGGCTCTGCGCCAACATGCCACGTGGTAATCCCACACCAACCCTGCCTGGCACGTGGCTCTCAGCTGTGGCTCAGGGAGACAAGAGACCCGCCGGCAGAAGGCCATGCAGTTGGCACAAGGTGGGCTGACCATCCACCCGGGGTGAGGGGGGCCCTCTGAGGACGAGGTGCGTCTGGCACGGCCGTGTCCTTCGGGTGGTCTTCTCGGGGACTGTTTGAGCGAGTGCTGAGTGAACTGACCATAAGGGCTCACTCCACACTTTACATAACACAGCCCGAGCCCTGTCACGGGAGGCGACAGTCACGTGCAGAGTTGTTGGTGAAAGGGACGGCCGCTGAATGTACACCATGTGCGGAACACTGCATGGCGACCCGCATCTCATGAGCCTCCCCACACGCCAGCCAGGTGAGTCCTCATCACCCCCTCTTTTCACCTGCGGACACAGACTCAGCCAGGTGAGTGACTTGGGAGTCCTCACTTACCACCCGTGTGACCCCGGGCAAGGAGGCTTTGCCATGAGTCTGTTGGCAAGATTCAGTGGCCTTTACGTGATGGGGGAGGGTGGGTGGACACTCAGGGAAGAAACTCCTCCTATTTTAAAGGCCTTCCCAAAGATTCCAGAGGAGCCCTGATTAAGACGGTTCACACCTCGTTGTTATAAAACTGGCATTTCAGACTCAAACTCGCATGCTTTGGAAGGTCAAGATCTGCAGGTGGGACTAAAAGATCCTAAACTAACCCGCGTGCAAGGCAAGCACTCCAGGGCTGTGTTTTTAACAAACGTGGCAAAAAAAAGTTACTATCTTTACTACGCAAAGCACGCAGGGAAGTCAGTATGAAAAAGTGTAATTACGACAAACACGGAAGGAATGAATGAACGAATGACAGACCGGAAGGAAAACGGTCAGAAGAAAGGCAATCACCGTCCACAAGGGAGAAGAAAACGGGTAACACACGAGAAACACTCAGAAGCACACACACAAACGAAAACAAAGACGACGACATCACAGGACCTCCACCCGTCACCGCGTCCTACAGCGGCGACCTCGTCCCCAGAAACCGTTCTGACGGTTGCAAAGCGCTTACAAGAGCGGGCGTGGGAAAATCCGGAAAGAAGGTCACCCCACGTTGGGGACGGCTTCCTCGACGGTCCCCGGGTTTTCTACAAGCGGCCCTAGTGCTGCGCCATCAGAAATCACGAGACGGAAGGCACGCACGGGGCGCAGGAAGACGCGGAGGGACACCCACGCACGCAGCCGCCGCACGGAGCGGACCGCCGGCGGCTTGTGTCTCGCGTGTCTGCTGGGCAGCGCGGACCAGGTGACGCACAGGAACGCCGCTGGGCTCTACCTTTTCACACAGGGCCAGCACAGTCCCGGCTTGGATGATGACCACCTGCTCCTCGTTCCTCAGGTTCTAGAACACAAAAACGGCCAGGGCGTTGGGCACTGGCTCCTGTGGGCCACCGGTGCCGGACGTCAGCCCGGGGCCGGCCTCTCAAGGCAGAGACGTCCTGCGTGAGGATCGGCCCTCTGCTCGGGAGCGCGGCCCTCTGTGATGGCAGAAACCTCGAGGGATCCCCCTTTCTTTCTGGGTGCTCATGGTTACGCTTTCCGCCCTCCTCATTCCCGGGGCGAGGAGGGCAACCTCACCGGCGAGCCCCGCTGCTGACCAGCGCCCAGCCAGCCCCCACCCCGGCAGGAGCACAGCCACACAAAAGCCTCACACCGTCCTTCTTAGATAGAGCTCTTAAGTCAACAAGGACAGAGATAGAAACAAGACAGAAGCCACAGAGAGCACGCCCGAACCGGAACAAGAACACGGAACCAGGGACCGGCCGCTCATAGTTACCCCGTTATCGCCAAGGATATCTAACTTCTTCATAAGTTCAGAAATATTCACGTCCTGGAAGAGACGTCCAGCATTCATTTCGGGGCGAGCCACAGAGAACCTGCGTCCATCCGCACTCTGGGGCCACAGTCCTCGCTCCCCCCCCCCCCCCGTGGCTCCTCACCCTCCTCCTCTCTGCCTGTGGGCAGCAGGGCCGGGGAACCCGAGCAGCACCTTCAGGGCAGTAGGGTGGGGGCGGCCTAGGAACCGGTGCTTTGGGGCTGCCTTCTAGAAGCCATCCCTGCTTTCTAGAAAGGCCATGGCTTCCGGTGGGTCACAAGGCCCGTCTCTGTGCCCGGGGGGGGGGGGGGGGGGCAGCGGGACTCCAGGCCCAGAGCAAACACTCAGCTGTTAGCACAACCACAGCCACCCTGTCCAAAGCACTCCCTGCCGGACAGGCACATCTCTCGTCTAACTGACCCCCACCCCCGCTTCACCGTGTGGATGCGGCCATGCAGCTCTCATGGGGTAGGACTGAGGCTCTAAGAGGTTACGGGGCCAGAGCTGCAACACGGTCAAGGTGGGGGCCGCGCTCAAGGCCACACCCCAAGCCTCCGTTCTATGAACATGGTACAAAGAGTCACAATTGGAGACTAGAATAGTGAACCACAATTTGCTAGAATAGTGAACCACAGCCTTCAAAATACAGTAGGAGGGGTGTGGGGGGGTCTCTCTCATTAAAACGAAGCCCATCCCTGGCAGGAGGGCACCCCCCCTTTGGAGCCGTGGAGTGGCCCTTGGCCGGTGGCAGCAGCAGAGGCACCCCCGGGCACGGGCACGCTACCTTAACTCCTTCCTGGTGACAGAACAGCTGGAGGGCGCTGCTGTTGTTCTCCGGGAAGGCGCCGATTTGGAGGTTAAATGCTGGCGACCTCCGCTCTCTCTCCTGGGGAAAAGATTTGGTTTAAAAGACAGAACTTCACTGAGGTTTTAACCACTTGCCATTTTATGTTTTTCCCCTCCACAGTCCTCAGCAAAACCAAGGAATTCCAGCCGGCCAAGACGGCGCCACACCGCGCACATTCGGACTACGACATCCTTGTCCGCGGCACGGCATCACGTCGGGTCTCTGCACCCAGAAGGGTCTCCCAGGGACACCTGTTCACCTCTTACCTATGTAGTGGGGAAGAAACGGTTAACAGAGGACCAGGGGAGAGATGGAAGGCCAGGAAGTCACACTCCACCAGTAAATATTCGATAATGACAAGTGCCAAAGGCCACCAGCGATGGTACACATCCTGTGCCCGGGGCACGGCCTCATGTCTGTGATCTTCTACACGCAGCCCCACAAGGCAATGGAGGAGAGGGGCAGGGCGAGGACCCTAGCTTCGCGGATTTTTAAATATAACCTTCTGACTTCGGTCACTGTTTTGTTTTTGAACCACGCTAACACACCGAGGACCCTTCTCTCCCTGCCTTGGAGGGATGGCCAAGTCTCAATCACTAAGGAAGGAAAAGCAAGCGTTTGCCCAGCAGACGTACTTATTAATCATCCATGAGGTGACACGTATTTAGAAAGGATGAGAGAGGCCCGAGGGCTGATGGGAATGGAGCTCCGGAGCGAACAGTCCTCTGGTCTCGAAGGCTCCCTACACTGCCCAGGGCTGCCCTGACACCTCAAGCCACAGGTGTGTGTGCCGGCAGAGAAGGCCTTTTCAAGCTGTATGCTGAAATCAAGCTGCTGTGCTCTGCTCAGAATTACAGCAAGAGAAGCAGGCTTTGGACCGTTCCTGCAGACGGACCCCCGCCACGGCCCCCCCGCCACGGACCCCAAGGGCTTCTTCCGTCACTGAGGTGAGAAATGTCGCCCAGATAGTATGAGCTTAGGTGATAGATAGCTCTGAAGCAGATGATCTTGGATGAAGCTAGGAGAGAGAGGAAGTCATTACTTCCATTAGTTCCCATGAAGCCCCAAGCTAACCGGGGCTTGAAACCGGTTTGGAGAGAAAACCTTATTTCCCTGATGACGAGCCCAGGACAAAGTCCGCAGCGGCTCGGTCCTGCGGATGCCTTCCTACCTGCCTTACATGGAACCCTGCCCCCTAGAAAAGATCGTCAGAGAAAGCTCATACTTAACAGGAATAAAAGTTGAAAAATTTGGTTTCTCGTGGCTCAGAAGGATGGTGGAGACACTACGAGAAAATTCTAGTAAACGGAGCAGTGCTTAGAGAATTCTCACGAGCAAGACGGACAACAGAGACCCACAATAGCTTCCTGGTGGCGGAGGAGGCATCCACAACGGCCTTGACCTCCTGGGACTTCCCACACCTGCCGTGTGACTGACACACTCGACTCGCCCTCAGGCCAGAGCGGAGGAGCACCACCACACCCAGCTCTGAGGCCCCGGGCCGCGGCCCATGCTGACAGGACAGAGCCCAAGGTGGTGAGTTTCTAGCACAAACAAAATTTTAACGGAAGCCGGGAGGAGAACACCAAGTCAGAAACGGGTTCCCGAGGCTTCCCCACATGCAAAGGGGCAGCAGCAGTGGGTGCTGACAGAAACCGGTGAGGTTTAAGATGTCGGTGATTTTTAAACGGAATGAACAAATAAACAAGCAGAAAAAGGGTCGTGAGGGCGCATGGCAGCGAGGCGTTAACTACAGTGGCACACCCCAGGGAGGTTTCCCGGGGACGCGGAAGACCATCCGTATTGTTACACGAGGTCCAGCTCTGCGTAGTGAGGAGCAACTGAAGGTTTAACACGCTCTCTCTACCCGCGAACAACAGCCAGTCACCCTCCCAGGCTAAGGAGTCCGGTCGTTCTGAGTTGTCCTTTGAGTGACAGGCGGTAATTTCTTCGTGCCATACCACTGTGTCCAGGTCCGTAATCCACTGGAGAAAGGAGCTGAAGCCAATGTAATGAGCTCCCTTAACTGCCTATTGCAAGCACCTCTGTTGCCCTGGTGTACTTACCGCGGTTTACCTTGGCAAATAGAAAACGGGTCAGCCTAGCAGTAAACACATTACGGAGGCAGTTGTGAACCAGGTCAGAACCAGCCATTTCAAAAGGTGAGCGAGGCCCACGGCATGCGAGGTCACTTTATAAAGGTGCCGTTAACTACGACAGTGCTCCGGTCCGGGTGTGCAGAATGCATACCAGGTGGACGAGGCATGCGGGAAAGAAGTAGTTATGGCAATGAAACACAAACAAAAAAGGCAAACTATTGCAAAAAACAAATTATTTTATTAAGTGCAAAACAAGCCGTAGGCAATAAATATATTAGCTCTGGTACATGTCCAAAGACTCGAGTGAGCATTCTCGCCAGAACATTTAAGGCAGTGAAATTATTCTGAACATACAGATTTAAAAAAAAAAAAAAAGAAGAAGAAAAGGGAAGAGAAGAAAAGAAAGAACGGTACCACGTCCCCTTACACACATGCTCGGGAACATCGGGCTTCACAGGAATTTCAGTTTGGGGTCAAAGAGAATGTCTGCGCCGTTGGGGAGCTTACAACAGAGAGAGTCTCTTACTTCCAGCTCTAGCACTCGGAACTCTAACAGCTCGTTCTGGTCCTTGGCGTCCTGCATCTCGTTCTTCAGCTGACTCTCCTCCATCTCCAGCCGGTAAATCTGGAGCAGAAGCAGGGGGCTTTAGTGGGCAGGCCCGCGGTCCCCCCACCAGGGACCGTCCCCAGGGAGGGCGGCCTAGGGCGGGGCCCTCTCTATTGAGGAGGCACTAGTTCGTCCCGCAGCCCCGAGCGAGCGAGCGGCAAAGCACAGTCAGTCTGCGAAGGGTCCCCCCACCCCGGTCCAAACCCCGGGGAGCCCCAGCCATGCAGCTAAGTCTCTGCACCTCAGCCTCCTCAAGGGGGACACAGCCAGCCCAAGTTCACTGGCCGCCGGACCGAGAGAACACGGAATGGAGGCCTTGTGAGTCACGGTCACGTCATCCCTCCGCCAGGAGGAACGGAGATGGGTCCCCCCAGGAGACATCTGGAGACAGCTTATGAGTTTTCTGTGGCTCCCAGAATTTAGCGAGCAGGACCAAGGACAGAAAATCTCTCCCAACGCATTGGGCTGACTCACACAACAGCGACCAGTCCTGTTCCAATGCCCCAGTGCTATGAAGTATCAGGGCAGGGCATGGCCACATGGCAGGTCGGTGCCCAGCTGGGCTGGACCGAGGCCCCTCCCCCGTGGGCAGGCCGGCCCGGCCCATTCCGGCGTCTGGGACACTAACAGCCTGGCCTAACCCAGGTCTGAGGGCGCAGAAGGCGCAGAGCAGGCTCCCCTGCAGGGACAGGAGGTAGACGGCGCTGCCAGGGGCTGGGGTGGGGGTGGGGAGTGACCGCAGGTGGCATGAAGGGCCCTTTAGAGAGCGGGACGAGAAGGTCACAAAGCCGCACTATGACGATGGCTGCACAACTGAGGAAATTTATGGGGGGAAAAATCACTGAATTATAGACAAAAAATTAAGGCCCTGTCTCAAAGCATTAGCTCTATTCCCCAAGCCAACTCCTTGCGAGTTCCAGAAAAGTCCATTACCGGAGAGGAAAGCAGAGGGTCTGCTCTGCCAGCACCGTGGCCCCACCCAGCCCATGAACTGGACAAGGAGAGCCTGAGGGCTGCCCATCAATCGGGCCTTAGCCCCGCCCCATGGGAGGGGAGGGGCTCTGGAAGGCGCTCCAGGGCGGGGCCCTGACCTGTCTGCACCTGCGTGCCCTGGAGGAAGGTCAAATCAGCTCTTCCGGCCCCTCCCCGAGGACATACCCAGAACCCCCGGCCAGGGGCTCCCCCAGGAATCAGGCTATGACCACCACCGGAAAGATGTCTCCCCTCCGAGAGCTGGCCCCAAGGAGCTGCCCAGAGAGGGGCTGGGGAGACTCACGGTCAGGGCGGGGGTCAGGTGAGGCGCCACCCACCTTCTCCAGCAGGTCTTGGTTGGTTCTCATGAGCAGCTGCTTCTCTTCGACCCACTTGGAATCCTAAGGAAAAGCACTATGGTCACACTCACTGAAGCCAACGGATGGTCAGGTAACCAAGTGTCAGCGAGAAAGGCCACTTAGTGAGAAGCTTCCCTTGAAAAGGCCAGAGAGGTAGACAGCAGTTAGAAGGGCCCCGTCAGCCCTCCAACCCTTTAAACTCAAATAAGAAGAGCAGCTGGTGTGTGGAGCATCCCTGCTCCACGGCTCACGTCCCCAAAAACCCGGGGGCTTGGTGCCGTATCGGTGACAGAACCAGCCACAGTGAGGCCGAGCTGGCCTCATGGACCCGCTCTCTCCTGGCTGGCTCGCTGCAGCCCGGGGGCGGCATCAGGACACACCGTCATCTGCTCTCGCCCCTCGGCCCGGGCCGCCCCAACCACGTTCTCTGCCTGACCGAGTCCCACCAGGTCAGTTACGTGAGCACATGGCACTAAGTCCGTCTTGCCACTGTGGCACCCCCAGCGCCTGGCACCAGGCCTGGCACACGACCAGTGCTTGGCAAAGTCCGGAGGGAGGACGAATGAGTGAGTGGAGACCCCTTCTCCTCCCCTCCCGTCTGCTCCAGGGGCCTCCCAGGCCCTCCTGCTACCTCACAGTTAGGAGGCCACCCTCTGGGAAGCTCCCGCCCCAGGGCACAGGTCTGGGCCCGGGCTAGGCCTCTCTACTGCGTCCGGCTGTCACCTGGCCTAACCACATGCAAGGAATGCACAACGTGGAGGTGACGCTGGTGTGAGAAGCACAAGGGCCCGGATTTCCACGTGACAGATACAGGATGGAGTCCTGAGGCAGGGCCTCTGCAATGATTGACAGCTAGTGGCACAATTCAATCTTGATCCTCGAAGGATTCTAGACGAAAGAGATTTTGGCCCCCACTTTGCTCTGATGTCCTATTTTTGTGCCAACAAACCAAGAGTGAGCCAAGTCAGAATTTCATGACTTGTTCTGAGGTTCTAAAGATCCCCAAACAGGCTCGTCAGCTGGGATGCTCTCGCCTGGGTTCACTAGTGCTTCTTCCTCTGATGGCCCTGGAGCAAAGGACCGAGGCCCCAGGGACCCCACCCAGGGGACAGCAAGGCAGAGCACCACAGAGCCCACGGTCACGGCGGCTCACCTGTCCCTTCTCAACCAACAGTTTCTCCAGATCTTCGATCTTGGCCTGACATCTCAGCAGGTCAGCTTGCAGCTGCTCCCGGGTCTGGAGTGGAAAGGACCAGAAAGCGAGCAGGTCACCTCGACCAGCTGGCCTAGAAGCGGAAAGGACCACGCCGCGGCCCAGACCCTAGAAACAGGCCCGTTGAGGGCGCACGTTCAAACTTGGGCCCACTGGTTGTTGTAGGTTCCACGGCCTGCAGATGTAAAAGCTTTACAAGCCAAAAGGCCTTGAGAAGTCATCAGCTCCAGCCCCCTCGGTTTCAGAGATAAGGGCACAGAAGCCTGGAAGGAGACCCGCCCCTTCAAGGGGCTGAGGAGGCCAGAAGCCGGCACATCGGGCTCTCAACCCGGGCTTCCAGCCGAGTTCCGTGGTTGCTCGGCAGGCCCTCACCAGCACGACCGATCACTTCCACACTTGCTTAGCGCCTTTCGTGGGCCCTTTGTCACCTACAGCCAGGGCTGAAAACGGAGCGTGGGGTAAATGGGAGTGGTGGGGACTGTGGCAAACTGGAGGCACATGTCCCATCTCAGGGAAAACTGCCACTCAGCTGAAGCCAAATGCCACCCACCTGGAACAGGAAGCCTGGAGTTGCCAGAAATTCTGAGCTTCCAAGAGAAGCCAGGAATTCCGATATCTATGTGAAATCTCCTGACATTTAAATATTGGCAACTAGGTAAAATTTTTAATAAAAACCATATGGTTCAACTCAAGCCAAGCCTATCTACCTCCTCTGACCTACAGATGACAGCCTGAACTCCATTGTGGCTCAGAAGCACCCCTCCCCTATGAAACAGGGGCGCCCCGGGGTGCGGCACGGGCACCAGGCGTGCTTCCCACAGTCCCCTCGCTCTCAGAAGGAAGGGCGGACGGCCTCTGGTCTATGTGACTCCCGAAGGTGGGGCCACTAGGTGGAATTTACTGGAAGGCAGAGCCTCAGCCCAGCACCAGGCAGACGTGCCCGGACCTGGTGGCCAGCGGGGACCAGAGGGCCACGAGGGCTAGGCGCAGCCTGAACGCCCCTCCAGGTTCACAGGGGTGTTCTTGGGGGCTTTGCAGCCTTTGAAGGAAGGGAGGCAAAGTCTGCAAGGATTTCACAACTGAATCTTAAATTTGGGAACTTCTTGCAAACAGACGGCACAAGTGACCTGTGTTAGACAGTAGCATCCTCCCCTCAGACAACCCCTGCTGCCCCAACGATGCAGAGATGGCCCTCGTGGGCCTGCCCAATGCTGCAGTACTGCCAAGATGGAGAGTCTGTTTCCCGTCCCCACCACCTCTCGGAATCCCCTCCATGTGGCCCCCGCAGGGCGCCCTGACGGAACCAGAGCACAGGAGAGGGCATGCGGGCCTGGGCCTCACCCGGGCCCCTGCAGGGCGTCCTGATGGAACCAGAGCACAGGAGAGGGCGCGCGGGCCTGGGCCTCACCCCCGCAGGGCGCCCTGATGGAACCAGAGCACAGGAGAGGGCGCCCTGATGGAACTAGAGCACAGGAGAGGGCGCGCAGGCCTGGGCCTCACCCCCGCAGGGCGCCCTGACAGAACCAGAGCACAGGAGAGGGCATGCAGGCCTGGGCCTCACCCGGGCCCCCCGCAGGGCGCCCTGAGGGAACCAGAGCACAGGAGAGGGCGCGCGGGCCTGGGCCCCACCCCCGCAGGGCACCCTGACGGAACCAGAGCACAGGAGAGGACTGGAGAGGGCGCGTGGGCCTGGGCCTCACCCGGGCCTCCCGCTCGGCGTCCAGCGTCCCCCCGACCTGCTCCTGCAGAAGGGCGTAGGCTCGCTGCAGCGCCTGGTACTCCCTGGTCAGCTGGCAGAACCGCAGGTCAGCCTCCTCCCTGGTGGTCGTCTGCGGACGGAGGGGGGGGCGGGGGAGAAACAACACAGCCTGTGACTGGACGTGGCTTCAGCACCAAGGCCCAGACTCACAGCTGCTGCCACGGGAACTGAGTGAACGGGGTCACTGCCCGGAGGAACTGGGCACGAGGAGCACACGCTGCCCCTGCCAACAGTGCCCTTCCAGCTGCCCACCGAGCCCCAGGGAATTGCTGAGTCAAGGGCACGGGAGACAGGGCGAGGGCGCCTGAGCCAGCCCGGCTCCGCAGGTGACGGCGTGCCTTGCACCTCCCCACCCAATGGTTCTCACGCCAGGGTTTCCCCTACAGAGGGAACCACCCACGTGTGCTAGGATGTGCATGCTGGGAGCGCATCAGCGCCTGTGCTCAGGGCCCGTCAGGTTTAATGCAGCACAGGCGCCCGTGTGAACGTCCCGTGTGCTCCTGAGGCGACAGCGTGGAACAGGGTTCGGTGCTGAAAGATGCCTGTTCCATGCCGTCGGTGAAGAAGGCAAACCAGAGAGCATGTGCCGGGCATGGGTGCACTTTACTCGGGTTTTCCTAAGAAAATTCAACTGGGGCGGGCATTCGGGGGGAATGAAGCCACTCTCCACACCTTGTGAGTCCTGGTCACTCGGGAGGGTGGGGGTGGATCCTCGCTGAGGGGGCTGCAGGCAGGTCCTACTGTGCACCCACACTGTTCAGTGTGGTTTACATTCCTGCAGGCTGTGTCAGCGTTATAGCGCAAGCGCACTACGCTGCTTCTGCTAGGTGCTGTGGTGTGTGTGCACGTGTGTGTGCTCTGTGCACCTGTGTGCATGTGTATCTGTGTGTGCTCCATGCACGTGTGCACCTGTATGTGTGTGCGTATACTTGTATGCATCTGTGTATATGTGTGCATGTGCATACATGTGTGGATGTAGGTATGTGTGCACGTGTGTGTGCATCTGTGTGCATGTACATGTGTGTGTGCTCTGTGCATGTGCGTGCATGTACATACGTGCATCTCTGTATATGTATGTGTGTACATGTGCATGCATATGTGTGGATGTAGGTTTGTGTGCACCTGTGTGTGTGTATGTGTGTGCATGCATCTCCGTGTATGCATGTGCACGTGTGCATAGGTGCGTGTCCACATGCATGTGTGTGTAGGAAAAGGAGGGACAGCCCACCACACAGCAACTTCAATTGTAAGGGTAAGTTACACAAGGCGACTTCCAAGGTAAGGGAAAAGGACCCCAAGTGCCGCCAGTACCTCACACCATTCATGGAGCCCATGAAAGGGGACCCCCCCCTTGCCACTACAGGCCCTCTGGGGTTTAGCACTTTAACTGGGGAGCAGAGGCTGAAAGGGCCCAGACCAGCATCTCTGGGCTGAGGCTCGCTTACATCGTCCAAGTCTTCTTCGGGCGTGGCGGGGGCCCTGTCTGTCCTGTCTGTGTTGCAGGATGTTTCTGACAACGTTTCCGAGTCCACAGACTCCTCGTCAAATCCAAAAAATGTCTCCACAACATGCTTCTGCAAAGGGCAATGTGCATGACGTCAGGAACAAACTCAGCATTGCCAGGCCCCAAGCCACGACACGTCTCCAGGCCACAGGGCCACCCCAAGGGTTGGTGGGCGGGGTGCGTCATGGGCTGGCAGGAAAGGAGGTGGCCGGAGGTGGGCAGTGGAGGGCGCTGGCCAGACCCTGGCTCCGGGCCCCGGAGCTGCTGACCTCGTGCAAGTCACTTAGCCCCTCTCAGAGGGACACAGAACCCTCCCCCTGTCCGTGAGCACAGAGCGAGATCACACGTGTTGTGTGCCGCGTGCTGACACTCAGGGAGCAGCATGTTTGTACTCAGGCAGGCAGTGGGCCAGGGGAGATGTCTAGTTCTGGACACCACACGCAGGGAAGAGGGAAAGGATGCCACAGCTGGACCCCGGAGCTCATTCTGACCGCCTGGGCCAGCGTGGGACCCAGTTCCTCACCAGACCTGCGCTAGGAGGCAAGTTTTCTTTAACTTGGTATTAGAGAAAACTTAGAGCATTCACAAAATGAGAAGGAACAGAGTAATGGACCCTCACGCGCCCATCACTCGCAGTCAGAGGCGGTTCTAACACCGGTCCCTGAGTACCGACGCCCCAGTTCCCCTGCCCCACACTCCTCCTGCCCCGTCCGTCCACTCACGAGGACATGCATTCATTCAGAAACACCTGTGGGAGCACCACCGAACACAGGTCACACACTGGGCGGGGCCTGGGGGACACGACTCCATCAAACCCAGACTGGTCCCTGCCGCAGGCAGCTCCCGTCCCCTGGGCGCTGCAGACAGCACCGGACAATCTCCAGGTCATCTTGCTTTAGAAACATGGGCTTTTTCCCCCCAAAAAACAAGTGAATTTTCATTTGTTTTTACAATCAATGGATACTTCTCACGACCAGGAAGAAAGAGCCGTGACTGAGTCCAGACACCAAGCTCCAGGCTGCCACTGGTTTCTCGGGAACCTGGGTCCTCTCAGAGCCCCCAGGAGCGGGGACCGGGAGCACCCCACGTGGGGTCAGCAGGAGAGGGCGTCTCCTGCTTGGCTTGATGAAGTCGATGCGTGTCTGCCACCTCGTGTGCCCAAACCTAACAAAAATGTGACTGGACCTCAGCTCCCACGTGACAGGAACCATGCAGACACCAGTGAGGGGGAGGGGCAGGGGACCTCTGTCATCTGCACAGTTAGTTCCTGGCGAGACTCACTGGAGGCAGCCGGCCACGGCATGCTGCCCAGATGTGCTTGCACCTGGCCCCTGTCTTCCTGCTACTGCTCCTACCTGGTGCCCCATTTTTGGTTTTTTGGTACATGTGAGGCAAGTGTGGCCTCCTGAACTCCTGGCTCACGGTCAACCATCTCCCCAGCGGCTCCCTGGGTCTAGTAAACAGTGATGTACCCCCCGAAACCTGCCACCCCCACCACCCAGCATGTGCTTGTCATGAAGCTCCCATCCTCGGAGTTGCTCAGGCCAGGGCCCCAGGCACCCCTCGATGCTCCTTGCCCTCATGACTCACTGGAGAAGTCCTGTTGGCTCCACCTCAACCCAGAAGCCCACCCTCTCCCCCCTCTCCCCTCTGGCCCCTCCATCCTGGTCTAAGCCACCACCTTCTCTCACTGAAATTACTAAAACTGCCTCCCTGCTCCTACTACCCTTGTCCTTCAACCTGGCAGGCCCACCATAGCCCAGTAAAAGCCAACATGCCCACTGGTCTCCATACCTGTGTGACCTGCCCCCCACCCTGCTCTAGCCTCGTCCTCCTCCACCACTGTGCTCCAGCCACACTGCCAAGCAGGCTCCTGACTGCCTACACACCTGCCACAGGGCCTTTGCACTGCCTAGATGCTCTTCCCCAAGACTACGTGGCTCTCTCCTGCACCCCCGAGTCTCTGCACAAAAGCAACCTCATCAAAAAAGGCTTCCCCGAGCACCACATCAGAGCCCAGACAGCCCACCCCACCCCTCCCCGCCCGTCTAACCTTTCTTCTGCTCCCTAGCACTCATTGCCACTTGACACACACCTCAGTCTGTCTCCGTGTTTGTTACTCGTCTTCCCCCTCTGGGATGTAAGCCCCACAGGGAGAGCAGGATGTGAGCTCTTTTGCTCCTCACCGTGACCCAGGGCAGGGCCTGGCACACTCAGGAAACACTGAGTATTCACACACACGCCTCTGTTAATGAACTCAAAGCCAAACTAACTTGTTGACCCATAGATGGTTTCCGGTTTGCACATGACGCCCTTCCCTGCTGTCTCCAGACAGCAGCAGCGGGGGGGGCAGCCACCTGGCTGTGCGCCCCAGGTAGTCTAACAGGTAGGGATGTGGGGACCAAATAGGCTCTGTCGATTTCAAATGATCTCTTCTCTCCAAGTGAGAGCTGGAGACAACCAAATCTCAAATCCCCTCCAACGAGAAACCCTGCCTGGGTCAGCGATGGTAAGCTCCCTGGACGACCTCTAGGAAGCAGAGGCCATGGCACCGGAGGGTGACAGGGGCACCTTCAGGAGCGACACCTTCGCAGCACTCAGAGTCCTCTGCTCGCACGCAGCTCCCCTCCCTGAGCTCTGGGCTCCTCGTCCTCCTGGGCCGCCACTTCGCTGGCCTGGTTTCTTGTAAACATCACTAATTGCGGGGCCTCTGGGGACAGGTCTGTGTTTGCTGTGGTGCCCACTGGCAGCAGGCGGGGATGCAGGGCAGGCTCTGCCTGGCACAACGGGGGAGCCCAGGAACCACCAAGCCACACACCCTGCAAAGCATCAGAGCAGGAGGCCCCGCTGGGACCACCCTCCCTCAGCGACCTGGGTCATCTGGGGCCAGTGAGTCACTCAGCACCCATTGCCCGGGCTGATCTGATTTCTGAAACCTTAAGGGACCACTGGTCACTTGGTCACGGAGCCCTAAGATGGGACATCAGCTGCAGACAAGCGGTGAACACAGAGCCGCCTTTGTAAAAAGCCGGCGGAGCCCCTCAGAAAATAACAAGGCCCCAGAGACCGAGACCCCCAGGCTGGGGCAGCGAGAGGGGGCAGCTGACGGCGGAGACCAAACAAACACCAAAGGGCCTTCTAATTCCAGCCCTGTCACAGCAAAGGCTGTGATTCCACAAGCACAGCACATGCGACCCTCCCTCTCACCCTGTAGAACACGTGGATTGGGTTGGTTTCTTTCCTCTGAGAGTTAACTTTGTTTTAAGTGACTGTATTACATGAGAAGCTAAAATGTACTCCACACATGTATGCCTTTGTGAATTAAAACAAGGCAGAAATGGACATTTTAATGTCCTTGAAGACACTGCACCTGCTGCCTCCTACTGTCTTTTCAAGTTCGTAGGAAATGCCTCCAAGGAACCGGGAGAGGTCAACTGGAAACACTGTTGCCTCTACGCCCGGAGCATGACGGGCGTGACAGAGTCAGCCGGAGAGAAGTGGTGGGGTCCTGCGGTCTCCACTGCCCTCGGGTTCCCGGGGCGCTCCCGAGAAAAGCTACTTGGGGCCACCAAGTTCCGTCTCTGCTTCCCCAGCACATCTCCCGGACTGGGGCCCGCTCCTGTAGCTGCCATTGTCCTGACAGCCAAAGTCTCCCCTGGCCGACTCCTTTCACAAAATAACCCACATTTTTAAAATGCGGTTTGGGAGAAAAAATGACGGGAAACGTGGAAAGGACTCCAATCACACTTTGACTAGATGCTCGCTCGTAGCAGAGCCAGTGGGACCAGAGGAAAAGAGGAGTCTTCAAGAAAGCAGCCTCCCCGGCCCAGCCCACCCCCCCCCATCGCAGGCCCCTCCCCCGGCCCGGCCCAGCCCACCCCCACCGCAGACCCCACCCCCGGCCCAGCCCAGCCCACCCCCACCGCAGACCCCTCCCCCGGCCCAACCCAGCCCACCCCCACCGCAGACCCCTCCCCCGGCCCAGCCCAGCCCACCCCCACCGCAGGCCCCTCCCCTGGCCCAGCCCAGCCCAGCCCACCCCCACCGCAGGCCCCACCCCCGGCCCAGCCCAGCTCACCCCCACCGCAGACCCCTCCCCCGGCCCAGCCCAGCCCACCCCCACCGCAGGCCCCTCCCCTGGCCCAGCCCAGCCCAGCCCACCCCCACCGCAGACCCCACCCCCGGCCAGCCGCAGGCCCCCCCCACCCCCTGACCCCTCCGCTCACCCTCATGCCGGTAGGTCATCTCCTGGCAGCCCGAGAAGTACAGGCACACCAGGGCGCAGAGGCACAGGAAGAAGGAGAAGCAGAGCACAAAGAGCACGTACTCCATGCCGCGAGGGCCCACCTCTACCCAGTGTGTGTGGGGGGCCAAGAGCCAAGTCCCGCCCCAGCGGCACCACCCAGGCCCCTCTGAGTCCGGTCCCAGTCCTCCGAGGGAGTGCCGGTCCCCTCTCTCCCGCAGCGCTCTCCCTGCCTGCCACGCTGCTGCGGAGTCCTGAGGATGGGCGCTGGGCGGGCGCCCCTTCCGTGGCAGGGACACCAGCTCTGGTGCCGATGGGGGCTGAGGAGCCGGTTTCCAGGGCCTGGGCCGGCACGTGAGTCACAGAGGACAGCTTCCATGCTGTTTTATTCTCTGAGGACTCTTCTCCCATACCCCCGGGCTCCATGCTGCCAGTGCCATGGCACAGGCCTGGTCCCTGCGGGCACAGCGCTAGCAACGGTGACGTGGCCAGACTCCTCCAGGACCAGCCACAGCTGACCGAGGAGGTGCCGCCTCCCCCGCGTGCTGGGGAAATGCCTCCCGACCCCCGCACACCCCGGACAACCGACTGCCCAGAAGGAAGCCAGTCGTTATCCACAGGAAAAACGGCGGCAGGGACCCTGCCCACATGGGCACCTGCCAGGGTCTTGTGTTTCTCGGAGAAGCTCCTCTGAGCATGACATGTAAAGTGAAAACCCTCACAGTGGGGGGGACAATTTATAATCAAAGAACTGTAAAACTTCTACTTTGCAAAACAGTAAGCAACCGTAAAAGGCGAAGGGGAACTCACAAAAGAAAGAACACATGCAGCCCCGTTCATATCACTATTTCAACTTCAGTCACGCTTGACACGCTGTTCCTGTCAAGTACCCAGATATGAGCCGTGTAACATATCACGCTATGCATGCAGTTTGTCACTAAAGCCTGTAAGTCACACTTCCCAGTGAGGGGACACTCAGAGTGGAGACTGGTTCCAGGTCGGGCTCGTGACCAGCATGAGCCAAGCAGCGGCTGCCCGGGGGTGTCGGCCAGAAGCACGGAGGACGGACACCACAGAGGTCACTGGGCAGCTGTTCCGCCAGCTGCTGGAGGTGTTTGGGGAGCCCAGAGAAGGGCATCTCACCCTGTGGGAAGGGCAAAGGCTTGGGGCCAGCTCCGCCGAATCCCCAAGGGGCAGGGGGCACGAGCAGAGGAGGTGAGGGCGTCGGCCAGAGCAGAGGTCTGCAGAGGAGGCGGCCGGCAAGCCCCAGGGGCTGCAGCCAGAGGGCACAGAGGGGAATAAAGCCGGGGTAGCTGGACTGGGTCCCAGACGGCCCTCAGCGCCTGGCTAAGGAGCCCCAACTTCATCCCCTGGGGGGGTAGGAAGAAGATGGCACTGTCAGACTTGTGCCTCAAAAAGACCTTCTAGAAGCTTTGGAGGGGAGGGAAAATGCTAGAAGCAGGCGGGGCAGCCAGGGAGCTATGAACAGTGATCAGACAGGGGCCTAATGGACGTGGTGGGGACAGGTGAGAAGCGGAGGCCTGGAGGACGGGGCTGGAATCTGGGGGCCTGTGCCCAGCCCTCCCCATGGGGTGTAAGGCCCCTCCCAGCTCTCCTCCCCAGAGACGAGGGCCCATCCTCGGGCTCATTCAGTCAGGGTGCTTTCCTGCCCTGCTTGACCACGGCGCCTAGAACCACCAGAACGTCCTGTCTGCTCTGGTCTTCATGTGTGACCTGACGCGACACGGGAGGGGGAGCCCCGGCAGGCTCTGTGGCCCCCAGTGCAATGTCCTGATTTTAGTCACTGTTCATACGCTCGGTCTCTGCTGAGATACAACTTCCGTGTGGCTAGGTAGGAGGTCCAGTGGCCAGCAACTCACAACTCACTGCCCAGCCCACAGCGCGGGCTCTGACTTAGAGTCAGACCCTCATGCCAGACCTGCTGCAGAACAACCCTCCTCCCCGCCCAGGGTCCTTCTCCTGCAGCCCCTCCGTGGGGGGTCGACCTCACAGAAGCCTGGGGAGACAGGGTCAGCAGCTCCCGGCAGCAGGCAGGGCCCCGGAAGACGAATGCTGACGTCACTGCTCTGCCCTCACACACCTGCAGTGAACAGGTGGGGTGTGGACACGGAGAAGCCTCGTCACGGGTGCTGTGGGAGCCAGGGAGCCTTGCAACATCTCTTCTCAAAGAGAGTCAGGACCCTACAGCAGGGTCGGGCTGTCAGACCTCTAGAGCATTCTGTGTTGAGCACAGACCCAGGCAAAGTACTAAAGTGCGTGGATACATCAGGGACAGAGAGCTATGAGGCATTTAAAAGGAGGAAAAGCCGACCAGGCGGTGGTGCAATGGATAGAGCATCGAACTGGGATGCAGAGGACCCAGGTTTGAAGCCCCAAGGTCGCCAGCTTGAGTGCAGGGTCACTGGCTTGAGCGTGGGATCACAGACATGATCCCCATGGTCACTGGCTTGAACCCAAAGGTCACCAGCATGAAGCCCAAGGTCACTGGCTTGAGCAAGGGGTCACTCGGTCTGCTATAGCCCCCCAGTCAAGGCACATATGAGAAGCAATCAATGAACAACTAAGGTGGCGCAACGAAGAATTGATGCTTCTCATCCCTCTCCCTTCCTGTCTGTCCCTAACTGTTCCACTCTCTGTCACAATAAATAAATCAATAAATAAATGGAGGAAGAAACCAGAGAATCCCTGTGGCCGGTGGGAGGGAGGACAGAGAAGCCCCCAGGCCTGGGGATAGCGATTGGGGACACCTGATCTACACTGAACCCTGAGGAAAATAAAAGATGCCGTGGGCCACGGAAACGGTAACTGGAAAGGACTCTGGACCCGCTGGCCTCTGAGTGGCCATGAACTACTTTAATTAAAGTGACCGACCGTCCCCACCCTTCCAGAACCAGCCACTGTCATGCAGATGCATTCGTCCAGCAAAAGCCCTTCACACATTCGGTCAGCACGACGTAGGGAAGCCCATTCCGGGCCAGGCAGTGGCCAGACACGAAGAGCAGAACAGAGCAGGACACACACACGCCTAGCAAGCAGTAAGTCAACTCAAGGCGCGCCCCGCCCTCTCCCTGTAAAGGCACTCAGAAGCCAGGCATGGACCATCTTCCCTCACTCCAGGTTCTGATGCCGCAGATCAACAACGGGGTTCCCAAAGACCCGCCGCAGGAGCCACATGGGGTGCAGAACGCCACCGCACAGCCAGTGAGTGGGACAAACTAGACCCCTTTGAGCGCTGCCTTTTCATCATATGTTCCCTCGTGACGATGGCCTTCACACGCCACAGGCAGCTGTGCAAAATGAGGCCACTCTTCCTCAAGGCGGTGGGTGTGTGTGTGTGTGAGTGACACCTTTTGATCCTCATGTTGACGTCTGGGGACCCGTCCCGGGGAACCATCCAGACAAGGGACACAGCTCTCTGGACAAAAGGAGTTCATTGTGGCGACATTCACAGAAGCAGGAAGTCCAACAAGAGGGGAAGGGTGGTCTCGTAATGAAATGTCCAGCACTCGGCAAAGAGGCCGGACCGGCCCAGGAAGAGCTGTTACTCGGCATACGCACACTCCATCGGCGAGGAGCTGGGGGCAGACAGACCCAGCAGGGTGGTCAGCAAAGTCCCGGCCTGTCTGCTCATCAGATCACGGAGCCATAAAAATGTGTGTTGAGGATGACAGCGTCCCAACGAGGGTGGGTAAGTGCTTCCTAGCACAATGTGAAGTAAAAACACGGGGTGCAAACGTGCATCCTGTAGTTACAGTCACGTCGCAAAGAGACAGAGGGGAAGGAGGATGGGGCGGGCCAGGCGGGGAGGAGGAATGGAAGCCCACCCAGTGGCACGGCTGGTGCCGAGACCCTTCATTCCCCAGGCGGGCCGGCTGCGGTGTGGACGCCGCCTCTGTGATAATATATATATATGTCTGTTTAAATATAAACCAGTTCTGCTGAACCACCTCCGTGTCGAGTTTCTGATGTCGGCGCAGAGAGACCTGCACCTCGGTCAATGTGCCGGCGCCCCCCGCGAGAGCCCTGGAGCCCCAGACTTGAGTCTGAGCCTCAGCCTTGCCCATCGACTTGGTCTCTGAGCTGCTTCTATGTTTTATGGCTGGGTATTTCCTATAACAGGAAAATTACAGTAGAAACAAATTACACCGACATCCCAGGCTAGCTGTGAGGACGGAACGCCACGGTGTGAAGGACCGCTACCGTGGAGTGGTCCAGGACACAGCAGCTCACAGGAGCACGGGCCCAGGGACGGGGACGGGGACGGGGACGGGACCCGGGCTGCCGCTCCCGACCTCGCCACACTCGGCCCAGGGAGCGTGGGGTGAACAATGGCACCAGCAGTTTCAATCCTCAGAGTTCACATGAAGTACAGTGTTGTGTGGTAAATCTAAAAAAGGATGTATCAAAGTCCTAACTCCCGTACCTCAGAATGTGACCTTTGCTGCAGAACAAGGTCACTGCTGAAGTAATTAGTCAGGTTACCACCAGGTCATACTGCCGTAGGGAGGACCCTGTTTGATGCGATGGCTGTCCTGATATGCAGACAGCCGGGTGAAGACACAGAGACACGGGAAGGAGGGCATGGCGACAGGGGCAGAGGCTGGGGTTCCGCAGCTGCAAGACCAGGACAGCCCAAGCTGGCCAGCACAGAGCCTGGGAGAGGCGGCAGGGGACCCTGCAGTGTCAGAGGGAGCGCAGCCCGACCAGCCCCTTGGTTTTAGACTTCCAGCCTCCAGACTGAGACAGAGGAGTTTTCTGTTGTTCTAGGCAACCCCGTTTGTGGTGCTTTGTTACGGGAGCCCGAGGAGACGAACATGAGAGCATTTCCACTTCTCTTTTAAAAAGGGCCCAGCTGCCGCCACCCGGCTCACTGTCTTACAGCAAGGGGCACCCAGGGCCCAGTCTGCTGCGGTCCCCACCACTCCCTACTGCCCCAACAAAAAGCCGCCGTCAGCGGCCACTCAGTATCACATCGGCACTGCCATCCTCCTTAGAGAAGAGGAACGCTCCTCTAGAACCGCATCTCTATCGAAAGATAAGCCCAGAGGAGAGCGGGCCCGATTTCTGTGCAGGCAAGAAGTATGTTGATGGGTTTAAACCGAGCCTTTCTTTCACCCCTGCCCCGGTGTGCTCTCTCTCAGCCCAGCTCGGCCCTGCACTGGAGAGCTGGTGCTTTCTCCGCCGGAGCGTCCCAACTCTCTCTCTGTAAACCCACACTGCCCCAAAGGCAGGCAGTTCTGCGTCAGTCCACCAGAGCCCACAGCGCCTGATCTGCCGGCACAGGCCGGCAAAGTGTCCTTCAACGGGCCCAGGGGGTTATGTTTTTAATCTTAGGTGCACAGCCCGAGGCCTAAACACAGAATTCGTCCATGAGTCTTCCGTGAATAAAGGACAGTAACCGGGTCCATAGCCACACAGCGATAACGGGTGTTTACCGCCTGACGTGCAGCGCAGAGATGGGCGTGTCTTCCCTCCCTGGCACCGCCCCGCAGACCCCCCCCCCCCCAGCACGGCATCTGGTGGGGGCAGCTGCGCCTTCGCGGGCTCACCTTGGGCGGCTTCAGGCCTTTCCCGCGATGTCTTTTGGGGCGCAAGAGCCGTTCTCGCTCCTAGAAGGAAACAGCTGTTGGGGTTTGCAGCCAGCCTGCCGTCACATCCCCCAGCCCGGCGGGCTCTCGGGGGGCGTGGTCTACAGCGTGACACCGCCCTCCTGTCTGCCCCGGGCATGGGTCTGTCTGTCCAGGCTTTGACACCCATGTGACAGCTGTCTCTCAGAGCCATACCACTTACTCCAGCCCTGACCAGGACTCGGACTGTCCCTCAGAATGCCCTGTTTTGCCTGTCCCCTAAGACTCCCGCCGTCAGCTTCGGGGTGGACGCCATAAAGCACCAGGCAGTGCATACGGGACGTACACTCTGGCAGGACCACGTGTGGCACAGTGAGAAAGCCCATGGCTTTGAGCCCGGGCAGGGCTGGGCCGGACCCCCTGGGCCTCCTGCTGTGGGTGACACACTTTATTTCCACAATTCTCCGGTTCCTCCTCAGCTCCAGGGGCCAGCCCCGCCCTGCAGTGTTGCCCTAAGAAGGAAGCTGACCACAGGTGCCACGGCTGCCGCCAGAAACGGCCCCTGCGGGGCGGCACTCAGCCCAGGTAAAGCAGTATGTGCTCTTCTTTCTGGTCCAGACCTGCTTTTCCCTTTGGCTGCCAGGAAAGCCAGACATGTGACGGTGCTCGGCTTCAGCCTGTACCGTCACCTATCTGTCCCTCCTGATCCTGGCTGACTTGGCTCTTATCTTCTCTAGTCTCACCTGCTTGTCAGTCCTCTTCCAACCTGCCATCCTTCCACTGACTGTGCTTTGTGTAGCAAAGATGGATGGGACAACGGATGGATGGATGGATGGATGGATGGATGGTGGATGGTGGATGGATGGTGGATGGTGGATGGGTGGATGGATAGATGGTGGATGGTGGATGGATGGTGGATGGATGAAGGATGGATGGATGAAGGATGGATGGATGAAGGATGGATGGATGAAGGATGGATGGATGAAGGATGGATGGATGAAGGATGGATGGATGATGGATGGATGATGGATGGATGGTGGATGGATGGATAGTGGATGGATGGATAGTGGATGGACGGATGGTGGATGGACGGATGGATGGATGGATGGATAGATGGATGGATGATGGAAGGATGGATGGATGGATGATAGATGAATGGTGGATTGATGGATGCATGATGGGTGGATGATGGACCGATGATGGACAGATGGATGGACGGATGGATAATAGATGGAGGGAGAGAGGAGGGAGTGAGGGATGGAGAAAGGAGGGATAGAGCAAGGGAGGATGGAGAAATGGAGAAACGGATAGAGAAATGGATAGAAAGAGGGATGGAAGTAAGAGGGGAGGATAGATAAATAGACCAATGGGAAGGTAAATGGAGGAATGGGTGGGTAGGAGAAAGGAAGAAAGGGAAAGGAAGTAGGGGGGGAGAGAGGGGAGGGAGGGAGGGAGGGAGGGAAGGAACAGTTAAAGAGAGAGGCAAGCAAAGTGAACTTGACAGTTACAGTCTAATCCTTTTCTAGAATTTTGGTCATTGCCTTTTCTAGTCTTTGAAGACCCGTGGATGAAACCGTCACCCTCCCTTGTGGGCAATCAGGACACACTTTGCTCACTGCAGGGGCCCCGTGTTCCTGGTGCCTGAGCTCCCTCTACAGGGAGTTGCTGATTCTGTGTATCCAATATTCCACCTACTTAAGATGTACTCACCCTCATTATCCTTACACACTTACACACTTACACACACACACACACACAGGCTTAGCAAGCCGTTCAAATTCTGGTCTGATTATAAGCGTTGGGTTTTCAAGCTCATGGTTTGTAACAACTAAGCTAAAAATATATATGTCAGCCCTCCCAGGGCCAGCGCATGCCCAGTCTGCAGAGGCCAGAGGACTCGTCCTTAAATCCGATGCTGCTTCTCACGGCCGCAAGCCAGGGAGGTGATGTGAGAAAAGCGTAGCCATGGAAACGCTCCCAGGCAGCAGCGATGTGGGTTACGCCGAGTGGCGGCTGCTCCCTGGCAGGATAAAGCTAAAGCTAAAGCTAAAGCAGGGAGGAGCGGGGAGCCCGCACCCTCAGCAGCATCGCCCTCACGCCCGCTGGCTGCCATGCCCACGCCGTGCCACTTGGCCGTGCCACGCAGAGGGCTGCCACGCGTGCAGACGTACCAGAGAGAGGTCGTCGATGACGTGCTGCTGCTCCAGCACCTGCAGCCGCAGGAACTCAATCTCCTGCTCGTCCCTCGTCAGGCTGAGGTCGTTCAGGGACGTGTGCCGCTTCAGAGAGGCCTGCGCGGACAGCTTTTCTTTCTGTGGCCAGAGGGGAGAGCCCCGCGGGGCCCTGTTAAAGGACCCACTGTGCGCACCCAGGCAGGAGTGTGGGCTCCGGGGTACAGGCCGGGAGGATGGAGGGAGGGGTGACGGCCACCTAGTCCCCAAGCTGGAGGAGTGCACGGCGGCACGAGAACCAAGCCCAAGGACAGGGGAGGGCTGGCAGGCACCAGGTTGGCGTGCAGGGCCAAACCCAGCCTGGAACGCTGGACAAGGAAGCTGGGAGGGAGCACGCCACAACCGAATCACACTCGCACCCAGACCTACTGTGGCATTCACCTCTGAGCCTCAGTTTTCTCAGCTGTGAAATGGGGGTGACTAGTACTACTTTGGATAATGAGCCTCAAAGTATTCTCTAAACCATCAGTGCCAAGACAGTGGCCTGACCACAAAGACCACCCTCCTGGCTGGAATAAATGAACACCCCTCAGGCGGAGCCGTCCGAGCAGGGGCCGTGATCGCCTGCACATCCTGAGCGGCAGCAATGAGCAGCTGCCTGTGAGCCCCCTGTGCTATCACTCCATCCCCTCGATTATCCCGCAACATTGATATTTTCATTCCCATTTCATGGATGAAGAAACTGAGGTGCAGAGAGAACGAGAGACGCATCTAAGGGCATGGGTGGGAGCTGCCGGGCGGAGGTGCTGACCCCGTGGTCTGACCACCTGGGGCTCTCCCTCGGCCCAGACGCCCTCAGCAGCACAGTGACCTCTGGCCAGCGACAGCAGGAGGGCTGGCGTGGGTGGACACCGGGCCGGTGGCTTCCCGAGGGGGACCGAGCGCGGGGAGGCCGGGGGCTGGCCCTGGGTGGGCTCACCATCTCCACATTCTCCCGCGTGAGGTTCTTGATCTTCTCCTCCATCCTCTGGATGCTCTGCAGCAGGTCCTCGTTCTTCTTGTTCATCCTCTTGTTCTTCTCCACGAGCGGCTTCAGCTGCACCTCCGTCTCACGGGAGCGTTTCAGCTGCGCTCAGAGAGACAGAGGCCGGGGGCTTTAGGACACAACGGGTGGCTGATGCCACAGCCCCAAGGTGGCCAGTGGAGACCCAACCGCGGCCTTCCTCGGGGCCGGAGCCGCTGTCGGCAGGACCACGCCTCCTGAGCAGTGCACACACCGGGAAGGCCCACGGACACGTGGCTCCCAAACCCAGCACCTGCCCCGCTGAGCCTCAGAGGGCCTGGGTAAGGTGGGAGGAGGAGCCCAAGGTGAGGCCCACTGATCTGCCAAGGGCACCCCGCTGGCCAGGGGCCTGTGCTGTGTCCACTAGTCCACACCAGAGGTCACACCACGGATCACACACATAAAGGTCAATCCAGCTACCTAGCTCCCCCCCAAGCACAGACTGAAAAAATCTCAGCACTCTTCAGACAACGAACAAGCCCTGCGCCCTCTGTGCGGGCTCAGCACACATCAGAGGTGACGCCCCCTTCCTCTGGGCACTGTCCTCCCTGATACACTTCTTTCCTAGCTGCACGGCATGGCCAAGTTCTCAGCCTCAGTTTCCCCATCTAGAAAATGAGAAATTCACCACGTGTCCAAAACAGAAGCCCTTCCTGGCCTTCTCTGTCATTCAACCCTCACCACAAACCTAGGAGGAGGCGAGGCCCCATCACTGTCCCCAAGCACAAAGAACCTGGCCCCAAAGAGGTAGGCAACATGCTCAAGGTCACACAGAAAGTGCTGGAATCCAGAACGGAACACAGGGGTTGACTTCAGAGCCCTGCTCTTAGTCACCAGGCCATGAAAGTTAAAGGCAATGTACTTCTCCAGTGTCCCTTAAAACAGAAAAGGTAGCTTTGACCCACACATTTGACTTCTAGAAATCTACTCCACAGAACAAAGGCTCAAGTGAGTGAAGACAGAAATGTATCTTGTAAGGGGCCGGGTTTGTAACAGCCAAGAAGCCTGGCACGGCCTGAACTCCCATGGGCAGAGACATGGGTGGGTAAGCAGGGTATGTCCGCACAGCCGAGTGCGGTGGCAGCCGCTCAGCTGGCAAGGGCAGCTCCCCCTGCCCTGACTGCGCGGCTGTGACTCGTCACTCACGCGCCATGAACAAGTCACAGGATAAAACGGGGGGGGGGGGGGGAATCCCACTTCCTAATCATAAACAAAACACAAACTCTCTTGGTGGTGTCGGTGTGATCACACCAGCATTAAGCACATGGAGGGACCACCTGGGACTGTGGACAGCGGGGCCTCCTGATGTTGAGATGGAAGCCCGGCAAGTGTATCAGTTCTCACTTGTGTCAAGTGGCCTGGATTGTTTTCTGACCCACTTCAGTAAACTACTCGGCACCCCAGGAGGAACCTTTTCTTTTTAGTTCATGACTACTTAAGTGAAAAGTGGAGACATAATATTAGATATCCAGTTTCATTATAACTAGATAAATCGATGCCTTTAAAAAGACGAAGGAAATGAATTTATTTTGGCCCTGACACTTGTTCACACTTTTCATCTCCCGTGTTTTTCAAGGAGCATAGATGCACTGACCTTCATAATAAAATTTAGAATAAAAAGAAATCTCATGAGGTACTTGTCAAGAAGTTTATAGGCTGACTACCACTGCAGAAAAATCAGGTTAGCTGTTTATCCAGCAACTGTCAAGATATTTAAGAAACTGCTGTTTTTACTAGAGATTTATTCATTAACCAGAAATCCAAGTTCATTATTTTTAAAATCAGAAAGAACGGTACGCTTTGATGTAAAAGAATGTAAATAGATAAGCAAAAACTAAAATCATGCCACCTAAAACAATCTCCAGTATCTAGGATGACAGTGTCTTTTGTTCTATACACTGTTCTCGGCTTTAATTCACTGTGAGCCAGTCTCCACGGTGATTACAGACGAGCTGCCCCAGCATCCTGATGGCTGCCTGCAATCACCGCATGAATGTTCCACCGTCACTCTGACCAATACTGAGCACTGAACCATTACGTGTTTCGCTTCGTTTCCGGTTGCCGTTATAAACAACACCCCGGTGAACATCCTCTCTACACCTCTCGCTGAACTTCTCCAACTGTTGCCGAGAGCACATTTCTGCAGAAGCAAAGGGCAGCAGCAGGCTTCCTCAATGAGCACGTGTTGGATTTTTAATCAGAAGAAAGTTAGAAAGTAAAGAAAGCCGGAGGCCTCTGGGTTAACTTCCTCGTACCCCTGTCCAAGTCACCCCCCCGCCCCTGGGGGGCTGGTTACCAGTTCGTTGCGCTCATCGGCCAGGAGGGTGTTTCTGTCTTCCAGCTTCCGGATCACCGAGTTCAGCTCAGCAATTTTTAGTTGAAATCGCCTCACATCTCTCTCATCCATATGCTGATCCTAAAAAAAAAGTCAAGATACGACTGTACTCTGAAGAGGCATGAGTGACTGAAACTGCCCCACGGACCCTCTGCAGAGAGCCCACAAAGTGCCCCAAAGACCCTCTGCGAGAGCCCACAAAGTGCCCCACGGACCCTCCCCAGAGAGCCCACAAAGTGCCCCAAAGACCCTCTGCAGAGAGCCCACAAAGTGCCCCACGGACCCTCCCCAGAGAGCCCACAAAGTGCCCCACGGGCCCTCCCCAGACAGCCCACAAAGTGCCCCACGGACCCTCCCCAGACAGCCCACAAAGTGCCCCAAAGACCCTCTGCAGAGAGCCCACAAAGTGCCCCAAGGACCCTCCCCAGAGAGCCCACAAAGTGCCCCAAGGACCCTCCCCAGAGAGCCCACAAAGTGCCCCAAAGACCCTCTGCAGAGAGCCCACAAAGTGCCCCACGGACCCTCCCCAGAGAGCCCACAAAGTGCCCCACGGACCCTCCCCAGACAGCCCACAAAGTGCCCCACGGACCCTCCCCAGACAGCCCACAAAGTGCCCCAAAGACCCTCTGCAGAGAGCCCACAAAGTGCCCCAAGGACCCTCTGCAGAGAGCCCACAAAGTGCCCCAAAGACCCTCTGCAGAGAGCCCACAAAGTGCCCCAAGGACCCTCCCCAGAGAGCCCACAAAGTGCCCCAAGGACCCTCCGCAGAGAGCCCACAAAGTGCCCCACGGACCCTCCGCAGAGAGCCCACAAAGTGCCCCACGGACCCTCCGCAGAGAGCCCACAAAGTGCCCCAAAGACCCTCTGCAGAGAGCCCACAAAGTGCCCCAAGGACCCTCCCCAGAGAGCCCACAAAGTGCCCCACGGACCCTCCCCAGACAGCCCACAAAGTGCCCCAAGGACCCTCTGCAGAGAGCCCACAAAGTGTCCCAAGGACCCTCTGCAGAGAGCCCACAAAGTGCCCCAAGGACCCTCCCCGGAGAGCCCACAAAGTGCCCCATGGACCCTCCCCAGAGAGCCCACAAAGTGCCCCAAGGACCCTCCCCAGAGAGCCCACAAAGTGCCCCAAGGACCCTCCCCAGAGAGCCCACAAAGTGCCCCAAAGACCCTCTGCAGAGAGCCCACAAAGTGCCCCACGGACCCTCCCCAGAGAGCCCACAAAGTGCCTCACGGACCCTCCCCGGAGAGCCCACAAAGTGCCCCACGGACCCTCCCCGGAGAGCCCACAAAGTGCCCCACGGACCCTCCCCGGAGAGCCCACAAAGTGCCCCAAAGACCCTCTGCAGAGAGCTCACAAAGTGCCCCACGGACCCTCCCCAGAGAGCCCACAAAGTGCCCCAAGGACCCCCCCCAGAGAGCCCACAAAGTGCCCCAAGGACCCTCCGCAGAGAGCCCACAGCCTTGCTCAGTAGCTCCCTCCTCATCAGCACGGGACTCCGCCCTGGGGCCCCCAGAAGTCCAGCGACACGGATAACACCTCTAGCCCTGCCACGACTTTAGAAAGACTTCTTTTCAAAGGTCACAAGATTTCAAACCCAACAATGACTCCCATATACCTGCACGTGGTCTCTGGGGACCTTCACGGCCGAGCCCCTGCCCCCTGTGTATCTTATGAACGCCCAGAGCGGAGGTGCTAGACACGCCTCACGGGCAGGCGCTGTGTCCATCTTGCTCATCACGAAAGGCCAGCACCTGGTAAGGTGTCTGCACACGACACGCAGGAGACACTGGACTACTGAGTGAGTGAATGTGGCTCCAGCCGCTCTGTGCCCCTCAAGTCTGAAGCATTGCCCTAAATGCCCTGTCTGCTGGCTGAGCGCCCACCCATCGTGTCCTGTGGTAACTGCGTCCCCTTCAGTGCTCTTCCTGCATACCCTGCATGGAGGATGTCTGCATATCTTTTTTTTCAACTGGAGGCAGCCGCCGGTTATCTGCCCTATGTTCCCGGAGCCCAGCACGTTGGGAATATCGGCAGATTTGGAGAGATAGGGCTCAGAGAGGGAAGGAAGGACGGACAGATGGATGAAAGGGGTGGGGGGGGCAGAGACAGGCAGGCAAGCCGACTAGAAGAATGACTGGGAGAAGGAAGGACAGTGGGGGCTCCGCTCTGAGGCTCCAAGGCTTGCCCGAGCCCTCACCTGGGCACCCATGAGCTCCGCCATGTCCCCTATGCCCGGCGGGAGCTCTCTCTTTGGGCTGCTGTGATACCGCTCAGCCTCTTTGACCTGAACCAACTGCTCGTCCAAAGCCTCTTTCTGAAGCAGCAGCTTCTGGGTCTGACCAGCCTGCACGCCAAGCTCCTTCTCCAAGGCCAGAATCACACGGTCTTTGCCTTTGATCTCATCCATCTGAAGGAAGAGAAAGAAGAAGCCATCGATCGTAGGGGCTCGTAACTGGGGAAATCCCTCCCTCGCTGGCCTGGGGCCCAAGGGAAGGTTCAGCAGTTCCCTGGACCAGGGTCAGCTGAACTCGGCAACCTGCTTCCCTGAGCTCGGAGAAGCAGAGAGCCATGGGCTCCAGGACCTATACAGTCAACCAGACGCTCACCTTCCACATTATCCATGCCCGTGTCTCTCCCACCCTAACGATATAAAACCCTGGCCCTCCAGCCCCTCCACGCTCCACTGCGAAGCGTTCCACAGAGGGGGCTGCTCTCCTGGCCCCCGACTCCCTCCTCCAGCCTCCCCCGTCTGGGCGCAGCCCCACCCTGCCACCAAAATAGCTCTTGCTGAGGTCTCCAACGCTCTCCTGTCTCCCAAACCCACCGGACAACTTCCTGCCCTCGCATCCTTCTCCTCGGCATGACAGCGTCACCCCCTCCCTGCTTCGGGACCCTCTCCCGCCCTCCCCTGCCTCTGAGATGCTGTCTCTGCTCTGTCTTCCTTACAGACTTACCTTGCCTTGGCCACGTATTATATGTAATGCGATCAGTGTTGGTGGCTATGATTACTCTATTTGAGCTCCTGGTTAATAGAAGGCTATCTTGTTTAATAAACAGCGGACCATTAAAAGCTGATAAAATGTACTGAGGTTATACAGAAGGGAAATACTATCCCCAAAACCCGGACTGGGAACTTTTCAAAGTCCTACCACTCAGCAGCTCTCTGAACCGCCTTTCTTTGGGAGAGAAAAGGAGGCCACTCTTCCCTCCACATCCCCAACCTCCCCCAGGACTATCTCCTGGGCCACAGCCAAAGGTGCGCCTGGCGTGGATTCTCCATAAGCAGCAACAGGCTGTGCCCACTGCGCCCCCTGGTGATGATCACTAGCAGTGCCCCGCCTTGGCCAATACTCTCTGCACAGGTAGGAGCACCTTCCCCTGCTGTAGAGACAGACCCCGAACCACACTGGAAACATGGCTGCCACTGCAGGTGCCGACCCATAAACAATAAGAACAATGTGAGTTTCTTATTTTAACTACTCAAATGTGTTCTCATTAATACAAATACTGAGCTGGGAAACATCTGAGCAAAACATAGCAGAGTCCCCGCCCTGGAGCAGCCTCCATTCAGAGAGGGAGGTAGCAAAAACACAATTAATAAGTCAGCACTACAGTGGATCAGAGAGTGACTGGTGCTAGAAGAAAGACTAAAGCAAGGGGGATCAGCGGCACCAGCTGGGTGGTGTTGCAAGTTAACAAGGAGGGTCCCAGTCTGTCCCCTCAGCATCTGGGCCACACTCTGCTTGCTCTGCACTGGAGCCCAGGAGGGCAGCCCCACCACTATGTCACACTAGCTCCCACACACACACACTAAAAGAAAGAGCAGCAGCACAAGAGGTCATCTCTGGAACCCAGACTCCCAACCCAGAAGAGCAGCAGTTCCCCACCCATCCTACCAAGTGAGCAGAGGTGCACACCCAGCACATGGATAAGGTTCCTAGAAAAGTCTCCACTAACGGAGATGGCGGCCAGGAGTAGATGGACAACGAGGAGTTCATTCTGGAGCCAACGTTTCTAGGTCGTTACATTTCCCCACCCAGAGTCCAGAGCTTCCGGAGACTTGCCAAGATCACACAGCTTACAGCAGGCACTCTGGCTTTTTGTTGACTTTGTGTCCAGCCCCCAGGCTGGGCTCTTAGAGACCCTGCCCCCTTCCCCAAACCCTCAGGACCTCACTAAAGTGAGAATCTCTGACACTGAGCGTCCCCGAACCACATCACCTGAGTGTGTGGACATTCCTTGTTGCCTGGTTGCATCCATTTCCTTTCTCTCACATTCCCAGTCTCAGAATGTGGGTCAGGAGAGGGTGGGACTGAACCCATTCCAAGTTCCCGGGGCAGGCTCTGATTGGCTTACACCACCCTCTATCCCCACCCCCTGACAGAATTGGTTCGGGGATGGATACGTGGCCCAATCACGAGTCAACAGCCTGAAGAGGGCATTGCTAGGCCCCACCTGTTTCGCCTTAGGAGTTAAAAAAGAGCGTCTCTCACTGTGTCTGGGCTGTGTTGTGTGATGAGGATGTGGGGCTGTGGCGCAGCAGTGACCCTTCACCAGGACATGGGTCAGAACAGAGCCCGAGAAACCTGGGTCCTGGGTGCCACTGGAACCTTGCCAGACACTAACCACACCACCCCGGTAATGAGAACTGACCCTCAAGGGTCACGCTGGAGTGAGGTGGAATTTTTCCACTGGCCACCAAAAGATCCTGATGGACACAGAGTTAGAGGAAGAACACAAACAGGATGGCGGCTGTCGTGTCTTTCTTACACGCTGGTGTGAGCTCTTCTTCACTCGTGCTTAAGAGACGCACTCTGTCTTTGAAGACCCTCAGAGGAGCCACCACGTACCCTGGTCCATGTACCCCGGTTTACAGACAAGCTGGAGGCCCAGAGAGGAGAAGGTGCCCATGCTGTGGTCAGCAGCACCAGGATTCAAAGCCAGGTCGGCCTCCCCAGAGCTCTCCCTCTGCCCTCTCTCTGCCCCAGAGGCACAGAATTGGTCCCTTCACAGTCACATCCACCAGGACACTCATTTTGGCGAAACCTTCGCTCAGCTGCTCCAAACACGCCTGCCGATCTGTGAGTGATTTTGAGAGTGCCTCTTCACCACAGCTTGGGGAGTCAAAGGATGAAGCAGAGGCTGCCACCCCAACACCCATCCTCACCCTCCTCCTTGGTACCTGTAGCCCATGAACAGTGTCCCCCGAATGTCATGTCTTCAGGAAAGTCAGGATGTGGCCTCATTTGGAACCAGGGTCTCAGCAGATGTAATTAAGGTGTAAGCTGAGGGCACACCAGATGAGGGTGGTTCCCGGCCACCACCGCGAGCTGGAGGAGGTAGGAAGGATTCCGCCCTGCAGCCTTCAGGGGGCGCCCACACCTTGACTGCGGGCTTCCAGCCCTCTCGGGGCTTTTCCCCGAGGTAAGAGAAATAAAATGGGCGGAGGGCTCGGGGTCCGTTTCCGTCTCAGCACCGAACAGAAGTGTCCTCAGCTCCCGTCTTCTTGGTGTGTGGGCTCACCTGCAGTGGCCCCCTGAGGGGGACGGGGTGAGAAGGACAAACGTCCACTTCTCCTGTGGTTCCCGCAGAGAAATGTCACTCCTGAGGCAAGCCTGGTGCCCATGGTGACGAGCTGCGAGGGCGGGCTGCGGGCTGCGTCCTCTTCCTCGTCAGCTGGGCTGGATTAGACGTGCAGGAGGCTTTCAGACTCCTGCCGCCCCACGCCAGCGTGCCTCTTAAGAACAGTCGAGGAGAAAAGTTCTGCTCCACCCGGGGCTGTAACACTGTGATTTCTGGACTCATGCCTTAGACCAGTTAGGACGGGGTCCGTCTGCACGTCCGGATGACTCCTACAATACACAGAGGCCCGAAATCTGGAGGTTATTTGTCTCTCGCGTACAGAGTGTGGAAGGGGCCGCCGCGGGGCTCCCAGAGTGGTGAGGGCCACGGGCGCCTCCTAGCGTCCCCTCAGCGGGACTCTGGGATGCAGTGCTGATCCTGTGATCCTCACGCGCCCCCCACCCCGTCCCCTCAGAGCGCCAGACATCACATCTTCATCCTCGGTCGGCGGCAGGAGGTGAAAAAGGTGAAGAAGGGCATGGGGTCTTCGCTTAAGGACACTTTTCTCTCCTGAAGTTCCACGCGCTTGCGCTTCCACTTCCACCTCTTTGGCCAGAACTTCCTCCTGTCATGTCACTTGCTGCAAGGGGGCTGGGAAATGGCAGTGCTTCTGAGCGCGGGCAGCTCCCGCCCCAGCCCAGGGCGGCACTCTGCTCGTGTCCCAGTGCGGCCACAAATGACCACACTCGGTGGCTTACACCAGCAGGCATTTATTCCTTCACCGATCACTGCTAGAAACAGTTTACAGTTGTGGATTCACCTTCTATCCACAGACCCTGTAAAATCCACTTATTCTAAGGGTCTGGACACTCCCTTGGATTTTCTACATCATAATCGCAGCATCTTCAAATACAGACAGTGTTCTTTCCTTTCTGTCCAACCTTTAAAACTTTATTTTTGCGGAGGACCCGGGTTCGATTCCTGGCCAGGGCACACAGGAGAAGCGCCCATTTGCTTCTCCACTCCTCCGCCGCGCTTTCCTCTCTGTCTCTCTCTTCCCCTCCCGCAGCCAAGGCTCCATTGGAGCAAAGATGGCCCGGGCACTGGGGATGGCTCTGTGGCCTCTCCCTCAGGCGCTAGAGTGGCTCTGGTCGCAACATGGCGACACCCAGGATGGGCAGAGCATCGCCCCCTGGTGGGCAGAGCGTCGCCCCTGGTGGGCGTGCCGGGTGGATCCCGGTCGGGTGCATGCGGGAGTCTGTCTGACTGTCTCTCCCCGTTTCCAGCTTCAGAAAAATACGAAAAAAAAAAAAATTAAAAAAAAAAAAAAAACTTTATTTTTAACTGTCTTGTGTATTTGCAGTCCTGGTCGGTGCAATAAAAGTGGTGATAGTTGACACTGTGTCTTGAATTTAAGGAAAACGTTCAACATTTCTTCATCATGGGGGTGGTTAGATTTTTGATAGACCCCTTTTGCAGGTTAGGGAAATTCCATTCTAGTCCTAGTTTGCTGGGAGTTTATATCATGAGGTTGAACTCCATTAAAGGTCTTTTCTGCCTCTAGTAAGATGATCCTAAGTTTGTCTACTAATAGTTGAACTGTATTCACTGACTTTAGAATATTATACCAAGCTTCATATTCCTACAATAAACCCTACATGGTCATGACCTATTAGCCTTTCTATGTATTGCTGGGTCTGACATGTTCATAGCTCACTTATCACCTCTTCTGTCCGTGGCCATTAAGATACCACCAAAAGGATTTCTTTTCTTATAACTCACTGGTTTGGAATCAGAATTATGCTAGCTTCATAAAATGAGTTAAATATGTTCCCTATTTCTCAATTTTCTGTAAGGGTTTGTGTAGAATTAGTTTAATTTCTTCCTTCAATACTCAGAAAAATCTTACCTGTGAAACTGTCTGGGTCTGGGCTTCCCTTTGTGGGAGAAATTAGTAATTATATAATTACAGACTTAATTTCTTCAATAGCTACAGGACTACTCCAACTTTCTATTTCTTATGGTGTCAGTTTTGGTGAGTTGCACTTATTCAAGGAATATGCCCATTTCATCCAAAAGTTTCGAGTTTATTGGCACAGGCTGTTCACAGTGACCTCTCACTACCTTTTAACGTCAGCAGGAGCTGTGATTGTTCCCCCTTTACATCCGTTATGTCTGAGACTCAGAGTGGCTTCTCCTCTACGTCAGCATCAGCACAGGCTTATCAATTTACCAACTCTCATTCACCTTTGAACGTGATGACTTTCTTTACTGACTGACCACAGGGTGCCCGCTCTTTACCGTTTCCTCATTCTGCTTTCCTGGAGTTTTAACTTGCTCTTTTTCTTTCTTCTTGAGATGGAAGCTTCAATATTTGATTTTCAGCATGTCTTCTTTGGTGTCTAAAGTCAGTTCCGTTCTGAGCACGGATGTAACTACAGCCCACACATTTTGAAATGAGCTCTCTTCTGTTCTTGAAAAGAACCGCATTCTGCAGCTGCTCGGACGGTGTGTTCTGTCAGTTGAGTTCAAGCTGGTCGTGTCGCTTAAATTTCATACATCTTCCTTCTCTATACATTCTTTCACTTGCTGAGATAGGTGTGCTATTCTCCACGATGCTTGTAATTTTCTTTTTAGTTTTGACAATGTTTTTCTTTTATGCAAATTTTGAAGTCTTGTTAAGTACATTCCCACTGAATTGATCCCTTTATCATTAAAAACTGCCCCAATTTGTGTTTAAATTTTACCTCTTGCCTTAATGTCATTGACGTTAAAACCACCAGACCAGCTTTCTTTTGGTTAGTGTTCTTGTAACGTATCTTTTTCATCCCTTTAGGTTCAGTCTGTGTCTTCATAATTAAGACGCAGCTCTGTAAATACCCCTATTGTTGTGGCTGTGAAGTCTAGTCCGAGAATCGCAGCTGCCTCGGGCTTTTAGCCTGCACCACACAAGTTCAAAGTCCAACAAACCTCTCAAGGGGCAGGCGGTGGCCTGTCTGTTGCAGGTGCCCTCTGCCCTGTGGGCTATAACTCCCAAGCATGGGCCCTGACCGGTTGGCTCAGTGGTAGAGTGTCAGCCTGGCGTGCAGAAGTCCTGGGTTCGATTCCCGACCAGGGCACACAGGAGAAGCGCCCATCTGCTTCTCCACCCCTCCCCCTCTCCTTCCTCTCTGTCTCTCTCTTCCCCTCCCACAGCCAAGGCTCCATTGGAGCAAAGATGGCCCGGGCGCTGGGGATGGCTCCTTGGCCTCTGCCCCAGGCACTAGAGTGGCTCTGGTTGCAACAGAGGAACGCCCCGGAGGGGCAGAGCATCACCCCATGGTGGGCAGAGCGTCGCCCCCTGGTGGGCGTACCGGGTGGATCCCGGTCGGGCGCATGCGGGAGTCTGCCTGACTGTCTCTCCCTGTTTTCAGCTTCAGAAAAATACAAAAAAATAAATAACTCCCAAGCACGGTACAGCTACGAGAGACACCACTCTGCCTTCCCCTCTGGCTCACAGCCTCCCCGACCCCCTGGGGACTCAGTGCCTAGTCTATGGTGCAAACTAGCCTAGTGTTGGGGGCTCTTCCATTTCCTGTCTTTTATGCCGACCCTGAGAGATGCCAAGGAGTCCTACTCACCTCTCTAACCTCCAACAGAATCTCACTGCTTGGGGAAGCCCCATTCCCAGCACCCACCAGTGTCAGCAAAAGTCCCCAGGGAAAAACTTGGCTGGCAGTCGTCAACTTACCCAGCAAGGGCTCCCTCCCCTCCCTTTGAATTTCAGTTCTCCTAGACCTCACAGCTTCTACAGCTTTCCAATCTCTAAAAAATGCCAGTTTGCAATATTGTGTTTCTATAGTTGTTGCAACAGGATGGCTGGCCTGTCCCAACTTCTTTACATCTAACTGAAAGGTGTAAGTTTGCTCCTGGTTTACTGACTAGATGAATAAGTAAGTGTCCAGCACCTTGATATGCTACCACAGTCCTTTCTTGCCACCTTGCCCGCTATCATTAACTTCATTTCACAGGTAAGAAACGTGTGCTTCTGGGCAGTTTGGTGATCTACCACGGATCACACACCTAGCAAGAAGAGACCTGGCAACCAAAACCCGCTGACCACAACTAGGACAGCAGGATCTTTGCTGGAAGCCCTGCGCCCAGCACGATGCCTGGGGCTCAGGGGGGTCTGCAAACTCGGAATTTACTGCACATGTGCGGGGAGGAAGGATGCGCGCGCGCACACACACACACACACACACACACGGTAGGAGAGGTGCACGCAGGCAGGGCAGGGGCGAAGGCCGCGTGCCGCACGTACCAGCCTGCGGATGTCGCGCTCGCACTCGCGCTTGATGCGGTGCACCTCGTCCTGGTGCTCCTGGTAGGCCGCGCGCAGGTCGGCCGCCTTGGTCTTGTCCGCCTGCATGCAGTTGCTGAGCGCTTCCTCCGCCTGCTTGCGCGCCGCCTTCTGTTCCAGGATCTCCTGCTGCAGCCGGAGGCGCTCGCCATCGAAGGTCTTGCGCGCCTCCTCGCGTGCCTCGGCCAGCAGCGCCGTCTTGACCTTGTCGGCCGCCCCATCGCGCAGCACGTTCAGCGTGGCCTGCAGCCGCTGCAGCTCTCCGTCCTTGATCTTGGCGGTGCGCGCCGCCTCCTGCTCGTGCTGGCGGATGAGCACCTCGCGCAGCGCCTGCAGCTCCTTGGTCTTCTCCTCGTGCAGCTTGGCCCTGAGCGCTGAGATGTAGGCCGTGTGCCGCCGCTGCTCCTGCTCACGCTCCAGCTTCGCCTCCTGCAGTCGCTCGCGCAGTTTGCCGACCTGCAGCCGAAAGATCGGTCAGGGTCAGGGTCAGGGTCAGGGTCAGGGTCAGGGTCAGGGTCTGGGTCTGGGTCAAGGCTGGAGAGTGAGCCATGCCTAACGTACTCCTCCCCACATATCTGTGCCTACCACCCTGAGGCTATCTCCGGGTCCCTACACTCGTTTCCGCTTCCGCCACCCTCACAGTCCTGACCCTCATCTGCCCACCTGGAATCATTCCTACTATATTTTCATGAGATTTTCCCTGGAGGTGTTGTAGGGGAGCCTCAAACTGTTGACATCCCTTCCAATTTACAAGGATAGCACTCTATCATTCACAAAACACACACAGAAATCTTCTCTCTCAGTAAAACAACGGATTTTAAACCAGAAATCCGGTTGCAATCGCCACGCCCTGGACTCTGGAGCTGGAGAAGACGGGCAGGTGGAGGCAGGGAAGGGCGGGGCAGGGGAGCGGCTCTGGCCTGGACTGGGGGCTCCAGCATCCCCCACGCTGACCCCTTCCAGCCCCAGTGGGCAGGGGATGCTCTGTTTTGCCACAAGGCAGCTGAGGCTCAGAGAAGCTCCCATGACCTGCCTGGGCAAGGGGCTGCCAACGGGCAAAGCCAGGCTTCCCCCCGGGCACCTGGCCACAGAGCTGGTGTTCAGCCGATGCCAGGCTGCCAACCCTGCCTGAGTGTATATGTGGTCAGCAAACAGCTGAAAACATTATTCATAAAAGGTACCAAGAGAGTGTCTTCTTAATATATTCCCAAAAGCATTATTTGACCTTTTCATTTAACACGTCCCACAATCCACACGGTCCCCAGGAATGCTTTATGACCCGTTTGTTTTTGTTTTCTAAATAACACCAGCCTCCCGAGAGCGGAAGCAGTCCCGTGGACAAGCCGCTTCCAGGGAAACCGGCCGCGTTCCCCCAGACCACACTCTCTGCGGCATACCGACGCGGGAACTCCGTTTCAGGTGAGGAGTTTTACCAGGTCAGCTGGGTGCTGATGAATCCTTACTCATGACAAACAGCAGGGAAGAAAGCCAGTGAAACCCACCAGGCAGAGACAAGGTCCCCATCCTCTCACACCAAATAGCCCCATCACAGAAGCAAAACAAGGGACCGGTGTGTCTTGGCCCCACCTTGCCCGCAGGCCGGAATTATAGCCTTTTCCTCACAGACCGAGTGCCAGGAAGCCAGGACTTGAAATACTGACCGTGAAGTCTCAGTGAGGGACAGAGAGCTCCTGGCCATCTTCACATACTGACCGTGAAGTCTCAGTGAGGGACAGAGAGCTCCTGGCCATCTCCTTCCTAGGAGGCAACACCGCCCTGACTTTCGGGCTACGGTCGCCAGGGATCTGGACTCAGAAGGACGGGAGTGGGTCACACCCCAAATCTGCACTGCCGCTTCCTTTCCCCCGGCCAGTTACTGAACCGGAGAATGGTTCATGGGACATATCAGCGTGGCAGGCCCATGGTGCCAGGTCACCTGGACAAACAAGTCTAGATGTCGCTGTGCGGGTTTGTTTCTAGCTACGTTTAACACCCATGTCAGCAGCTCACCCTCCGCACTGTGGGTGGGCCTCGCCTAGTCAGCTGAGGGCCTAAAAAGACTGAGTTCCCCAGAGAGGAAGGGATTCGACCTGCAATTCCCCTCTGGACTCAAGACTGCAGCACCAACTCTTACTAGATTCCCAGCTGCCTGCCCTGCAAGTTTCAGATTTGTGAGCCTCCAAAATCATATGAGACACTGAAGGAAAAAAAAAAAATCCCTCTCCCGCCGCAGGAAGCTACAGCGGAGCAGGGAGTTAAGGAGCTGGTCTGAGGTCACAGGACGCTGTAGTGGGGCGGGACTCCCACCCAGGCTGAGCCTGCACCACCAGGACAGTATGTCCGCAGGGGTCCCCAGCCCCGCCCCCACCCGCCCACCTTGCTCTTCTCCTGCTGGAACTCGATCTGGATGCTGGTCAGCTTGGCCCGCAGCTCCTCGTTGGCCGTTTGCACCGCGTCCGTCTCCATCTCGGGCTTCTCGCCCTTGCTCCGGCCTTTCTTCGACATGCTTCCCCTCGGTGAGATGCTGAGCGTCCGCGTTCACACCTGCCAGCCAGCAGGCCCCGCCAGCAGCTCCGCCGGGCTAACCAGTCGCGCAGGGCTCAGCTCGTCCTCCACGGAAACCACCATCACTCGGGGTCCTGGGGGCGGAGGAGAGCCGGTTAACTGGGGGGGGGGGGCTGGCGGCCCCTAGCCTGGGGCACTCAAACACAGAGGCAGCGACAGGTGCCGAGGCCGCCCTCCCTAGGCCAGGCCCTTGCTCACCAAGTCGCTGCCTGGCCCTTCACACGCTGACCCACGGCTTCTCAGATTAGGACTGCATCAGAACCACCTGGAAGGCCGCTCCGGAGCACAGACCTGGGCCCACCCCCCCCCCACCCCCAGAACCTGAGACTACAACTGCCAAAGCGCCCTGGGGGCCGCGGTCTGCCAATGTCAGTGAGACTCAGCCGCCTGGGGCTTGTTTCAAAAGACAGGTCCCTGGAGGAGTGCAGAGCTCGAAGCTCCAGGCATGCGTGAGGCCGAGGGCACCCAGAAGCCCTCCCGCACACCCAGGTGACTGCCACACGGTCCGAGGACCACACTCCGGAACTTTTAGACTTCATAAAGGGTAGGGGTTCCCTCCCCCCAGACTAACACAGCACTGCTCACCCCAAACCACTAGCTCAGAGCCCAGCGGAGGTGCCTACGCCAGCCCAGGGGAGCAGTGAAGGCCCCCAGAGAAGGAGAAGGTGACAGCCAAGCCCAGCATCCTGCAGGCCCTCCAGGCTTCTGTCCCTGCCTGGCCAGGCCCAAGCTGATCGCCTGACCAGTGGGGGTGCCCTGAGAAGCTAAAGGCCTTCTGGCACTCACATTTCCCTGGGGAACCCCCACTCATGTGGTAAGGCTGCTCTCAGAGCCCACAGGACAACAGCATCAAAGCCCTTAATACAGATCCCAGAGGAACAGCTTGTCACCCTGTGTCCCGGACGCGACACCAACGTCACTTCCCATCAATCTGCACAACCACCCTACGAGGTGCCTGGTGTCACAGATGAGCAAACTGAGGTACACGGAGGCTGAGGGCTGATGGCAGTCACAGGGCCGAGACGGGGAAGCAGTGTTAACGCGCTCTCAGGGACCCCAGCTGAGCCCCGACCAGCAGCCCCAGGCACTGCGGTTCCCAGCCGCCCGCCCCCCGCGGCACGGCCTCTGCGGGCCTGTCTCTGGTCTCCCTCCGCCTCAGTGTCCTTCTCCAGATGACAAACCACGTAGTGTTATTTCTTATGGCTGTGAGTTCCTAGCAAGCAGAGCCTTGTTTTGTTCCTTGCTGTGTTCCTTGTGCCTAGAACAGAGCCCAGCCTGCCAGAGGTGCTCCATAAATAATCACTGAAATGAATAAATGACGATAAAAAATAAAAATTTTAAAAAAAGTTATGAAGCACCTATTTATGTACTGAGACCTGTGATGGGAGCTGAGGGGCGTCTAATCCGCACAGCACCTGCAGAGGTAGGTATAGTTACTGGGCCCATTTTAGGGATGAGAAAAACGGGGCACAGAGAGGTTAAGTAAGCAACCTAAGGCCACACAGCTGGACAGTGGTGGCACTGGAATTAGACCACCTTGGGAGAAAATGCAGAGTGAGAAGACACTATCCCAACGTGGAGGAATGCCAGCCTTTGGAGGTCGGGAGAAGAGACGGAATCAGGAAGGATGACTGTAAATCAGGAGCCTGTGGACAGAGGAGAAAGAGGAGCCAGGGGAGCTAAGAAAGTGCCCCTAGAAGAAAGAAGGCGTCAACAGGGGGCAGCTCCCAAGAAGTCCAGACGAGGGCAGGAAACTGGCCATCGGATTCGGGAAGGCGGGGTCAGCGGCCTCAGCAGAAACTGCGTTGCGGGGTGGGGGTCAGGAGCCGGTGGGGATCAGGAGAGGTGCAGCAGGGGTGGGGGTCAGGAGCCGGTGGGAGAGGTGCAGCAGGGGTGGGGATCAGGAGCCAGTGGGCAGTCTGGAGAGGTGAAGCAGGCAGCGAGGGTGAAGTCTCATCACTGCCAGTGTGTCTAGCAAGCTCAGGTCCTCAATGGCTGTGAATAGGTCAACTGCCACCTGCCAGCCCCCGGGGACACCAGGATGTGCATCTCAGCTAGAAATCAGAAGGCAAGGGTGGAGGCCAGTTCTACCATGTGGAACAGGAGAGGGCGGTGTTTCCCAGTGCCCGGACGGAGTGCTCAGGGAGGGTTAGCAGGCTTCTGACAGCACCCGCAAACAGGGAGTGTTCCCCTCATCGTGCCGTCCTGTGGCCTGACCACCCACCTCTGGGAATGCACCAGCCAGACCTCCCGTCTCTCTACAGATACTCGGATGTCCCTCCCATCAACATGAGGCTCAGCCACAAGGGACAGTCACCTCAATGGCAGGAAAGCCATGACGGCAAACTCCTCACGGAGACGGGTGAATGTCCTCAGAGTAACCGGGTAGAGTCAGAACATAAATATAATCTGTGATCTCAATTTTTAAAAATAGATCTATTTGTTCATTTCTTTTTACTTGGTCACCCATTTTTGAGCCTTTTCTGGGCTCCGGGCCATGCGCCCAGAGACACTGTGGTGAGGACCAAACAGCCACACCTCTCAAATGTCAGCAGTGAGTCCCCGAGTGGGGAGATTACAGATGATGCTTATACTCTTCTTTTATTTTCTTCCAGATCAATCGAATTTTGTTTCTATTACTGCTTGACAGGAAAAAAAAAATGAAGTTGGCCGTGGACAGAGTTTAAGCACAACTCTGAGCGTCTGCTGTGGCTTCTGACTTGGGCCTCTGCACCTCTGAGGCGTGGGGGGTGGCAGCCCTGCCCATTAGAGGGAGGGGAGGGCGCGAGGGGTCCGGGGGCACACAGGAAGCTCCACACGGGCCTCCCTACGATCACGATGCTGTCTGAAGGGCATCTGGGCTGCTGGAGCAGAGACCAACAAGGTGGCGGGAATCGGGACAAGGTGTGGCTGAGACGGCCAGAGGCAGTGGATCTGAGCGACTTATTTGCGGTCAAGCCAACAGGACTTGATCACGGGAGGCACGCGTGTGCTGAGCCCGGGCTATATGCCAGACTTGACTGAAGCCACTTCAGCCTTGGCCTGACACAGAGCCCACCAAGATCAGCCAATGCCCTGGGCACCCGGGCCTGGTCTGGTCCCCGCAAAGTTCCACCCTCACGAGAGCGAAGCTTCTCGGTGACAAGCTTCTAGAAGCAGGTGGAAGGGTGAAGACACAGGAACACGGTGAATGGAGGCAGGGCTAGAGCTGTGGTTGGGCAGCGGTTCCCAAGCGGCACAGGTCGGAGAATGGTGTTCCCCGCACAGAAATGTTCAGAAAGTATTCCTCGGAACCTCTGAACGTGCCCTTGTTCGGAAAAAGGGTCTTTGCAGATGTGATTATTAAGTTCAAGATCTCAGGCTTAGATCGTCCTGGATCAGGATAGGCCCTGAATCCAGTGACAAATGTCCTTGTAAGAAACACACAGAGGACAGTCATGCAGAAGAGAAGACGCCGAGAGAGAGAGAGAGAGAGAGAGAGAGAGAGAGAGAGAAAAGAGAAGAGAAGAGAAGAGAAGAGAAGAGAAGAGAAGAGAAGAGAAGAGAAGAGACCGGGGTGATGCGGCCACAGCCCAGGAATGCCGGTGGCCCCGCGGAGCTGGAGAGGCAGGGAGGGTGCACCCCAGAGCCGCACAGGGAGCACAGCTCTGCCAACGTGTGGATTCTGGACCTCTGGCCTCCAGAACCAGAACGATGGCAGAGTCCAGTCCTGTGTGTGAAACTCCTCCCTTTTCTGGGCGTTCTTCGCAGCAGCCACAGGACGCGGGACATTCAGGAACAAGGCTGACGAAACACAGCACCGTGACGACGAGATGCCCGTGACCAGCTTCTGGGCGCCGAGTCCGCGCGGACCCTGCTTGCTCTGCACTGCGCTCAGCATGGGGCATCATGCAACGTCTCCCCTTGGAACACGGCGGTTCCACCTCCTTTTGCACCTGCACTTTCACGACCAAGGAGGTGAGGCAGGGAGGGACCTTCCCCTCCAAACTGCAGACGGAAATCGTGAGGCTAGGAGAGCTGACGCACGTTGCCGGGGACGATTCGGTTATTGGGGGGCGGGGAGATCTCCACCCCGGCTCCCTGCCTCCACGCCCACACAGCCTGGTATTTTTATAACAAGATTCATACGATGCTGGCAAAAAATTAGAATCGGCTCCAAGACAAGTGAAACCCAAATACCATCTCACGGGCAGAAATCCCAGCCCAGGGGTCAGGGGCCTTCTGCGCAACAACTCTGGTTCATTTCACCAGCAGCTCTGTGGAGGGGCCCCCTAGCAAAGATGCAGAGGTGGATTTGTAGGGTCATGTCCTTCCTCTGAGCATTACACAGAGTTTATCCTATAGAATCTAGCTGTTTTATTAACAGACATTTGTACTTCATTGGCCCTTAAAAATTTCTGAGTAACTGGTTTATATACCGAAATTCAAACAGATCGTGCTGACTTACAAAGCCCAGGCTCAGTAATACTGGGGTGTTTACTCTAAGGAAAGAATTCCCACAAGGAAGAAGCCAGATGCCTCAGGATGTGGAGGGCAGTGCCATTTGAACTGTTGCATCACAATGAAAACTGAAAGTCGCCCGAGGACCTCAAAGTCAGGGGATGGCTGAATAAATGACTTGTGCGGTCTGCCAACCCCGGCTGAATCTGGGAAAGACCTGGATCCCTGGGAAGGGGAGCTGCCGTGAGCCCTGCGGCTCGTGGCACAGCCCAGGGGAGACAGAAACAGCGCTGTGATTTCTAAGTTCCACTTTGCACCCCGTGATTGCTGTAGTGCCGTTTGTGCAATCAATAAAAGTAATTTGGCCCTGGCCGTTGGCTCAGCGGTAGAGTATGGCCTGGTGTGTGGAAGTCCTGGGTTCGATTCCCAGTCAGGGTACACAGGAGAAGTGACCATCTGCTTCTCCACCCCTCCCCCTCCTCCTCCCCCTTCTCTCTCTCTTTCTCTCTCTCTCTCTCCCTCTCTCTCTTCCCTTCCCACAGCCATGGTTTGATTGGTTCAAGCGTTGCCCCAGATGCTGAGGATAGCTCCGTTGGCGTGCATCAATCTCAGGCACTAAAAATAGATCAGTATTCGAGCATCATCCCCAGACAGGGGTTGATGGGTAGATCCCGGTTGGGGCACATGCAGGACTCTTCCCTCTTCCTCACTATGTCCCCCCTCCTCACACCTGAAAGAAAAGAGAGCAAACATTGGAAACAACCTCTGTGCCCACCACGAAGGCTTCCTTGTACTCTGTGATTTCACTAACAGACTCTGCTACGTCCATGCCCTGGAGGTAGGGCAGCCACCACACACCTGGGATGCGTCCCATAGGCCCAGAGGGAGCACGGTGAGTGGACCGTGTGGGAAGGACCAGGTGACTCTTAGCCACCTGGGGGGGGGGCGGCCTAACTCCAGGGGATATTCGAAAGCGGGACTAAGAGGTTCTTGATTAGACTCAACAGAAATTGGCTTTTATGTGATCTCCCAATCTTATATCAATCTACTCTAATTCAAAAAAAATAGTTTTAAATATTGTGCAGCCCAAGCCAAGCACACCTGCGGACCAGATGTGGCCTGTGGTCTGCTAACTGCAAACAAGGAACTCACACAACAGCTTATGGAGTGTGTACTGGGGGGCAGGTGCGAGTCTAAGGGAGGCACTGGAAGTAAAGATCCTTGAAGTGGGTAACGATACTGGGGGGGTTTTGTCATGTTGTTTGGGTTTGAATTTTATCTAGACACATCTTCTAACATATCTACAGAAGACTCTGTGTTGCATCTTTAGCAGGAAAAAAAATGTTCATTGCTTTTCAAAGACTGTGGCAAGAATCAAGGAATGGCCAAGGCCCCATGGAGGAAAAGTCACACAACAGGACAGAAAGGAAGAGCTTGGGACAGAGCAGCTGCCGGCCTGGCTTCAAGTCCTACGCGAGCCTGGCTGTGCCCTGGCCACGTCACTCCAGAGACCTCACAGGTGGCCACAGGAAGGACCGAATGGGACAATGGGCGTGACAGCACTTGGAAGGTCATGAAGTGTCCCAGAAGGGGAGTAAGTGACCGAGGTCAGAAGAACAAAGGGGGATGAGGGGAGCCATGGGACTCTTAACTGACACCAGGTCAAAATCCGTGACCTGGGAATTTGTCCCCCCACAAAGGGACACCCGGCTGGTGGTCAGTGTGCTTGTTCAAGCGACAGGAAGGAGAATGGACACACTGTCGGACAGAACCCCAGCGCAGCAAGCACGCAGGGCCGCGTACCGCTCCTCCCGCCACTCGCTCTGCTGCCCGTCCCCAAGGGCAGTGCTACCAGACACATTCCCTCTGGAGTCCTCACTGGTCCCCTTACCCCTGCCACCTGCAGCCTGAGCATCTGCCTCCGCTTTCTCCGAAATCCAGTGTCAGTTCTCCAAATGCCCACTCCCCTCCACTGGGCTCCCATCAACACCCACACCCCACCAGGTGTGGGTCCTGCCTCCGTGCCTGCCTCTGCCCAGAGGGCCAGGGCTCTCTTCTCCCCCACTCACAGGACTCCTCCCCCTGAGACTTCCACAATCGCTCCAGCCAGCCCCCAGCCACTGGGCTGCCCTCTGACATGGCTTCCCGGGCCTCACTGGGCTGGCACCACCCACTGGCTGCTTCTGCCCAATCCTTCATTCGTGGCACCGCCCACCGACTGCTTCTGCCCAATCCTTCATTCATGGCACCACCCACCGACTGCTCCTGCCCAATCCTTCATTCGTGGCACCGCCCACCGACTGCTTCTGCCCAATCCTTCATTCATTCTATCCCATTGTTCATTCATTCAACAAATACTGATCGAACCTCTACTCTGCCCGAGGCTGTCCTGAGCACTGGGAACACAAAACAGAAACCTCTTCCTGCCCAGAGCTCCCAACCTTGAACATCCGTCCATAAGAGCGAGGACTGGACTGGCCGCGTCTGTGCTCGGGCCCCACACCGGGCCTGGCGCTCAGAGGGGAGTGAGAGACGGAAGGAAGACCAGGTACAATGCACACTGTCGGCCAGCTCTCCGGCATCGTTGTGGGCAGGGCGACCTGGACAGCGCTGACCCAGGCCAAGCACGTTCCAAGTTGAATGCCGACTAGAATGCGATGATCGGGTGGCGATGGCGCATCCATCTCAGACCACGAGCAGAGCACCTGCCCTTCCCGGTGAGGTGCTCCGTGGGGCTGATCTGTTTACAGCCCCGACTGCTGGCTCGGCCCAGCGGGTCCCCCGCCCTCCCCGAGCAGGACAGGGCTGCCACCTGCCTCTGTTTCTTCCTAAGCAATCGAGGACCCCGAGCTTCAGTTCAGGACTGCCCGAAACCCACGGGAACGTGTGAGCGGGCGTGTCCTGGAGCCCCACCCGCCCGGTCCTCCTGGCTCCGCGGCAGCACGTGGCCTCCCTCCACGACAGGCACGTGAGGGCCGCGCTCCCTGCCTGCCAGTGGGCACAGGGCCGGCGCGGAGGCAAAGACCCCACTCACCAGATTGCTTTGGCGGGTCCTCTCTTTATAAGTCGTAGTCTTCATGATAGACGTAAAACCATGCTAACCAAAAAATAAATCTCCCAAGAAGGAGGACAAAATTAACTTCCAATTCCATCCCCACACACGGCGTCTTCACGGCCTTTCCGCCCAGAAGCAAGTGACCGGCAGCCGGTGGGCACTGTGTCAATTCAATATTCACACCTGCTCACGAGTCCAGACTCCATGCCGTCTCTCCAGCGTCAGGCCCCCTCCTCCTCCCACCCGTGTCCGCTCCCAGCGCTCAGCTTCCCCACTTGCCACCTGGCTGGAGCAGACCCGGCCAGCCCTGCCCGCCCAGGCTCCCGGGCCTGTCTCAGAACCTCGGTGACGACATCCGAGGGCACCTCTGTCCCCCGCCTCGCTCTCCTGTGCGCCAGAAGCACCCCTCTCCTCGCGTCCGCACCCGCCCACACTGCAGGGCCTCCAAGGCCAATGCCGCAGCCGTCCTCTCTAGAACCACGCTGCAGAGTGTACGGAGCTGCTTTCCGCTGGGCCCTGGGGGTGGAAGGTGGATGACACAGGTGGGGCCCCCGCCCGCTTCCCCACAGCCAGGCACAGTTCACCACAGCGGACACCGGACAGGGAGAAGCGGGCACCTTCCAAGTGCGGGCCCGTGCCCCGAGTTCCATGCGTGTCCTTAGCTCAGTGAGCTCTGTCCTTCTCCAAAACCAATGCTGTTTTTTTCTGCCCCGCCCCCATCTTAGAGAAGGGGAAGCTGTGACCCCAAAAAACTGTGCGACCTGCCCAGGGTCAGGGACTGGGAAGTGGTTGCCATCCACCAGAGCTGTGACTGCCTAGACCTTGACGATTGTGCCGTGAACTTAAAGGGCCGTGTTTGTGGTGCATTCACCTCAGTGTCCCCAGCGCCCCGCCCAGAGCCTGACGCAGCAGGGACACAGCCCGGCTCGCTGAGCCCAGAGGTTTCTGCATCCAGGAATAGACACGGGCTTCTCCACCCGGCTTCGCGGGCAGCACCTCCGGTCCTCAGGGGACCTTGACGAAGAGCCCACGGAGCTGGCGGCCCCAGCATCACGTCTGTCTGGCTTCCTCCCTAAAACCTGACCGGCTCCGTCTGGGCCCCAGGAAACTACCCTGATGCTGCGGGTAGGAAACACCTTTGAAAATGTGGGTCTCTAAAATTAGCTCCCTCAACCGTGATGGGAAGAAGAGGACAAGTATGATATATCTGTGTCCCAGTCTTAAGTTCCTTCATTTTAGCAAGATAGTCATATCAGCCCCCAACAGAAGCCACCTGGTTCTATAGCTGAAGCAGGCTGTCCTCAGGCAAGCTCAGGAAACAAACGCCTGTAAAACAGGAGGCTGCCATCACCAGACCTAACTCACAGTGTTGTTGTGAGAAGGAAACCAGATGTGAGAAAAAGCAGTTGACACAGTGCTAGGCACATGACAGACGCACGGAACATCAGCTGATGGCACTGGTTACTTCACATAGTAACAACTGCAGTCCTCAGCACTGTGCCCAATACTCTATAAACCATTTTGGGAGGGAGGGTAGAGAAAGAGAGATTGAGAAATAGAGAGGGTGGAGGTAGGAGAAGGGGACAGAGAGGGAAGGAGAGGAAGGGGAGGGAGGGAGGGAGGAAAGGAGAGAGGGAAGGAGGGAGGGAAGGAAGGAAAGGAGGGAGGGAGGAAAGAGCCAATGAATCAACCTGGAATAAAACTGCCTAACCAACAGACAGTGACCTAAATGGAAGCAAAAAAAGCCAAATCGGCCCGAGGTCTGGCCCTGACAGCCCACTGCAGCTTGAACAAGCTGCCCTAACATTCCTGCTTTGGCCCCCTTTGGGGGAAGCCGCCTTATTTACTCCGACAGCCTGTTCCCAGGATCCCCCATCAGCAACAACACCCTGCCGAGGGGTCCCGCGGGTGCTCTGCATGCCGCGACAGTAAAGGTAAGACCCGGCACCAGAAAAGTCCGCGTCAGCCCTCACGACGCAGATGTCTCCGAGAGAGCAAACGTGACATCTGAAAATGTCGCCTGGGACTATCCCCTTAAATTTAAACTGATCATGATATTTAGGAAACTTCCGTCTTGCAAGTGGGACATCTTCAGAATCTTCTGACAAAGGGGGTAGCCCTCAGCAAGTCTAATAAACCCACACCACCACCTACCTGCCAAGCTGGGGGCAGCCTGTTTTCCAGGAAGAAGCCACGCCCATGCCCCTCCATCACGCCCACCTTCCTTGGCACTAAATAGGTAAATCCTGTCAAAGCTACACAATCCAGCCCAGCCAGCCCTTCCTGCACCTGGCCCAAACACCTGGCCAACATCGCCAGCACTTGCCTCTCTCTGGGCCTCATTTCATCCTTTGAAAAAACAAGCATCGGGCCAGACAGCGTTTGCAAAGCTCAGCCATCCCACAGCTGCTGTGATTTCTGCATAAAATGCAAACAGCACGTGCTTTCTTACGTCCACTTTCCTGAGGTGTAGTTCACACTTTTAATGCAGGGCACAGAGTTTTGGCAATCAAGATAAGAGAACATTTGGACGAACCCACAAAAGTGCCCTCGTGCCCCTTTGAAACTTACCCTTATTTGCTTAATATTTTTCTTCAAAATGACGTTCTAAGAACATGTGCACTCCTTCAGGGCCTTACTCTAAGCAATAACAGGCACAAAACCAGAGGTCTATTTAACGTGCTGGTTCTCTTCTCTCTAGTACACGTTAAAACAACTGCTATTATAACGTCTGCCCACATGCCACCTACGACCTTCTCCTGCGCCACACCGCACGCCCCGTTCCCACGGAGAACTGAAGGGCACAGTGGCTTGCTGAGGTCCCTCCCAGCTCGGAATGTCAGGATCACACAGCCTGTCGCCGAGTCCAGCCCGGCGCGGGATACAGCAGGTGCTTACTAAAGACTTACTCCAGGCCCATCCTTCCACGTCAGGCCAGGGTCCCGCCCTGGAGGGAGGGAGGCAGCCAGCGTGTCCCACAGGCTGATGGACACTGCGTGCTGAGCCCCCTGCAGGGAGAGAAGGGGCGCCCGGCGGGGCGGGGCGGGAGCCGCTGGGTGCGGAAGGGAAGCACACCCGTGAGTGGGCGGTTCCGAACCCTCCGCCTTTTCCGCTGCTTTCCCATCAAGCCTTTGGCAAGGGAGCCCCCCCCCCCCCCATGGCGCATCTGCATGCCCAGAAGGGATTTGCCACCGAAGGGTAAGGAAAGTCGGTGGCGTTCCAAGGCCTAGTGGCACGAGCTCAGGAACTGCAGGGGAGCCTTCTGTGCCCTTAGCAATTAGGCAACAAACCTGTCAGTTGACTCCAGCCCTTTAAAAGACTTGAATCAAAAAAGGAACGGGAAGGGGTGCGTTTCAGCCCAGAAAGAGGCTCCCCGCCCAATGCTGCAGCCCAGCAAATGAAACCCCTTCTGGCCCAGCCCAGAGCCACCTGCTCTTCCATTCACTTATTACCCAGCCGTCTGGTCGGGCACCACCCAGACTGCTGCACCCTGCCTGCGCGGCTCACCGGCCCGCACAGCCCCTTTCCACCTCCACCAGGAAGGCTCTTCATTCCTCAGAGGCCAAGTTCAAGCACCACCTCCCACAAGGAGTCTTCCCTCAGACACTCTCCCTGTCCTCAGAGCAGCACAGAGCTCCCAGGGAGGCTGGGGGTGTTAGACAGGCTGCAGCAAGTTCCAAAGGGCCTCCCACCCTCGTCCAGTGTGTACAGGAATTTCCAGTTCAGCCTCAGGCCACGGGAAGTCATGGAGGAGATGTGAGCAGAGAAATACCCCCAGACCGGTGCAGAAGGCAGGCATTCCTGGTGACAAGGTGGGACACAGGCTGAGACTAGATAGATCTGTGACACCGAAGTCGATTCTCCAGTGTCAGACCTGCTCCATCTGGCCCTGCTGAGCACCGTGTGGAGAGGGCAGTGCCCCGTCCCCTGTGGGTGGAGAAGGCAGTGCCCCGTCCCCTGTGGGTGGAGAGGGCAGTGCCCCGTCCCCTGTGGGTGGAGAGGGCAGTGCCCAGTCCCCTGTGGGTGGAGAGGGCAGTGCCCCGTCCCCTGTGGGTGGAGAGGGCAGTGCCCCGTCCCCTGTGGGTGGAGAGGGCAGTGCCCCGTCCCCTGTGGGTGGAGAGGGCAGTGCCCCGTCCCCTGTGGGTGGAGAGGGCAGTGCCCCGTCCCCTGCAGGCGGCACTGGCACCACCCTCACAGCGACAGCCTGCCCCTTCCTGGCTCTGCTCTCGGCACTCACATGCACTCCTTACCATAGTGCTGAACAGTGGGCATGGCCACAGCCCTGTTTTAGGGATGAGAAAATTGTGACAATGTCAAGGACTTGCTCAAAAGTACCCAGCAAACAGGTGGGACAGGAACGCAGGCTCCAGGACGGGACATGGTGAGTGGGGGCACCATACGGGACTCGCCCTAAACAGCCCGGCCAAGTGCCAATGCCCAATTTACCCCAAGGAAGCTCAGAGGAGCTCCCCACAGCCTTAGCAGCAGGGACATGCATGCAGGCGCTGCTCAGAGCAGGGAAGACAGGAAACCAGTCAATACTTGTTCAACTGAATGTGTTGTGAGCATTTACACCAGGGGTAGGGACCTATGGCTCACGAGCCAGATGTGGCTCTTTTGATGGCTGCATCTGGCTCGCAGACAAATTTTTAATAAAAAAAATGTTAAAAATATAAAACATTCTCATGTATTACAATCCATTCATTTCCTACCACTCATGTTCATGATTGCGGGTGGCTAGAGCCAATCACAGCTGTCCTCCAGGACAACACCAAATTTTTATTAGATAATGCATAAAGTACACGGGTTGTTGTGAGGTCAGGAAGTAAACTTCCCTCCTTTTAATCAACGAGTCAGCCAGCTAACTGCAGAAACCCTTCTGACAAAGAAGATGGCTAAAGTAAAAAAGATGAGTATCGTACTTTTCAGCAGGAATGGACAGAGGAATTCGCCTTTGTGGAGAGAACAGGTTCTTCAGTGTGTCTAATATGCAATGATAAAATTGCATCGATGAAACAGTCAAATATAAATCAGCACTTCCACACATGCCATACTACATTTGCATTGAAATATCCAGTGGGGGACAGCAAGAAGAAAGCATGTCAAGAGCTACTGTGCAGAGTGCAAGCTAGTCAGCAGCAACTCCGCCTTTGGACCCAACAAGGTGACTGGAATTCAGCTAGCTTTGCTGGTGCTTTAGCAATTGTGAGAAACGGAAAGCCATTCACAGATGGGGAGTATGCCAAACATTCATGCTTGATGTTGCCAATGAACTTTTTGACAACTTTTTGGATAAAAACAAGATAATCAAACGAATAAAAGACATGCCTCTGTCGGCAAGAACTATTCACGATCATACCATCATGATGGCAAATCAAACTGAGGCAACACAAGTTAAGGACATAAATGCAGCACCGTTCTTTTCTCTCGCTTTGGATGAGTCAACAGACCTAAGCCATTTATCCCAGTTTAGCATGATTGCAAGGTATGCTGTCAGTGACACACTACATGAGGAAAGTCTTGCTGTTTTGCCTATGAAAGAGACAACAAGAGGGGAGGATTTATTCAAGTCTTCCACTGAGTTCGCTAAAGAAAAAAAATCTACTGATGAATAAACTTATTTTGGTGTGTACTGATGGTGCTCCGTGCATGGTGGGGAAAAACAGAGGATTCGTAGTGCTTCTTCGTGAACATGAAGAGACCCATCCTAAGTTTTTTTGTTTTTTTTTTTAAATTTTTTTTTTATTTTATTAATTTTTAGAGAGGAGAAAGAGAGGGAGAGAGAGAAACAGAGACAAAGAAAGAGAAGGGGGAGGAGCTGGAAGCATCAACTCCCATATGTGCCTTGACCAGGCAAGCCCAGGGTTTCGAACCGGCAACCTCAGCATTTCCAGGTCAACGCTTTATCCACTGTGCCACCACAGGTCAGGCCCATCCTAAGTTTTCACTGCATCCTACATCAGGAGGCGCTTTGTGCTTAGATGTTTGGTGAGCAGCTTGATGAAGTGATGTCGCTGGTCATTCGGATGGTCAACTTTATTGTTGCCCGAGCTTTAAATGATCACCAGTTTAAAACACTGCTGGATGAAGTTGGGAATAATTATCCTGGTCTGCTTGTGCACAGCAATGTGCGTTGGTTGTCAAGAGGGAAGGTGCTCAGCCATTTTGCGGCTTGTCTGAGCGAAATCCAGACTTTTCTTGAAATGAAAAATGTCAAACATCCTGAGTTAGCTAATACTGAGTGGCTCCTGAAGTTCTACTATCTCGTGGACATGACTGAACATCTGAACCAACTCAATGTGAAAATGCAAGGTGTTGGAAATACAGTCTTATCCCTTCAACAAGCAGTGTTTGCATTTGAAAACAAGCTGGAACTCTTCATGGCTGACATTGAAACAGGCCGTTTACTACACTTTGAAAAACTGGGAGAGTTTAAAGATGTATGCACAGCAAGTGACCCTGCTCAACATCTTGATCTCCAGCAGCTAGCGGGCTTCACATCTAATCTCCTGCAATCATTCAAAGCGCACTTTGGAGAATTTTGTGAGCGCACTCGTCTTTTTAAGTTCATCACCCATCCACACAAGTGTGCAATGGACAGCACCGACCTGAGTTACATCCCCAGTGTCTCCATCAGAGATTTTGAGCTACAAGCTGCTTACCTGAAGCCTCCAACATGTGGGTGAATAAGTTCAAGTCACTGAATGAAGATCTGGAAAGACTTGCACGACAGCAAGCAGAGTTGGCGAGCAAACACAAGTGGGGAGAAATGAAAAAACTTCAATCCGCGACCAGCTGATTGTCAAAACTTGGAATACGCTTCCCATCACATATCACACACTGTAGCATGTGAGTATTGCTGTACTGACAATGTTTGGCTCTACTTATGCATGTGAGCAGTCTTTCTCACATCTAAAGAACGTTAAGACCAACCTACAATCACATTGAACTGATGGAAGTATCAACGCCTGCACGAAGCTTAACCTCACCACGTATCAACCAGACTGCAAAGCCATCAGCAAAACCATGCAGCACCAGAAGTCACACTAATGGTAAGAAGTACTTTATTCATCATTGGTTAGCAACAGCATAACAACGTTATTAAAAAGAATTCAGAGACTTATTGTACTTTAGAAGTGTTAGTCTTACATAAAATGCACACATTTACTTGTATTTAGTGTTAAACATATTGTATGGCTCTCATGGAATTACATTTTAAAATATGTGGCGTTCATGGCTCTCTCAGCCAAAAAGGTTCCCGACCCCTGATTTACACAGTAGGGTGCTGGAACATCATGAACCCTGAAGTGCTATTTCTCATATTTTGGAAGCCCTCCTGCCCTGAGATCTCCCAGGTGCCTGTGAAGATGCAGATTCCCGAGTCCCACCTGCACCGGATGAAAGGCAGTGTCTGGAAGGGGGCGGGGCAACCTCCCAGGTGCCTGTGAAGATGCAGACTCCTGAGTCCCACCTGCACCGGATGAAAGGCAGTGTCTGGAAGGGGGCGGGGCAATGAGGATGTCCACACGTAAGTGTTTCCACATAGCAGTGTCTAAGACCTGCATCCGGGATGATACTCCTGACCGGGGCAGGTCAGCTCCGAGAGTCGTTTTGATCACTGCGGGGACGCCGGTGCCTAGAACGGTGCCTGGCACACAGTAGGTGCTCAGGAGTGTTTGGTGACCAAATGAACCCATCAGTCGACAAACTACTCCATTAGCATGTCTGAGTACCTGGCCAGTCTGTGTGCTCTGGGGAGCGGGAATTCTGAGCATCTTTTCACCCTCTGTGCTCAGCACAAAGCCAGCCTTCAACGTGGTCCGCCAACAGATGGACAAGTGGACATCGCCTTGCTGCTATACTGATTCTCAGGTCCACATTTTTTCACTTGTCAACGTTTCTGAAACCACAATGCGTTGTTACAGCCTGATCCTGTTGTCCTCTAATGGGCAGGGTCATTTTTTCCCTTCCTTTAGTGGTACAGAACTAATGACATGTCTCTCAATTGATGGCATTTACTCAGATGTAATAAAATATGATAACTAACAGAGTCCACACTTCTGATAAGAAAGTTCGAGTCAGATGCCAACACAGCAAACAGATGGTTGTACGTTCCCGTTCTTGCGACTTGCAAAAATGAATCCAGTGCCCTCTGCTGCCAGCTCTGGCTGCAGCCCCAGGAGGCCTGGTCATCCTCTGTTCTGCCGAGACGCAGACCTGAGGTCTGACACAAAGGACAGGCGTTCCCGGTCTGCACCCGGGAGGCTCCTGGCCGCATCCGCTGGACGGGTCTCCACCACGTCTTCCGTGGAGGCCACGAGGTGAGCTGGAGGCCGGTTCTGGTTATATCCCGGCTCCGCGGCCCCTGTCCACGGCACGTGGTCTGTCCATGACCACTGCTGGCTGACTCTGCTCCTTCCCCACATGGGGGTGGGTCACTCCGTCTCCATCCCCTGAGCTGGAAAGTGAGGACAGTAAGAACGGGCCACCTCACAGGGCTGCCGGCAGGACGGCGGGCAGGTGACACCCAGCACACAGTGTGCCCTCTAGATGTCCCCGCTTTTCCCAGGCACGTTCCTGCTTCCCGCCAGTAACCACAGCCTCAGACCCAAAGCACTGAAGGCCCGGAGCCCCCCAACACAGGGACGGCAGCGGGGTGGTGCTGTCTGCCTGTCTACCTGCCTCCAGGTAGGAATCTAGGAGATGCCGCGGATGGACACAGGTCCATGAAGGCTTCCCGACGATGAAGACAGGCACTTGGGCTGTGGGTTCCAAAGCCCCTGCTGCACTCCTCTGGCTGCCCCGGCGCAGCGCCTGGCTGGAGGTGTGGCACGTGACTGTCTGTAGGTTATACAAAGATCTGGGTTTGGAGCCACGGGTGGGATGTGATGAGGCAGAAAGACGGGATGAGGACGTGCCAGAGGGGCCGGGCCAGAGGGGTGACCACCCCACGGGGTCTTTTGGGCTCCTTCGCACAGCAGTTGTCATCCTCAGACAGGAAATCCATCATTGTGTTTAGGAGAGAAAATCTGGTTTGAACACTTCAAGCTGGAAGTCTGTGTCCCTCTCCTTAGGGATAAAAACTGGGCTGCTCAACTGATCAATCAGACGGAAGAGAAAGCCCCAAAACAGAGGACCTCCACTGCAGCGGGGAGAGGCAACAGCTGACGCGCGCCATGTGTGATCAGCTATGTGGGGACCAATAAAAGGACTAGCTACTGAAACCCCATGAAACTGGATACCCACCCAGATCCGGGGGCACAACAACTCTCAGGTAGGTAACAAATTGAAATAAACAAAGGAAAAACAAGGAAATGTCCAAAAAGTCTAAGCATCCACAGAAGGCAAACCCTTCCCCCCCCCCCAGAGGAAAAGCATCATCACAGAGCCAGAATCTCAAACCACAAGGTGGGAGAAAAGTTATTTGTAACCTATCACAGATCAAAAGTGCTTTAGGCAACACACCACTAGGAAGATTAGTATAAATAATGAAGAAGAGGTCCCCACCCCCCCAAAAAAAGAAAAAACTCCCAGCCAGAACACAGACAAGATGCTCAGCCTCACTGGTAACCAAGGGAACACGAGCCGGAAAGGGAATTCTCACTTATCCTACTGGCAAAGATTTTCAATATTCACTGCTGGCAGGCTCTGGGAAATTGCTATTCTCATTCGCTCTTGGTGGGGACAGATTGGCACAACCTTTCCAGAATGCCATTTGGCGAGTTCTGTGAAGTTTTTAAGTAAGGGTCACTTTTTGTTCAATAGCTTGATTCCTAGAACGACCCCAAGGGAGTCATCAGACAAGCGGATCACCAGTAAGGATGGAAGGGCAAAGGGGCTGATGAAGTATATCATGGTACAGCCAGGCCGCGGAGGCCCTGGGAAGCTCTGTCCCAGCTGCGGTGTGTGAGAAGCAGGTCACAGCGTGATCCCGTGTCTCCGAGGGAAAACCCCCCCATCAAGACGCTCGCGGGCATCACAGCCCTGACAGAAGCTATTTCCATTTTCGGGCTGATGAAGGAGGCTTGGTGAACAAAGAGAATTCTTAGAAAGAGAAAATGGCACGGTCCTACCAAGGCAGGGGACGGAGGAAAGATCGGAGGGGACAAGGGAGGACAGGTTGTGGCGGGAAAAACAGGGAGAAGGGGTGAGGATGGAGGGAAGCGTCAGCAGTGCCGAGTGAGAAGGCGGGGTCCAGACGCCCAGTCTGAAATACACTGACGGGACTGGTCGGGCCCCGAAGCTGGTGGACAGGACTAAGTGCCAAAAAAACAACCGCTCTATGCCCTGTATACCAGCAAGAACCGTGTCACGGACCAGACTGGAGGATAACCGAATCAAGAGGAGCTAGGGATGCACCGCACAGACCGCTCAGGGGGCAGAACAGATTTCTTCAGTGAGGACGAGAACACTGAACGGGGAACCAGACAGGAAGGCCCTCAAGCCCACACCCCCAAATCAACAGCCCCCTCTCATTCCCACCTTGCCCCAAACCTCCCCTCTGTCCTGGCTTCTGGCTGTCACCTCCCTGCAAGGGCTGCTCACCGTCAGTGCTTCAGGCACTGGTCACTCCCAGTGAAGCGAGGCAGACCTGTGTCCCACGCACCCCCCAGCCTCTGTCTCTCTCGCTGCTGCTCCCCACGGGGGCTGTCTCCACCTGTCATCTGGACTGTGCTTCCCCAAGCCTCCCCTGCCCCCGCTCCTGGCCTTCCTTCACTTCCCCTGGTCCCCACTCACCTCGGATGGCCTCTACTTACCTTTCCTGACCCGTCCTGGGCCCTGCTCACCTCTCCTGGCTGCCACTGGCCTCCACTCAGCTGAGACCGGCCCCTACGCACCTCTCCAGCCTTCAACTCCTCTTTCCTGACCTCCCCTGATCTCCACTCAGGCCGACCCCCGCCTCCACGTTGCTGGACCGAGCCTGCATGCTGCAGCCCTATTTGAGCACTAAGCAGACACTGGCACCACTGACCACCGCCCTGCTGCTCAGACTCTCTCTTCCCTGCTGACTGCTGCCATGGTCCACGACAGGACCATCCTTGTCAGTCCACCCCCACGGGGACACCGACACCATCCTCACTTTACACACAGGAGGCCACGGTACTAAGGGGCCCAGGAGTGTAAATCACCCAGGGTGGTCAGACCCAGCCCACGCTGTCCCCACAACATGATGCCACAATATGGGGGGGGGGGGCTCTAAGGAGACAGAAGTCATCGCAGACGAGCTAAATCCCCACTGGAGGCAGACACAGCCTCCCCGAGCGTGGGGGTCATCCGGGGGGTGCTTAGTGCCTGGTACAGAGACTGCACACAGCTCCACTGTGACTCAATGCACAAACTGGCTCCCTCCGGCAGCAGCTAGACCAGATCTAGGGGAGGGGGAAGCAGGGGGGCTGGTGAGGGGCTGTCGTGTTGTCCAGGTGAGAGGACACACCCCCAGACGGGCCGTCTGCCGGCTGCCGGCTGCTGCCCGGGCTCAGTCCTGGGAACGAGCAGGTGCAAGGTCCGGAGAGCCAGCCTCGCTGCTGTCAGACACCTGTTGAGGTCCTCCGTGAGTCGCTGCCAGCCCAGGGAGCTCACCGGGGCACAGAGGGGCTGGCAAGGAGGGCACTGGAGGAAGGCTGGGCCCCCCTGCTGTCATGGCTCCCCCCACCCCCACCCCAGGCTGCTACAGGTGCCCCTGGGCCTGCCAGCCCTGGGCCCTGCAGACAGGGAGCTGGGGGAGGGAGTTCCCGACAGGCCTCCGTGACTCTCCACTGCCTCACCCACGGCAAAGGTCCTGCCACCTCTGCCACCTGCGGGGGCCCCCCACCCCGCCTACACCCTTCGCCCAGCTCTGACTGTCTGCAACACGCCACCAAACTCGTTCAGCTCATGCTTGTCATTCAAAAATCCAGGCAAAATAAGACCTCAGATGGGTGACCTCCCAAACTTCCAGGCCCAGTCAGGCACCCCTCAGGGTTCCCACAGCCCCGGGCTTGCTTCCGTCCCAGCACGGCGCTGGCGTGGGGAACTCTAAGTGCTGCGTGGGGAACTCTTAAGTGCTGCACGTCAGACTATGAGCTGCCGAAGGGCAGGGACCGGGTCCCCGTCACCTCAGTCTCCTCGCCCTCGCACAGGGCATCATGTGGGGCACGGGGCGGGGGGGGGTGAGTAGAAGAATAAGGGAAAGCTCGGAAGGAGAAGGGCCTCAGGAGGAAAAGCAGATCCCAGGCAGGGTTTATTCCCAGAGGTCCCTAAGAGCCCTTCCACCTCAGCCTCTAGGACGTTATGGAAAAGTCCCCCGCTGCCCGGGCTTGTCTGGGCACTAAAGCCGGTCTGCCAGAGTTTGAAAACAGCTCTCGCATGAACTAACTGTGTGGTCCTGTGCCTCAGGTGTCTCACCTGGAAAAGGGCACAGTGGTGATTACAATATCAGAGGCAACAGATTCACACGGTTAAAGCACTTACAAGAGTACCTACCATGCACCTGTTATTAAATTTTACTACCACCACCTTCCTGCCATTGTCACTCCCCCACATAACCACTACCTCATTACCTTCACCACCACCACCCTCAGCATCACTAATGTGCCCACCACCTTCATCACTAATGTGACCACCACCACCATCATCACCTTCAACATCACTAACGTGACCACCAATACCATCACCACCGTGATCACCACCACCAGCACTACCACCATCATCATCATCTCTGTCACACCAGCACCAGCACCGGATATTCACAATACAGTCTCAGCCATAAAAGAATGTCAGCTGGCCCTGGCCGGTTGGCTCAGTGGTAGAGCGTCGGCCTGGCGTGCAGAGGTCCCGGGTTCGATTCCCGGCCAGGGCACACAAAAGAAGCACCCATCTGCTTCTCCACCCCTCCCCCTCTCCTTCCTCTCTCTCTCTCTCTTCCCCTCCCACAGCGAGGCTCCATTGGAGCAAAGATGGCCCGGGCGCTGGCGATGGCTCCTTGGCCTCTGCCCCAGACGCTAGAGTGGCTCTGGTCACGGCAGAGCAACGCCCCGGAGGAGCAGAGCATCGCCCCCTGGTGGGCAGAGCATCTCCCCTGGTGGGCGTGCCGGGTGGATCCCGGTCGGGCGCATGCGGGAGTCTGTCTGACTGTCTCTCCTCGTTTCCAGCTTCAGAAAAATACAAAAAAAAAAAAAAAAAAAGAATGTCAGCTGAAGTGGACAAGCAGAGAAGCTACTGAGAGAGAGGAGGATACAGAGCCAGCTGTAATGTAAATCACTGAAGTCACTTCAGCATTTGTTCAAAACCAAACGCCGGGGGCATGAGTACAAAACAGTGAGTGGTGTCGATAAGACGGGAGGGGAATCTTTACAGGTCCTGGTGCTCTTGAGTCAACATCAAAACCACTTAGACCTGTATGTCCTTGAGCAAGGGAAATGAAAGAAAATATAAACAAACGGGACCACATGAAACTAAAAAGCTTGTGCTCAGCAAAGGAAACCACCAACAAAGTGAAAAGACGGCCCACTGAATGGGAGAGCATATTTGCCAATGACACATCTGATAAGGGGTTAATATCCACAATTTATAAAGGACTTATACAACTCGACACCAAAAAAAAAAAAAAATTAAAAAAAGAAATTAAAAAATGGGCAAAGGACCTGAGTAGACACTTCTCCAAAGACGACATCCAGAGAGCCAACAGACACGAGAGATGCTCAACACCACCAGCAAGAGAGAACTGCGGGTTCTCACCTCACACCCATCAGAGCGGCTACCATCGATAAACCAACAAACAAGTGCGGGCCAGGATATGGGGAAAAGGGACCCCTCGTGCCCTGTCGGTGGGACTGCAGATGGGTAAAGCCCAGCCTTTGTGAAAGCAGTATGGAGTTACCTAAAAAAAATTAAAAACGGAACTGCCTTATGGCCCAGCAATTCCACTTCTGGGAATTTACCCAAAGAAACCCAAAACAGGAATTCAAAAGAATACATGCCCCCCTCTGGGCATTGCAGCGTTATTTACAATAACCAAGATCCGGAAGCAGCCCAAGTGCCCATCGGTACACGAGTGGGTAAAAAGCCGTGGTACGTGTACACAATGGAATACTACTCAGCCATAAAAGAGAAGGAAATCTACCCTTTGTGAGAGCGTGGATGGACCTGGAGAGCATTGGGCTGAGTGAAGTAAGCCAGGCAGAGAGAGACAAGGACCACAGGACCCCACTCCTATGTGGAGCCTGATGAACATGAACTAACAAGCACAATAACGACAAACATGAACAGGGGGAAGACTGACAGCTGTCGGGGGAGGGGAGGCTGGAGGAGGGGCGTGGGGGTCTGAACAAAACGGGGGAAAAAGAGAAAGAAACTCATGGCTCAAGGACACAGACAACAGTGTGGTGACTGAGGCGCGGGGGGGGGGGGGTGGACGAGGCTCCGGGGGTCTACAATGACATGGGGGGGGCAGCAGACATTACGCATACAGGTGAGTTGTAGAACCGCGCGCCTGAAACCTGTATACTTTTGTTAACCAGTGTCACCCCAATGAATTCAATTAAAAAGGAATGTTTAAACCGCCCAGACCAGGGGTGCCCTGAGGACAGGGCTGTGCTGCTCTCCTCACAAACTCCAAGTCCCTGCACAGGACCTGCCACAGAATAAGGAATGAGGCAACCAGCCCTGATGCTTCAACGTCGCTTTCTCAGTTTAAACCATCAGTAAACGGGAAAAAATGCCTGTTCTGCAGCTGATGGAATGTGCAGTCTTGCAAACCCATGTCGACATTTAATAGCTAAGCATTATTGATATGTAACATTAAAAATCAATAACAGGCCCTGGCCGGTTGGCTCAGCGGTAGAGCGTCGGCCTAGCGTGCGGAGGACCCAGGTTCGATTCCCGGCCAGGGCACACAGGAGAAGCGCCCATTTGCTTCTCCACCCCTCCGCCGCGCTTTCCTCTCTGTCTCTCTCGTCCCCTCCCGCAGCCAAGGCTCCATAGGAGCAAAGATGGCCCGGGCGCTGGGGATGGCTCTGTGGCCTCTGCCCCAGGCGCTAGAGTGGCTCTGGTCGCAACATGGCGACGCCCAGGATGGGCAGAGCATCGCCCCCTGGTGGGCAGAGCTTCGCCCCTGGTGGGCGTGCCGGGTGGATCCCGGTCGGGCGCATGCGGGAGTCTGTCTGACTGTCTCTCCCTATTTCCAGCTTCAGAAAAAAATGAAAAAAAAAAAAAAAAAATCAATAACAGAAAAGTAGAATTTCTCGCTTCCCCACAAGTTCCCCGAATGACACTGACCAGTCTCCCAGAGCCATGCCACACCGAGCCATGCGGGAATTCCCAGCCCCGTCTCTTCTGGTAGCGTCAATCCTTCTGAAACGTTAGTCCGATGCTCTCCTGTCCACAGCGCCGCCCCCAGACCCGCCGGGACTCCTCTAGCCTGAACCGCCGGGCAAGCTCGGAAAGCTGCCCGCGCGAGGGACGCATTCTCCTCACCGCTGAGCGCGCTGGCTGGGAAGCCAGCCCTCCGCTTCACATCCTGCTGAACTTTCAACTTCCTGGGGCTGGCAGCGACCCAGTCCCCTGGCACTAATCACAGGATCTGCACGTAACATTAATAAGTCCCAGCTGCAGAGAACAGTGCCTCTACGAGGCAGTTGGGATCATAAAATGATAAAGCCCAGGCCACGCCCACTTCTAAACCCCGTGCTGCTCCAGCCCTGGCCTGTCCCTCCTCTTCCGACCCCCATGACACCCTACAGAGGGGCCTGACTGGGCCCTGGGGAGACAGGAGGACAAGCGCTGAACCAGCCCTCGGGGAGCTCGTGGCCACCCCATCAGCCCAGCCCACATAGGGCATTAGTGCCAGGATAGAGCCAGCCTGGGCATGGGGACCCTGGGGTGGCAGTGGCCATGTTCCCCAAAGTGCCCTCTGTCCCCAGATACACCCAGGACTCTCCTCCCAGGGGCCAGGAGGAATGTTTGAACAAGAAGGCTCCTCTTACCTGCAAGGCTCTGCTCATCTGGTGTCCTCACTCAGGATGCCTGCCCTGTCCACCCGTTCACTCCACAAACACTGACTGTGCATCCCCTGGGCTCCCCGCTCAAGCGCAGAGAGTGACAATGGAAACAGTGGCTGCCCTCGCGTTCCCCGAGATCTGGCAGGGGAGGCAGCTCGTAATCAGATGACTGCAGTGGAGTGTGGTCAGGGCTCAGAGCCTGGGGGGCTTCCTAGAGGAGGTAACCCCCAAGGTGTGGCTTCCAGGAGAAGTAAGAGGCTAAGGAGGTTAACAAAGGCTAAGCACCAGGCCCTAGTGGATACCTGCATGCTTTCATGTGTCCACAAGCACAGGGAAAAATCCAAGGGATCTCACCTACCACTGGGTACCCACTCCCAGGGATGGAGAAATAGAGGGCCTATTAATTTCTTTACTCTGTTCTTTGTTTGAATAATTACAACAACAAATACTACTTCAGCAGTTTTAGAAGCTTCAAGAAAAAAAATGTTAGGGAAGGAGAGAAGCGAAAAATTTAAAGCAAAGTTGGTCCGACAGCAAAGAATCTAAAAGTGTAATGATTTCTCTACAGAGGAAGGAATGAATATTGTTGAAAGCCTCTGCTCTGTTTCAAAGCGGGCCCCCAAGTGGCCACATAGTAATGACCTGTTGGGTGAGCAGTTCTCTCTACCTTAAGGTGACTGAGGCCTGGAAGGGGCCGGAACCACGTGGCCGACAGGTGGCCCCTGCCCATCCTCAGGACGCCTCTCCCCCTAATAGCACTCTTTACAAACTTTTTATTGTGTAAAGTTTCAAAACTCCAGAAAGTTCTAGAACTAATACAATGAACTCCTCATTCTGTTATCTGGGCTCACAATCGTCCACATTTTCCACTTTCCCTATCTATAAAAATGGGTTCCTATAAATGTCTGTCTATTTCTATGGACCATTTTAAAGTAAATTGTAGACAACATCACATCTCATCCTAAAGGCTGTGACTTTAATCTCTTAAGACCAAGGGCATTATGGAAAAAAAAATCACAATTATCAAAGCCAGAAAATTTCACCACTGATACACTTCATTCAACCATTACCAACTGTCACAATAATGTCCTGGGTAGCAAAATGATTATCTTTCTCAGCCCAGGCCTCAGAGCACCGACTAAAGAGCAGTTGTACACAAGCTCAGCTACATCTCTGTCGGGAGGCAGTCTGGACCACAGACACACTTTCCCAAAATAATCAAGTAGGAAAGTAAGGCATGACGACAGTTGAGAATAATAAGCATCATCAGATAATGAATGACCTCTGACCAGTCACAGGGCAGGCCAGATGGAAGGGATTCTGGGCGCAGCCATGAGGACTACCAGTCCCCAGCTGATGCCTAACCCCACCTAAGAATCACGAGTGACATTGAGGTCCCCCTGTCCTTGGGAGCTGGCAGCACGGGCCAGACAGGCCATGATGCAGAAAAGCAGGGGACCTGGGCTCGCCTCCTTACACCAGCCTCGTCACTCTGGAGAAGTCACACAGCCGCTGTGGGCCTCTGCTTGCCCACCTGCAGAGCCGCAGCCCTTCCCTGAGGTCCTTGGAGCAGTGACAAGGGGCTTCCAGCCTCCCCGCAGGCTCAGCAGGAAGGGTCCCTGGGAGCAGAAAGCCCCACCACCCCTGGCCCACACCCTTGTCTCCCAGTCTGGTCCCTGTGCACTCCCATCTACGCCACAATACCCAGCTTCTGCTTAGCTCCTGCTGAGGACCTGTCTCTTCTGCCATCCCCTGCCATCTGTCCCCCACTGGCCACTTCCTCCCCCACTGTCCTACCCCATGCGGTCTCATTTGCCCCCTTGTCCACGGCCACCCTGACCCAGGGTCCCTTCATCCTGGAGACTACTACTTTTCTGAGAATCGGAAAACAGTCAACTATATTCGCAGACTGTCCTTGGCTCCCAGGGCCCTCGGGGTGAAAACCATACCCCTTGTCCCGGACTAGGTCCTTCCTCATCTGCTCCTCCTCCCCCCACCACCACGGGTCCCTCACCCCCTACACCGACCATGACAGGTGGGTGGCATTCTCTAAGGGACTGCTGAGGCCATGGACGCTCAGAGAGGTTGAGGAATTGGCTCGAGGTCACACAGCCCGGGAAGGATAAGAACCAGGGCACAAATAAATGACTTCTGAAACAGGTCCCCTTCATCCCACCTAAAAAGTAACTGACTCATCGGCACTCGCCTCTCTACGTGCTCTGTCTCTGGACAAAAAGAAAAGGAACATTAGAACAGTAGTTTCAATGGTGGTGGGAATATTAATGAATATTGTTTTGTTTTTCATTTTGCAATGTTTTCATTAGTTTTGGCCAGTTTTATGTTCGCAGTGGAAAAATAATAATGGCTAGAAATCAGTAGATAGATACTAAGTGATAAGGAGTCCCACGAACATTTCACTATCATTCCTCGCTGATACGCCGTCTAGGTGATAAAACTGGTGGCCTGACTCCAGCTGAGGGCTCACCCCAGCGTGGCTGGCACCAGGCAGGATTTCCTACCCGGCTCTGCCCAAGCAGATGGATGCTGCCCTTGACTGCCTGCCCACACCTGCGGCCTGACTGCCAATCCTTGGCTGTCTCTGCACCTGGAAAAGACTTTGGATTCAAGGCTCAAACTTCTGTTTCCAATTAAGGTCATAGGTCCTGGCCAATTGGCTCAGAGGATAGAGCATCAGCCCTATGTGTGTGGACATCCTGGCTTTGATCTCCAGTCAGGAGATGGAACCACATGAGAAGTGATCATCTGCTCTTCCCCTTCTCTCTCTCTTCCCCTCTCACAGCCAGTGGCTCAAAGCTTGGTTGGTCCAAGCATCAGCCTCAGGCACTGAGGATAGCTTGGTTGATTTGAGCATTGGCCCCAGATTGGGCTTGCCAGGTGGATCCTGGTTGGAGCACATGCGGGAGTCTCTCTCTCTATGTCTCTTCCTCTCACTTAAAAAAAAAAAAAAGTAATAGATGCCTCATGACTCCATTTCAAGAGGTTACAAGAGTAGCCACATATTTACTCAATGAGCATATTAAATCCCATTAAGACCCTTGTCCTCTCTGAACCTGTTTTCTCATCTATGTGAGATAATAATACTGACATTATCCACGTCAGTAACCGGAACTCCTAACAGAGGATGAGGTACCCCGCGCAGTACACACACGATGGTAAATAGAATTTCCGTACACTGAGGACCAATAAAGGGCCACTTTCCTAGGCACTAAAGATTCAGAGAGGAACAAGTCACAGTGCTGCCCTGGAGATTCCGGAGGTCTAGTGAGAGAGAGGAAGGACTATCCCCAAAGGACTTGAACTTGACCCTGAGCACAGCAGGGAGCCATGGTGAGGTTTGCGCCTGGGAGGAAAAGATCAGGCTCCTATGCATGGCAGACCAGTTGCTCAAGATCAACACTGAGGACTACCTGGAGGAGGCCCCGTGGAGGCAGAGACAGTGCTGAGGTTGTATCTTTATCTGGTGGGAGATAAAGAGGCCTCAGGTTAGCCAGGGAGATGAACATTTTAGGAAGCAAAAACAGACAGGACTTACAGCCCAAGTGAATGGGGACAGGGAAGAATTCTTGAAGTTCGAGTTAAGCTATACTGTACATTTTAATGCATTTTTAACCTCTCCAAACACTTACTGAGCTCATCACTCCTACCCACAGGGCTGTGTTTCTGCAGCCAGGGGAAGCAGCCCTGTGTCATGTCACCCTGACCCACTCAGAAGGGGCACAGGGCTGAGGTCATTAAGGACAGGAGGTAATACCTCCATGTTTATAAGTGGGAAACGGAGGCTCTCAGAGGCAAACTGACTGGTGCAAGATTCCACTGAACGTGCAGGAAGACGAGGGATTTGAACACAGATCTCTCAGGCGCCAGGGCTTGCTTCATGGCGTCCCCCAGTGAGTGGACATACTAGCAGCACTGACAGCCTGTGTGTACAGAGCAAGCTGGACTCTCTCAAAGTGGCAGGACAGGGCATAGCACTTGTCAGGAACAGTGACCCTTGCCTGGACACCTGCTGACATCCTGAAACCACAAAGGGACCTTGGGGAGGGAGAGGGTGTGGGTAGTCAGACATCAGGCTTCCCAAAGAAAAAAATATTTAGCAAACATTGATGTAGAGAAGAAAGAAACTCCAGACTTGGAAGACACATTAAGAAAGGCCATCTGGCCCCACCTCCCCACGCTACAGATGGGACAGGGAGCCCAGAGAGAGGGTGGGTGTCCAACCCAAATGTACACAGGGAGGCAGGCTGTGAACCCAGTTCTTCACTCCCAATCCTGTACTCTTCCTAGCCTGGCTCCTTATTTAGTCTAGTAAAGGTTTATAAGCCACCTCACCACCTGCTACAGGAAGCCCTCCAGGATCGCCAAGCCTCTCGCCCCTGAAGGCCCGGGACTCCCCAAGAAGCCTGGACTTCACTGTCAGGCAGACCCAGAGTGGCATCCTGGCTCCATCCCTTACTGCTGTGGGACCGACATCACATCATGTCGCCTGAGCCAGACATAATCCTACACCGATTAAGTAAGGTGGCCACAGCGGGGTCTGATGCAAAGCAGCCCCTGCCAGGGGGAGCTGCGAAGAACAGCCCTAGCATCACGCCGGGGTTCCCCTTGAACATTATTAATACAACCCCCTCGGCTTCCCCCCAATGCCACCACCCACATCACGGCCACCATCATCTCAGCGGCCTGGGAAGCACCTGGCTCTGTCCAGCCTCCGCCTCTCACACCCTGAGAGCCATCCCTCTGCCGGCGACTCCTCTTCTCCCTCCCCTGTCAAGTTTCTTCACCTCCAAAGGCAAGTTTGTGCAAAAAAAATAAAAAGAAAACAGGTAAGGCTAACCACCCTTCCACTTCCTGGGCAGTTCCCACCACAGACATTTAAATCCCAGCGTGACCCCTCCGCTTCCGCTTCCGGTCACCACCCACCGCCCAGCCGCCTTGGCCACGCCCAGCACCTGCTTCCTGTCCCGCCCCTCCCCCGCGGGATGGAGAAACTACTGCAGAGGAACCAGGCAGTGGGGAAACCTTCAGAACGAGTTGTTGGCTGTGCTTAAAAAGTGCGTCTAGTTGCCAAGTTGAAACAGTAGGACCCCAATAAAATATCAAATTGGCATATATGGTCAGGGTAGGGGGAAAATAAAGACTAGATGCTTTTCACTTTTTGCTTTTTTATGAAATGAAGCCTTGTTTGGCAGCCTACATGAAGGACGTGCCTTAAAAAACTTAGCTTCCTAATGCGGTCTTCGCTGAGCCCGCCCGGAAAGCCTCGGTGTGAGTGGAAAGAGGGCCAGGCTGTCACCCTGGGCCCCACTCTGCCACCTCCCAGGGCTTCGTCTCCTTGGTTGAGCCACCTGGAGAGGAAGATGAAGCCCCTGCCCGGGAGGGCAGTCGGTAAACGCCACAGCTGAGAGACCGGGTGGAACGGGACCAGAGGCTGAGCCTGGTGGGGCTTGGTGGTGGTGGGGGAGGGGGTTGCTGGCTGTGCTGCCTGCGAGACCCTGTCCCATCCACCACTGCCTTCCTCCCTGGCCTTCCAGAAATCCTCATGGGGACCATCAATGAAACAACACAGCAAAGCCACAAACCCACAAGAAACCAGGGTCCTTGTTCTCAGACACAGGTGCCTCTGCCCGTTCCCTAATCTGCCAAGCATAGAACAAGGGGAAGGAAGTGGCCCAGGGGTGGCCCCGAGTCAGGCTGCATGGCTCTCTCAGGGTACCACTCCTGCCCCGAGGCCCTAAAGCTGCAGCTAAACCAGGAACTGTCATTTATAAGAGCCTATTTCATGCCAGGCAATGTGCTTGGCATACCCAGCTCAATCCATCCTCAAAACTTTCTTGTACAACAGGTAACAGTACTATCCCATCTGAAAGATAAGGAAACTGAGGCTCAAAGAGGTGAAATCACTTCCCAACCTTCACAGTCAGTAAGTGGCAGAGTCAGGACTCAGATGCAGGTCTGTTGGACTCTAAGGCCACATCCCAGCTGCCCAAAGAGTTGTGGCCATTTTGTCATCTGTCCTAGGACCCAGCATCATGCCTGACATGCTCTAAGGAGGCACCCAAGGATATTTTTAAGGGAATGAACATCCAGGCTCCTTCCTGCACACCATACCATCACCCTCCAAGAACAAACCGTATAGACCACAAATTAAATGCCACTGAATCTGCCCTAACACTTCCACAAAACAGTTTCAAAATAGTCCAGTTCATGAAACGCCTCTAATACCATCAGAAACCACTTACCTCAATTTCCCACCAAACACACAAACACAATTTCTGATAAAACTGCTACTCATATTCAGAAACCCACATATTAAAATTCTCACCAAATAGAGAGGAAGGAGAGTTTTTATCGACCTTCATAGGAACATGATGAAACTTCCTTTAGAACATTCTGTACACCTGAAGCTTTCTTGTTAATTTAGCATTTCACTGCAACATCTTACCAGATGCTGACCAGGAAAGAAGCGTTGAGGTGGGGGTGAGCAATGGGAACCAATACCTGTGCTGCAAGGAAAATAAAGCTCCGTGGCAGCACCCACTCGCCCATCGGACAGAATGCAATGCAACTGAACAAGCATGTGCCAAGCAGTAATACCAACTGTCCCTGATCATACAGCTGTCACTCTGTGCCAGAAAATTGTTCCAAATTTTCCAAATCATCTATTATCCCCAAGTCCTCTGATATATTATTAATGCCCCATTTTAGTGTCCCAGCCGGGAGGGGTGAAGTACCCTGGCCAAGGTGATCCAGCTAGCAGACAGCGGTGGCAAAGTAGTACCCAGGCGATCTGGCTCCAGTGTCCATGCTCTTATCTGCTCTGCTACATGGCTTCCAGGTGCCAGATATGACACAAGGACCTGAGAACAGAGCCAGAAAAGTGACCCAAGTACTGCCATATCCAAAGAAAGGCCAAATAACTGTATTAACTGGTCAACTGAGCCCCAGACAGTCTGCATACCTGAGGGCAGAGGACTGCCACTCTCCAAGCAGCCAGAAGACACCAGGTCTTTACACACACAATCTTGGTGCTCACGAGGTCCTGGAGAGACACACGTTATGTTCCTCATTTCGTAGGGACAAAATTTCAGCTGACAGCAAGTCAAGGACTTGCTCAATTCCCCACCTGAACGCAAAGCCTTTGCTCTTGCATCTTCCACTTGCTGGCCCTTCACTGATGTTCAAGGATCCCTTAAGAAGTCCCAAAAAGGCCCCAGCCGTCAGATCATTTCTGTCCCACCTCTGCTGAGATGTGTCACACACTGATAACACTGAGAAAAAGCAGTGTGACTGGTGACTCTCAAGCAAAAAAGCAACTTCTTTTGTGGTTTCCACATCCTTTCTCCACCAGCCACTCGATGATGAACCCAGGGCGCTCCTCCACAGACACGTACTGAGTGCCGGCGGTGTGCATAAACCTAGAGGCAGGGGGACGCGGAGCTCATGTGTCCCAGCTTCTCTCTAGAAAGTGACTCCAGCCCTGGCCGGTTGGCTCAGCGGTAGAGCGTCGGCCTGGCGTGCGGGGGACCCGGGTTCAATTCCCGGCCAGGGCACATAGGAGAAGCGCCCATTTGCTTCTCCACCCCCACCCCCCTCCTTCCTCTCTGTCTCTCTCTTCCCCTCTCGCAGCAGAGGCTCCATTGGAGCAAAGATGGCCCGGGCGCTGGGGATGGCTCCTTGGCCTCTGCCCCAGGCGCTAGAGTGGCTCTGGTCGCGACACGCCCTGGAGGGGCAGAGCATCGCCCCCTGGTGGGCGTGCCGGGTGGATCCGGGTCGGGCGCATGTGGGAGTCTGTCTGACTGTCCCTCCCCGTTTCCAGCTTCAGAAAAAGAAGAAGAAAAAAAAAAACAACGAAAGTGACTCCAGAACTGGGAGGTCAAGGGTGGGGGGAGCACGAGGCTGAGACAAGTAGGGAGAGACCAGGGGCTCAGAGGGGGACAGGAATCACAGGGCTGGGGTGCTCAGACCAAGGTGGACTTACTATTGGGTTACTCACTACCAGGGTGCTAGCAGCTTGGTGGGGAAGAAAGGTGGCCAAGGTGACTTTATCAGGGACAGACTACGCTGAGTCCTTGGACTCGCTGGCCCAGGACGGCGTCCTGATGGCTCATCCACACCCTGGAGGAGTTCTAGGCAAGGCAGGGAGACAAGCCAGGAAGCAGACTGTAGCAAGCCCAGGTGGTAAGTAGACCAGGGACCAGGGGGGCCAGCAGAGGGAGGAAAGGGACTTCTGAAGGAGGGCCTGGCCATGATAAGCAGTGGGCACGCAGATAAAGGGGCAGGGGCACAGCAAGGCTGGACAGCAACTAGGCAGGGTGAGCAGCAGGAGCACAAGCTCCATTCAGTCATTCACTCCTTCATTCAGCAACATCCCAGGGCCTGCCGTGCCAGGCCCTGTGCTGGGCACGGGGCCCTCAGACATGAATCCCACTCAGTTCCTGCGATCTGGCCAGTGAGAAAGAAAGACTGTGAAAAGCAAGAGCCTCAGTGTGGCCAGGGCTGGGCCAGAAAGATGGGCAGGGCTGGGGGAGAAAGGGAAGTGTCTGAGGAGGTGGGCCTGAGCCACCTCTCTGCTGGGAAGAGGGCACAGATGTGCCAAGACGGGGGACCAGAGGGGTCCTGGCAAGTTCAAGTGACCCAGACCATTCCATAAGGTAAGGGTCAGTGTTATGGACTGAATGTCTGCCTCTCCCCCACCCCACAGAATACATAGATTGAAACTCAGTCCCCAATATGATGGTATTTGGAAGTGAGGTCTTTGGGAAGTGATTAAGTCACTCAGGAAGAGCACTTATGATGGGATTAGTGTCCTTATAAGAAGAGACAGAAGGCCCTGGCCAGTTGGCTCAGTGGTAGAGCATCAGCCCAGGTGTGTAGATGTCCCAGGATTGATTCCCAATCAGGGCACATAGGAGAAGTGACCATCTGTTTCTCCATCTTTCCTCCCCCTTCTCTCTCTCTCTCTCTCTTACCCTCCCACAGCCATGGGTCAATTGGTTCGAATGAACTGGCCTCTGTCTCAGGTGCTAAAAAATGGCTCTGTTGCTGAACAGTGGAGCAATGGCCCCAGATAGGCAGAGCATCGCCCCCTAGTGAGCATGTTGGGTGGGTCCCAGTCAGGGTGCTTGCAAGAGTCTGTCTCTCTGCCTCCCCTCCTCTAACAAAAAAAAAAAAAAAATAAGAGAGCTTACTTCTCTCCTTGACCTGGTGAGCACACAGTGAGAAGGCAGCCATCTGCAAGCCCAGAAGAAAGCGCTCGCCAGGAACTGAACTGGCCAGCACCTTGATCTTGTGCTCACGTTCAGCCTCCAAAACTGTGAGAAATATATTTATGTTGTTAAAGCACACTGTCTGTTGTATTTTTGTTATAGCAGCCTGAGCTAAGACCATTGGTAAAAGCAAGTACATCAAGAGGTGAGGTGACAGGAGCGAGTGCTTCATCCTGGGCCACGGGGAGCCCGCTGAGCAGAGGAGTGACATAGCCAGGTGTAGTTTCAGCATGATGTCACCCTTTCCTGGTACGATGGCTGCTCTTCCCAAACACACTCATAACTCAAGAGCCGTTCTGAGGAAGGGGTGGGTGGACAGGACCTTCAGACCAGCTCTGGACCCTTCAGGTCTGTCCACAGAGACATGTAGTGGGGCCAGTGCCGGCCCAAATACAGTTCTCCGTCCAGCTCAGCTCGGCCACCGATGGTCCCGGGGGCCCCACCTCCCCAGGTCCCAGACTCAGGAACACAGGGACACCTGGAGGTTGAGACTGAACAAAGAACCAAATGTGATACCGAAGGGCAGATGACAGCACACAGGTGCAGGTGTCTGTGAAGGGGTGGGGGCCAGTGTCTAAACTGGAGCAGACCCACCAGCACCTCAGGCAGCAGCGGTGATGACCGGCCTGGATTTCACACCACCTGCCATGGGGCCCAGCTGCTCCCTGAAGACGCTCGGGGGGTCAGGGGTCAGGGGTCAGGGGTCCGGGGCAACAAATGTTTGATTCTGTTTTTTTAGGCGTGCTAATTTTAAAGTACACAAACAGCATGCAAACTCAAATAAGCTGCACACCACCAAATGCTAACCCTCTGTAAGCCCAGCCCCGCAGGGCCCTGGGCCACCAGGGAGATACTCAGTTTCCTGCACATCTGGGAGTACAGCCCTCCTGTCATCTCCAGAGAAATGGATCCTGAGACTTCAAGAGAGTCGTTGACAAGGTCCTTACCCACTGCCAACACGGTATGTAAACTTCTCAAACACAGACTCTTTCCACAGCCACGGCAAGAGCCTGGTAACGCTCAGACGCCGTGGCTGGTAAGACTGCTGTCACCCCAAACTTTTCATTTTGAAAGTTATATTCATCTCTGGTCTCGCTGACTGGCCTTACAACTAGCAAGGGCCATAAGGTTAAACTCACAAAATACTGTGATGAGAAACCATCATTCCCATTTTGTACATTGAGGTGGGGTTGTTCACTCCACTTTACAGAGAGACCCAGACGGGAAAGGGCATTGTGTTGTCCTATAACGACCTATGACTGCCATCCCTGCTCAGTGGGCCCCAGGAGAGCCGAAATGAGCATCCAGCACACAGCAGGCAGCCCACAAACACCCGTGGGAAGGCAGGGTCGCGGCAGGCATCTCAGGCAGGGCGTGGGTGGGCAGTCCTCGAACCCAGGCCTTACAACTCCTGAGCCAGGGCTGTTTCCCTGCTCTGCCCCCTTTCCTGGAAATGACACAGCCCCCAGCAGCCATCATGAGGACAGAGAGCGCAGGACAGCGGTCAGGGCTCCTCCTTCTTCCAGAAGCCACTGGGGACCTGCACGCCCTTCCCGCTGAGCGCCAGCTTGGACCGGGAATAACTGCCCCTTCCACTCTGCGAAACAAGGTCCCCTGCTCTCCCCTATAGAGTCAGCAAGATGGCAGGGGTCATTCGTGCCGATTGGAGGCAACCAACCAGCTGCCAACTAGTTTAGAAACAGCCAAATGTCTGTAACCACAGGGCAAGTGGGGGCCAGCCCTGCCTGCCTTGGTTCTCAGACCCGAGAGGCACGGGAATTTCCCAGAGGGCTTCGGTTAAAGACTGGTGTTTCCATGCAGCAGCTCAGGGTGAGGCCTGAGAGTGTGCATTTCTAACATGCTCCGAGGTGACGCTCCCCCGCTGGTCCAGGGCCCCAGCTGGAGAACCACCACTCAGCTCCTTTCGTCACACGTCACACACCGTCCTCACCGCGGCTCACTAGGGTGGGGTGTTTGTGCGAGGCAGGGTGGGCAGGGCGCAGACGTGAGACCAGGAGGGGGCAGGGCAGCAGAGGGGTGGGCACTCCAGGAAGAGGGGCCACGGGAGCAAAGGCGTGGAAGCCAGACCCAGTGGGTGAGGCCGTCAGCACTTCAGTTCGGCCGGGAAGTGGAGGGGTGACGGAGAGTGACCCAGGATGAGATGCGTGGAAGGGAAGCACGGGGCTTACCGACAAGGCCGAGACTTAGGTGCCGCAGCGGGCCAGGCCCTGTGTTTGCTGGTATTGATTTCTGACGTCATTGCACTGTGGTCAGAGAATGGACTCCGTACCATTTCTATCCTTTTAAATTCCGAGGTTGTTTCACAGCCCAGCACAGGGTCTGTTCCCAGAGACCGATCCACGTGCACTGGAGAAGAGTATACCGTATTTCTCCATGTATAAGATGCACCCTTTTCCTAAAAATTTGTGGTTTAAAAGCTCGGTGCATCTTATCCAGAGGTTATCGATTATTTTACTTGCATTTCCTGCTTTTTCATGCAGATGAGGAGTTCTATGAATTTTACGATGAATAGAACTTGAGTTCGATAACTTTATGTAATACATTTTTTTTTTTCAAATTTTGGGCCCCCATATTAAGGTGTGTCTTATACTTGGGGAAATACGGTACATCCTTGAGAGGCTGTGGATACAAGGGCACCCTGTGCCCTGTTGCTGGGAATGTAAACTGATGCAGCCCCTGTGGCAAGCAGTGTGGAGCATCCTCAAAAAATAAAAAACAGAGCCACCATATGATCCAGCAATTCCACTTCTGGGTATTTACCCAAAGAAAATGGAAGCACTACCTCAAAGAGATACACACAGCCCCACAGTCACTGCAGCATTATTTACAACAGCCAAGATATGGAAACAACCCAAGGGTCCACTGGCAGGTGAACCAATGAAGAAAATCTGCTATATATAATATATGCAATGGAATACGATCGAGCCATTAAAAAACAACAACTTGCCATTTGCAACAACATGGATGGACCTTGAGGACGTTGTGTTGAGTGAATAGTCACAGACAGAGAAAGACAAAACACCATGGTCTCACTTATATGTGGAATTAAAAAAAAAACACCTCACAGATACAGAGAAAAGATTAGCGGCTGCCAGAGGTGGGGGAAGGGGAAGTGAAATGGGTGGAGTGGGTCAAAGGTACAAACTTCCGGTTATAAAATACCTGTACAAAGTCTGGGGCTGTGGTGTACAGCATGGCACCTGTAGTTAATAATACTGTGTTGCATGTTTGAAAATTGCAGAGAGTACTTCTTAGAAGTTGTCATGACAAGAAAAAAAAATTGCAACTATATATATATGGTGATGGATGTTAACTAGACTTACTGTGATCATCACACAATATATATATAGTATCAAATCATTATGTTGTATACCTGAAGCTAATACAATGTTACATGTCCATTATACCTCAAAAAAAAATTTTTTTTTAAGAATATGCATTCTACTAAGAACTATATGAACCCATGCATAGATGGGACATAAAAATGAGACTCAGAGACATGACAAGAATGTGATGGTAACAGGGAGTGGGGTGGAGGGGTGGGGAGGGGGCGAGGAAGGAGAGGGAGGGGGGGGAGGGGAGGGGCACAAAGAAAACCAGATAGAAGGTGACGGAGGATGATTTGACTTTGAGTGAGGGGTATGCAGCATAATCAAAGGTCAAAATAATCTGGAGATGTTTTCTCGGAACATATGTACCCTGATTTATCAATGTCACTGTATTAAAATTAATAAAAATAAGATTAAAAAAAGAATATGCATTCTAATATTCTTGGTGGAGTATTCCATAGATGTCTGTTAGGTCTGGTAGGTTTATAGTGTTTTTCAAGTTTTCTATTTCCTTGCAGACCTTCTGTCTAGCTGTTCTACCCATTATTGAAAGTGAGGTATTGAAGTATCCAACTATTGTTGTTGAATTATCTATTCCTCCCTTCATTTCCGTCTGTTTTTACCTCATGTAATTTGGTGCCCTGTTGTTGTATGCACATATGTTTATAACTGTTACATCTTCCTAATGGAGTGAACCTTTTATCATTATAAAATGTTATAAAATGTCTCATCTCTTATTTTTATCTCAAATCTATCTTGTATTATAACAGTATAGTCACTCCAGCTTTCTTGTGATTGTCCTTTGCACGATGTAACTTTTTTTGCCCTCTTATTTGTATCTTTGGATCTAAAGATGTGTGTCTCCTGTGGACAGCACACGGTTTGATTGCTTTTAATATATTCTGACAATACCTGCCCCTTGGTTGTCCTGTCGACACAGCTAGTTCACGTCTGCCATCATACTCTGTTTTCCATCACCTTGTGTCCTTTTCATTCCTCTATTCTCCCCTTTCCCGCGTTCTTTTGCAGTAAGAGAATCAGACACTGTCTTTGGCATGTAAGTCAGCGCAAGAACTCTAGAGGTATATTTCTTTTTAATTCAGGCAGCAAAATGACCTCTCTGACAATGTTCAGTTCCTAAATGGCTCACATTTGAATCAATCGTGATTTTTTTTCCTCTCACTGGTCCCAGTAAATGGAAACAAAAATCAATTATCCATCCAGTCGTCATAGAGCGCCCTGCACAGAAAAGGTCCGTTGCCAGCTGCCTGGGTGGAAAGAGTTCAGGCTAAACTTGACCCTCCCACAGGGTGGGGGAGCCACTCACAATGTTTGGGGGTCACCTTTATGACACGGGGTGACTGGAAGTGTGGTGACATCTCAGAGCTTTGGACCAAGGTGGGAAGGGACAGTTGGAATTCATGGCAAAGTCCACAGCATGGGTATTTTCAAACGCATGGCCTTGCTCCTGGCCACAGACACCTGGCACAGATGCTAAGAAAGCCTGGTGCACGGAGTTCCTATCTGCACCTGTTACAACAAACAGATAAGACCTCACCCTAAACTCATCAGCCCTGAGAGTGATTTAAAACACACCCAAACCTCATTAGTTTGCCTACTGTTCATCAACAAAAGGGCAGGGAAGCTACAGCCCCGAAGCTTGTACACTGTGGAATCCCAAGTCATAATTTATGTTGTGAACACGTGAGGCTGGGGCACCCAGCATGCCGCCTCCCTATCCCCCTACACACACACACACACACACACACAACCACACACACCACACACACACACCACACACACCACACACACCACACACACACCACACACACACACACAACCACACACACACCACACACACCACACACACACCACACACACCCCACACACACCACACACACCACACACACAACCACACACACAACCACACACACAACCACACACACCACACACACACCACACACACACCACACACACCACACACACCACACACACCACACACACACCACACACACACCACACACACACACCACACACACCACACACACAACCACACACACCACACACCACACACACACACCACCCACACACACCACACACACCACACACACACCACACACACACCCACACACACACCACACACACCACACACACACCACACACACACCACACACACACCACACACACACCACACACCACACACACCACACCACACACACCACACACACACCACACACACACCACACACACACCACACACACCACACACACACCACACACACACCACACACACACACCACACACACCACACACACCACACACACACCACACACACCACACACACACCACACACACATACCACACACACCACACACACACCACACACACACCACACACACACCACGCACACCACGCACACCACACACACACCACACACACACCACACACACACACCACACACACCACACACACACCACACACACACACCACACACACCACACACACACCACACACACACCACACACACACCACACACACACACCACACACACCACACACACACCACACACACCACACACACCACACACACACCACACACACCACACACACACCACACACACACCACACACACACCACACACACACCACACACACCACACACACATACCACACACACATACCACACACACCACACACACACCACACACACCACACACACACCACACATACACCACACACACCACACACACACCACACACACAACCACACACACCACACACCACACACACACACCACCCACACACACCACACACACCACACACACACCACACACACACCACACACACACCCACACACACACCACACACACCACACACACACCACACACACACCACACACACACCACACACCACACACACCACACCACACACACCACACACACACCACACACACACCACACACACACCACACACACCACACACACACCACACACACACCACACACACACACCACACACACCACACACACCACACACACACCACACACACCACACACACACCACACACACATACCACACACACCACACACACACCACACACACACCACACACACCACGCACACCACACACACACCACACACACACCACACACACACACCACACACACCACACACACACCACACACACACACCACACACACCACACACACACCACACACACACCACACACACACCACACACACACACCACACACACCACACACACACCACACACACCACACACACACCACACACACCACACACACCACACACACACCACACACACACCACACACACCACACACACACCACACACACCACACACACCACACACACACCACACACACACCACACACACCACACACACACCACACACACACCACACACACCACACACACATACCACACACACATACCACACACACCACACACACACCACACACACACACCACACACACCACACACACACCACACACACACCACACACACCACACACACCACACACACACCACACACACACACACCACGCACACACCACGCACACACCACGCACACACCACGCACACCACGCACACACCACGCACACACCACACACACACACACACCACGCACACACACACACACCACGCACACACCACACACACCACGCACACCACACACACACCACACACACCACACACACCACACACACCACACACACACCACACACACACACACCACGCACACACCACACACACCACGCACACACCACGCACACACCACGCACACCACGCACACACCACGCACACACCACGCACACACACACACCACGCACACACACACACACCACGCACACACCACACACACCACGCACACCACACACACACCACGCACACACCACGCACACACACACACACACCACACATACACCACACACACACCACACACACCACACACACACCACACACACCACACACACCACGCACACACCACACACACCACGCACACCACGCACACACCACGCACACACCACGCACACACCACGCACACACCACACACCACAGACACCACACACACACCACACACACACCACACACACCACACACACCACACCACACCACACACACCACACACACACCACACACACCACACACACACCACACACACCACACACACACCACACACACACCACACACACCACACCACACCACACACACCACACCACACCACACACACCACACACACACCACACCACACACACCACACACCACACACACACCACACACACACACCACACACACACCACACACACCACACACACCACACACACACCACACACACACACACACCACCATCTTCTGGCTCGAGCACTCCCGATTCCTGATACCCTCTCCAGCACCAGGATCTGTTTGGGTGTTTGGTCTGAAGTGTCTCATTTGCATTTTGGCCATCCCTCCAGAAAGCTCAGGGGACCCGTAAGGCCAGGTCCTGACAAACTGGGCTCGCCCTGGGTGACTGGCACACTCTCAGGGAAAGAGAGATGTCAGGAAAGCGCCCACGTGTCTGGTGGTTTAAACAGAAGGGGCACGATGTGGGGCATCCAGGCGTTTGTCCAAAACAAGGTGTCGGGCTGGCAAAAATAACCTCACCCAGCCCGGATCCTGGGAGACTCCAGGACGTGCTCCAGAATCCCGAGGACCACCCGGCTTCACGAGCTCACACCCCCAGCGGCCCCGGCCCAGGGAGGCGGCCCTGCTGACTTCCAGAAAGAAGGTGTGGCTTCCAAAACCTGTTCCGAGGTTCAGCTTGAAAGAAAGGGGACAATCGGGCCAATGTAACAACAACAAAAATAGGACCCTCGGTGAGCACAGGGTTGGGGGTGCTCAAGCCTAAGGCCAGGCACTTGCGAGCAGGTGTGGGTGTGGCAACCAGGGCTAGCTGAGCCCTGCAGAGCTGGAGAAAGCCCTCCCCCGGGGCCTCTCCACACGGAGAACAGGCACGCTGGAGCTGGGACGGGACACCAGAGCTCGGGGTGAATGAGCTCCTCTCCCTCGTGACTCGTGGCTGGGGCCGGGACCCACACCAGAGTCCCTTCTGGGCTGACAGAAAGCAGTGGAGATGAGGTTCCGAGAAGAGGGGATGCGCAAAACCAGAGGGTGGCCCGGCCGTGCCCCAGAGAAACTCATCGTGCTGGAGAAATATCTGGCTGTCGATCTGTTTACCGTCAACAGGGGACCCGGCTCTCCTCCCCAGTTTGATTCTGCCATCTCGTCTCCTTAGCGAGAGCTTTAGGGACAGTCACGGTCTTAGGACTGGGCTTGTGATTTATTGAGATTGTGTAGACTGCGGGACTCCCCTCCACACCCCAACTCTAAGAGTGAAGGTTGCCGTGGCCAGGGACTCGCGGGGCCCGGTCTCCATGGGGCGCTGGCTCCTTCCAGGAGCACACAGGAGGCCCTCAGATGTGCACTGTCATTGTCGTCATCAAACCGAGCGTCCTAGCCTAACCTGTGGTAGCGCAGTGGATAAAGCGTCGACCTGGAAATACTGAGGTCGCCGGTTCGAAACCCTGGGCTTGCCTGGTCAAGGCACATATGGGAGTTGATGCTTCCAGCTCCTCCCCCCTTCTCTCTCTCTTTCTCTCTCTCTCTCTCTTCTCTCTCTCTCCTCTCTAAAAATGAATAAATAAAAAAAAAAAAAAAAAAAAAAAAAAAAAAACGAGCGTCCCTAGTCGGAGAGGTGGAAACTGGAGCACACGCAGAATAACTAACTGCCTGCCTAGGGTCTCCAGCTCCACGGAAGGCAGAGCCACTGGGCCCTGAGCCTGGTTCCTGCCCGCAAGGAGCCTACAGCCTACAGCGGCACGGCCCCGAAGGAATGCAGCGTGAGCCCCACACATAATGTGCAACGTTCTAGTAGCCACATTAAAAAAAAATGAAATGAAATGAAACAGGTGAAACCCAGTTTAATACAACATTTGACTTGGCCTCAAAAATCTAATAGTAATATTTTTCAACTTGTAACCAATGCTAAAATTATTATTGAGACTCTTGACTCTCTGTTTCATTCAAAGTCTCTGAAATGTGTACTTTTCACTCACCAACTCATGTCAGTTCAGACAAGCCCCATTTCAGCGCTCAGCAGGCCGGAGTGGCTGCCTTGTTATTGGACACTCAGCGCCCAGGAGGTCCCCCGGCTTCTTCGAGGCAAACAAGCGTGTGAGTCAGGGAACTCATTCTCAGTCTTTATGACCACTCCACACCGGGTGCAAACACCGATGGCCACCAGCATGGCTCTGGATGGTCTGCACAGGTTACTTCTGACCTTCACACCAACCCCGAGATATCGGACACGCTCTGTATTGAACAAAGGAGCTCTCAGAACGGTTAAGTGATCACAGGGCTAGCACGGTAGAGTCAGGAAATGAAGTCACATCTGACTCCCAGCAACAGCAAGGATTATTTATTGAGCGCCTACTGCATGCCAATACCTGACACTGGGAGATCAGAGAGAGCACTCCAGGCGAGGCTCCTGCCCGCAAGGTGCTTGAGCTTATCGGGATGGGGGCGTGACCACAAACAAGGGAACAAACCCGCTTCAGATGGCGATGATTTCAGAGGAAAGAAAAAAGTGCCGAAAAGAAGGAGAATGACGGTGGAGGGGGAGGCGGGCAGCTACCCGGGACAGGCAGGGGAGACCTCGCCAAGGCGGGGAATGTAAGCGGGGTCATGAAGGGTGAGAAGGAGCCGGTTCTGGCCAGGGCAGGAGGCAGCCCGCCAGACAGCAAGCAGCAAACACACAGCCTCCAAGCAGCAAGGCCCAGCGTGTTCCAGGAACCGACAGAAAGCAGCCAGGCTCCCAGCCCCGTGCCAGCTGCCTCTCTAGGCCACTCGGTTGGCCCTCTATGCCATCCCTCCTGCCCCGAGGCGCTCCCTCGCTCCTGGTTGGGAAACGAGAAGCCAACAAGCCGTTCTCCAGATGTCCAGAACCAGGGAGGCCCGGAGCTCCCAGTGCGGGGCCTGGCGCAGAGCACACTCCCTGCCTCTCTGACGCGTGGCCAAGCGGATGGATGAGCGAGAGGCAGGCGCAGGGAGCGGAGGCACCGGAAGAACAAAGCCTGGGAGCTCAGGTCCCGGGAAGAAAGTTTTAACACTGAGGGTCTCGCTTCCAACACTAGTCACACTAGCCAAAAGGCGGTAACAAACCAAATATCCATCAAAAGACAGGACAAGGTCATCTGTCCACAGGGTGGAATGTTATTCAGCCCTGAAGAAGGACTGAGGTAGGAACACGGGCTACAACGCAGGTGAACCCAGAGGACACGACACCCAGTGAAGCAGCCAGGCGCAAAGGACCCCAGAGCGCATGGCTGCGCTTACCTGGCGTGCGCCGACTAGGGAGATCCAGAAACAGAAGACAGACCGCGGTTTCCAGGGGCCGAGGGGAAGGAGAAAGAGGGGGAATGCAGAGCGACTGCTTAACGGGTGTGAGGGTTCTCTCTAAGGGTGATGAGAAGAACTAGGTCGAGGTGGTGGTGGCACAACAGAGCAAACGTACTCCATGCCACTGAATGGGACGCTTTAAAATGGTCACTCTTACGTTGTGTGAATTTCACCTCGGTTTCTTTAAAAAGGGGAGGAGAGAAAAGAAAAGAAGCATTTCAACAGAAGACGCAGGTCGTGATCCTGTTCAAGAAACCCCCGCATCCCAGCCAGCCGACGGAGAGATCAGCCTCCGGAAGACGCAGGGTAGGTGGGGAAAGAGAGAAGGCCCAGGTTTCGAGTTGAAAAGAAGCGGAAAGCTACTTTACCAGAGTCACTCCGCGCCTCCCCTCCCGACGGCGTGTAACCGCTGCGGTCTGCCTGTCCCCCAGAGGAAGCAGGGCACCCTCGGCGGTGTCCACCCCCTGCAGCCTGAGGAAGGGGCCAGGGGGGCCAATCCAGGGCTCCTGATTCAAAATGCAGCCAGAGTTGGAGGCGCGGGTCCAGCCGGCCAAGCCAGCACGTCCCCTGACCTGGCACACACAAGGCCATTACTGCCCAGTGGTGGCCTTGGCAGTCCCAAGCGGCTGCACACAGAACCTTCTTTCATTCCTGAAATTGGCCCTTCCGCCGAGTCTGGACCATGAGGGACAGGACAGCAGGAGGCCTGCGTCCACACAGCATCTGGGTCCTCCGAGGTCCCGTCTGGAATTTTAGGAAGCATGGTGGGTCCTGAGCACGCTTCCGGGCCCTGGGAAGGAGAAAAGGGACGCCACGGGCCACATGGAGAGGACAGGCTGACCTCACACGGATGAGAGCGCGGCTGCTCGAGGCCTTTGCCTCCCCTCATCTCACCATCCCACCACGTGATCTGCGGGGGCAGGGTGGGGGGGAGCTGGGGCTAACCACGTTCGGCAGAAAGGACAGTGAGTTGTGGAAGGATTGGAGGGGTGCCGACACTTCGGCCACCATCAGAGCTGGCACGTGGCGGAGCCAACATTCAAACCCAAGGCTGCCATCAGAGCCTCCTGTGCCGCATTATATTTAGGCCACTGACGTTTGCTTGTTTTCTACAAAACTCCCTCAAGGCAGCATGGGGTCATGGTCCCCGACGTGAGCTGCCATTTGGGGTGACAGAGAAGTGCTGGAGACACAGGTGGTGATGGCTATGCAACAATGTAAATACACGTAATGCCACTGACCTGGACACTCACAGGTGGGTAAGAGGATAACCATAATTTAATATTAGCCATATATTTAACACAATATATTTTAAGAAATTATCATGATCCAGGCCATTAAGAAATTATTGACAAGTTTTTTAGAATAGACATAATACAGACCTCATTGTCTGAACACGGTAAGATTTCATTAGAAGCTAATAAAAAATAGGAATCCCTCCCTCTCCCCCCCCAAAAATAATAACATGGGCTGCTTGGGTTTAAATCCCTGCTCCCCACTTGTGACCCTGGACAGGCTTCAGAGCCTCTCTGTGCCCATCTGTAAAATGGGAAGCGCAAGGCATCTCCTCTGGGCTTGTGTCCAGGACTGAATGAACTCCAGTCAGTGACAGAGAGACGAGGGGACAGCGAATTACTTTTATAAAGGGCCCGATATCAAATGTTTCCGGCTCTACAGGTGTCTGCCACAATTGCCCAACTCTGCCAATACAACGCAAAAGCAGCTATAGACAACAGGCACCCAAATGCACATTGCTGAGTGCCAATAAAACTTTATTTACAAAAACAGGCAGCAGGCTGACGGGCCATAGCTTGCCAACTTACTGGCATACACCTTGGCACTTGCTAAGTGCTTAGCAAATGTTAACTGTTATAACAAAGAAAAACGGCATTTATCTCTGTTCATGATCAATGAAAGGTACAAATACTTCTTTTTGCAGTTTTAAAAATAAATATTAACCCCAAAGGCAAGAGCAGAGGCCCTCCCTGTCCCCATGGGAGAGCGGGCCCCTCCCTCGCTCTGAGCTGCCCGGGCACTGTCACACCTGGCCCTCTCCCTGGGCTGCGGCACTGTCACACCTGCCCTCTCCCTGAGCTGCACCGGCACTGTCACACCTGCCCTCTCCCTGGGCTGCGGGCACTGTCACACCTGCCCTCTCCCTGGGCTGCGGGCACTGTCACACCTGGCCCTCTCCCTGGGCTGCGGCACTGTCACACCTGCCCTCTCCCTGGGCTGCGGGCACTGTCACACCTGGCCCTCTCCCTGGGCTGCGGCACTGTCACACCTGGCCCTCTCCCTGGGCTGCGGGCACTGTCACACCTGGCCCTCTCCCTGAGCTGCACGGGCACTGTCACACCTGGCCCTCTCCCTGAGCTGCCCGGGCACTGTCACACCTGGCCCTCTCCCTGAGCTGCAGGCACTGTCACACCTGGCCCTCTCCCTGGGCTGCGGCACTGTCACACCTGGCCCTCTCCCTGGGCTGCGGGCACTGTCACACCTGGCCCTCTCCCTGGGCTGCGGCACTGTCACACCTGGCCCTCTCCCTGGGCTGCGGCACTGTCACACCTGGCCCTCTCCCTGGGCTGCGGGCACTGTCACACCTGGCCCTCTCCCTGAGCTGCACGGGCACTGTCACACCTGGCCCTCTCCCTGGGCTGCGGCACTGTCACACCTGGCCCTCTCCCTGGGCTGCGGCACTGTCACACCTGGCCCTCTCCCTGGGCTGCGGCACTGTCACACCTGGCCCTCTCCCTGAGCTGCGGCACTGTCACACCTGGCCCTCTCCCTGGGCTGCAGGCACTGTCACACCTGGCCCTCTCCCTGGGCTGCGGCACTGTCACACCTGGCCCTCTCCCTGGGCTGCGGCACTGTCACACCTGGCCCTCTCCCTGGGCTGCGGCACTGTCACACCTGGCCCTCTCCCTGGGCTGCGGCACTGTCACACCTGGCCCTCTCCCTGGGCTGCACGGGCACTGTCACACCTGGCCCTCTCCCTGGGCTGCACGGGCACTGTCACACCTGGCCCTCTCCCTGGGCTGCGGGCACTGTCACACCTGGCCCTCTCCCTGGGCTGCGGGCACTGTCACACCTGGCCCTCTCCCTGGGCTGCACGGGCACTGTCACACCTGGCCCTCTCCCTGGGCTGCGGCACTGTCACACCTGGCCCTCTCCCTGAGCTGCACGGGCACTGTCACACCTGGCCCTCTCCCTGAGCTGCGGGCACTGTCACACCTGGCCCTCTCCCTGGGCTGCACGGGCACTGTCACACCTGGCCCTCTCCCTGGGCTGCACGGGCACTGTCACACCTGGCCCTCTCCCTGGGCTGCGGGCACTGTCACACCTGGCCCTCTCCCTGGGCTGCGGGCACTGTCACACCTGGCCCTCTCCCTGGGCTGCACGGGCACTGTCACACCTGGCCCTCTCCCTGGGCTGCGGGCACTGTCACACCTGGCCCTCTCCCTGGGCTGCGGGCACTGTCACACCTGGCCCTCTCCCTGGGCTGCGGCACTGTCACACCTGGCCCTCTCCCTGGGCTGCGGGCACTGTCACACCTGGCCCTCTCCCTGGGCTGCGGCACTGTCACACCTGGCCCTCTCCCTGGGCTGCGGCACTGTCACACCTGGCCCTCTCCCTGGGCTGCGGCACTGTCACACCTGGCCCTCTCCCTGGGCTGCGGCACTGTCACACCTGGCCCTCTCCCTGGGCTGCGGCACTGTCACACCTGGCCCTCTCCCTGGGCTGCGGGCACTGTCACACCTGGCCCTCTCCCTGGGCTGCGGGCACTGTCACACCTGGCCCTCTCCCTGGGCTGCGGCACTGTCACACCTGGCCCTCTCCCTGGGCTGCTTTGGGGGGATTCTGGCCCAGCATGCTAGGGACTGCCTTGCCCGCCCCCTGCACGCACTCCTGCCCTGCCCACCGCCTCCAGGAGGAGCTCTAAGCCCTGCCCTGCGTGCCACAGTCCCCGCCAGGACCCACCCTCGTTGTCCCTGCTCCTCCCAGCTGGCCCCTAGTTCCTGGGCCTTTCCCCTGGCCTTGGGAAGGCATGAGCAAAGAAAACCTGTGAAAGCACTCAGGGCTAAAGTTCCAGCGCCAAGGTCCCCCTGCTGGCCAGCCCCGGCTCCTGTTCTGAGCTTCAGATAACAGCCAGACCAGTGGCTGCTACCACCGGCTCAGAGGGAACAGGCTTCTCTTACAAGCACAGAGAAGGCTCCTCTCACTGATGTCTCACACCCACCCTGCCAGAGGGTCACCTGCCCATGGCAGAGGTCGGGGTGCTTCGCAGAGCAGCACCTAAGCTCTGCAGCCAGCGTCCGCGACTGGTGATGTCCACCTCCATCCCCACCTCCACCGCTCAACATAGCCCCGGCTGGCCAGGTGCCCCCGTAACCCTCACGCCATAGTGGTGCTGTGCGGCTTAAATGAGACAACTGACAGCCAAAGTGGGAGTTGAAGCAACAGCAGCTCTTTTCCTTATTTGAACATCATAGAAAAAGGAACTGAGCACAGAGAGGTTAAGTGACTTGCCCCAGGTCACACAGCCAGGAGGCAGCTCCTCTGCCCCAGCCCTGTTCCGTCATGGCTCAGCTCAACTAGCTGCTGGCTACTGCTCATGATTATGAGGTCCATTAAGAGTCTTCCTAGGACCTGGGTGGAATGGAAGTCATTAGAACCACCACACCCCAAGCACTGAGCAGGAAAGAGGCATCGGGATCAGTGAGCTGTCCTTCCCTGGACCCCACATCCAGGGTTCTTACCAGCAGCTTGGCACCTTGCCGCACAAGGCTGCACAATCCCCATAAGCCAACAGGCCACCCACCGCCCTTCACCCTTCATCCCCACTGCTCAAGTACTCCGCTGGCTGGTGTTAGATAGGAAGGGACAAAGAGGCCTCCACCTGGGACGTCTGCTCCGTGAAAAAGCTGAAGGACTCAGTTGTTTAATCACTCATCACACACTTCCTCCTCCTCCTCATGACCAGTTACTAATAAGTGCCTGCTGAGCCCAGAGACCACACCGCTGATCCCCACACCAGCCCAGCCAGAGACAAACCACCATCCTCATTGGCAGAGGAAAGGGAGGCTCAGAGAGGTGCCCAACATCACAAAGCCATAAGGAACAGGACACACGGGTGAGTGCAACTCCTGAAGCCCTACAGGTTGACCCAACCACCACAGGGGGGAGTGACTGAGATCTAGGATACACGGCAGCCATCCCCAATCCTCCCCCAGGGAGGCGCACCATCTTAGATAGAAGGCCAGGAGAGAGGCACCTGCCCAGTCACAGGTGACAGGGGCAGGGGGACAGGGCCCGAATGGGAACCCTGGCATTCCAGCTCCAGAGTGGGCAGGGGCAGGTTCCCAGCCTCAGGGAGCTAAACGAACAGCCATAGCTCGCAATGCTGGCGGCTGCTGGCTGACGCCTTCCCCAGAACGTGTTTCTTCTGCCACTCCTCCCCAGCCGAACCCACCCCACACATCAGGAGAGCGGGGCCTCCGGCCTGCCCCCTCCTCACAAAGCCTTCTGCACAGACCGCGGGGAGCCCAGTGCTCTCTCCCTGTCTGTGCCTGTCGCTCACGGCACTGGCAGTATGGGTACCCATGGGACTGCCTCCCCGGAAGGTGGAACCCCCAGCAAAGCCAGCCGCCTCTCAGACCTCACTGTACCCCCAGCCTCTGGGGGCACGGTCTGCTTAAGGAAACACAACATAAATATTATACTGTGCATGGGAATTAAGTTCTGAGAGAGCACAGATAAGAGAACCACGCAATCAGTTTGCCGAGTCATGGAGCACCACACAGAAGTAATGAGAGCCGGGCCGTACCATGTGAACAGGAGTTCTCCAGACAGGCCCAGGATAAACAAACAGGATGTGGGGAAAAGCTAAGTGTGGAGACGTGTCCGGGGAATGCAGAGGTGACACCCGGGGCTGAGACGTGTGGTGGGAAGGGAGAAAGGTGGGCCAGGATGTGAGGGACCCATGAGGTCATGCGGGCAGCGGGAGCCACGGGGAGTTTGTAAAGAAGGAAAAACGGCAATGACCTCACTTGGTGGGCCCACACTCTGACCCTCTGAGGGGTTTCTGGGTGTGGAAAGACTTGAGGTGAGAGCTGCCCCAGACCAGGAGCGGAGATGCTGGGCATTACAAACCATGTGCACAAGTCTCAACAACAACAAAAACTTTGCAATTGTCCCCAAGCCTCTATTGAGTACCAAAATAAGAGTGTCCTCAAAGCAGCAGGTTGCCAAGGATTGACGATGCTCACCTCAGCAAGCATTCTTATGAGATGTCCTGACCACCACCCCCACCACCCCAAGTCTGCCCATCCTCCTCATCCAACCGGGCTCATGAAACCACCACACAGCCACCCAAAGTCCTGGAGGCGACGCCAGCTCCTTGCACAGCCTCTCCCCACGCCAGCGGGTCACGCTGAGTTTGGGGTGAGGGTCCCCCTTAGTTCCCTGTATTTACTGTGGGTGGAGCCCTGTGTGAGGGACTGGGATCATCCCTGCTTCCCAGACTTCCTAATCTGGTCAGGGAGGCAGAGGCCATCAAAAGAGATAACAGTGTGTCCAATCTGCCAACGGGAAAGCTCAGAGGGGCAAGGGTCTTTCCCTGACCTTGGTCTAGAGGGAGCTGGCCAGTTAAAGGCCAAGGACAGAGTGCCTGTGAGTGTGCATGGAAGGGCTGGGGGTGGCGGAGGAGGCCCAGCGGTTCAATACAGTATCTCTAGAGCTTAAGGAGCCGGGCAGAGGCTGGCAGAGAGCCCAGGCCAACCAAGCCGGCAGGAGAAAAGCAGTCTAAGGTGTGTGTGTGTGCGGGGGGGGGGGGGGGGGGGGGGGGGGGGAGCTGCTTCTAAAGCGAAAGACAGCCTGGCAAGCGGCCTCTACCAGAGATGACCAAGGCGGATCTTCAGAAGCCTGCAGCAAAGAAGATGGGTGGAGTGACCGAGACGGAGAGAGGGAGCTGGAGGCGAGGGCGTGGCGCACTAACGCAGGCCTGAGAGGCTGCTCGCCTGAACGCTGGGTGCCCGGCAGGGTGCCCGGCCCCACTGAAGCCTTTCCCTCTGCGACATCACAGGAGGCCCAGTGCGCCCAGGATGCGCCCGCCCGGCAGGAGGGTGGATACCAGCCTTTCTTCCCATCTTTCCATCCTCCTCCTTGCCGGCGCCCACGTGGGCGGAGCAGCGTGGGGGGGTGCGTGGAGTGGGGGGCAGCAGGCAGGGCGGCCTCACCCTCCTGGCCTCCGGCCGCCCGTCGCGGCCCCGGGCTCCGTCCTCTGTGCCATCTCGGCCGGGATCGGGGGACCCTGACCTACTCAGCGGATAGGACACTGAGGGCACTGGCCAGCCACGCCCCCCGAGCCACTCCCTGGAGGCACTTGATGTGTCCCCCTCTCCCCTCCCCGTCCTTAGTTCGGGGGCGGAATGGGGAGAGGAATGGAAATGTGGATGGCGTGATGAAGAGAGAGGGGCTGGGGCGGGACAAGGAGGGGGCCTAGGGAGAGAGGCGACGCAGAGATGCAGCAGGGGGATTTGGAGAGGATGGGGGATGGGAACGGAAGGGTGGGGGCCCACCGATGTGAGAAGCGAGAGTGGCAGGGGCTCAGCAGAGGGAGCGAAGGCTGGAGGTGGAGAAGGTGGGCGCTGGGGCGAAGCGGCACCGGTCACCGCGTTCCTTGTCGCCGGGTCCGCCCATCGGTCCTGGGGTCAGCGGGTCCCCTTTGGCCAGCTCACGCCTCCCGTCCCCCAGCGTACCTGTAACCTACCTGCTCGGCGCTCAGGCCCGAGCCGGGCAGCAGCAGCGGGCGTAGCGGGCGTAGCGAGCGCAGCCCCGCGCCGCATCCTCCGGCCGACCCCTCCCCACCCCCAGCTCACGCCGCCGCCGCCCCCGCCTTAAAAAGGACAAACGGCACAGAAAAAGGATGCGTGCAAAAAAAAAAAAAAAAAAGCTGTAGAAGTAAATGATGAAGACTGGCTGATGCACGCGCCGCTCGGTGGCGCGGGGGTCCAGGTGTAGCAGCGCCGGTGACAGTGCTCAGGGCAGCCGGCCGGCGCGTGCCGCACACTCCCGGCTGCAGCTCCCGCGACCGCCGGGCTCCCGGCTCGCGGCGAGGCCCCGCCCCCTCTCCCGGGGAGCCCCGACGATTGGCCCGTCCCCAGTCAGTCAGAAAGGAGGGCGCGGCGTTCGCCCCGCCCCCGCCCAGGGCCGACGCCGGGAGCGGTTCTGCCGCGGGGAGAGGAGGTGCAGGGAGGCCTGAGCGTGCGCACTGGGCCCGGCGGCCTACGCCAGGGAGGGGCTGGGGTCCCTTGGATGTGCATCCCAAGTCGTGCCGGGTCTGGGTGCCTGCTGGGTGGGAGCTGTCATTGGGAAGGGCTTTCGGGCGCCACTTAGAGCTCAGGGTCCTGGGAAGTTTGTCGCTACCCTCAGACGGTTCACATGCAGTTTTGTTTTGTTTTGTTTTGTTTTTGTTTTGTTGGGGGGGGCACATAAAACCTGGGACTGTGACAACTCTAGACAGTTGGTCGTGGAAGACACAACGACCACAAATACGATATTTTCCCCTTGGTACAGAATCTGAGAGTTGAGGTTAAAGGTGACACAGCTAGCAAGTGGCAGAGCTGCGACTCTTAGTCCTGAGCCCGTGGTCATCACCACTGAGCAAAGCCACATCTTCAAACCATAGAGAAAGGGAAAAGGTGATGTCCACCTGAGGCTTGAAGGAAGAGTAGCATGAGCTAGGGCGGCAATGAGTCATTCATTCAGTTTGGTTCCACAATATTTATTGAGCACCTACTAGGAGCCAGGTAGCCTTTAAAATCTAGGGACACCAGCCCTGGCCGGTTGGCTCAGCGGTAGAGCGTCGGCCTAGCGTGCGGAGGACCCGGGTTCGATTCCGGCCAGGGCACACAGGAGAAGCGACCATTTGCTTCTCCACCCCTCCCGCAGCCGAGGCTCCATTGGAGCAAAGATGGCCCGGGCGCTGGGGATGGCTCTGTGGCCTCTGCCTCAGGCGCTAGAGTGGCTCTGGTCGCAGCATGGCGACGCCCAGGATGGGCAGAGCATCGCCCCCTGGTGGGCAGAGCGTTGCCCCTGGTGGGCGTGCCGGGTGGATCCCGGTCGGGTGCATGCGGGAGTCTGTCTGACTGTCTCTCCCTGTTTCCAGCTTCAGAAAAATGAAAAAAAAAAAAAAATCTAGGGACACCACAGGAACAGAGAGAACGCCGCCTCCCCTCCTAGAGCCTACATTCCGGCAGAGAGAAGGGAGGGAGGAGCACCCACGGAAAGCATTCTCATAAGCATGGGTCAACACCTTGAGTGAGGAAAAGGCAGCACATTCAAGAGTCTGAGAAAGAGCAATGTCTCTGGGCCAGAGGGGTGAAGGGGAGAGTGGCCAAGGATGAGGGTGGAGAGGTGGACAGAAGCCGGCACACCTTGTAGGTTCCAGGAAAGAATTTGTTGTTCATCCCAAGACTGTTTCACCCAGGTAAAGGGGTCCTCAGGATCACTGTCAGATTTATGTATTTAAAATGTCTGATCAGGATAGCTCTGTCCAGGTACCTCAGCTGGTTAGAGCATCATCCTGATACACCAAGGTTGCTGGTTCAACCCCCAGCCAGGACATGTATAAGAATCAACTAATAAATGCATAAATAAGTGGAGCAACAAGTCAAAGTTTCTCTCTCTGTCTTTCGCCCTTCCCCTCTCTCTAATATTAATAAATAAATAAATAATTTTTTAATGTTCTGTTCAGAATAAACCATGTGAAACCCCACTAAGAAACATACCCAAATCTCAGTCTATCTTGCTCATACAACACATTCCATCTGGTCCAGCAGAGGGCTCTGCTTATTCTGGTCTATATCAACTGGGCGCCTATGCTCCTTTTGACAGCAGAAAGGAAAGGTGGCTAATTGTACCGGCTGTTAAAGATTCCCGTTGGTAGAGACACATTACTCCCTTCAGGACTCATTGGCCAAAGTAGGTCACATGCCACCCCTGGCTTCAAGGAAATAAAGTAAAATAAAATAAAAATTAAGGATGGCTCATTGTTGCCTGAAACAAAATCAGGGTTGTGTTAGCGAGGAAGAGGGGAGGATGGATATTGGGTAGGCAACTAGCAGCGGTGGATAAAATTTTATTGGACCTGAAGCTTCAACACCTTGGGGCCCTTTTTTTTAAATATATTTTTAACTTTTTTTCTTTTTCCCTTCAAGTGAGAGGAGAGGAGAGAGTGAGACAGGCTCCCACATGCACCTCAACAGGGATCCTCCCCACAACCTCCATCTGTGGCCAGTGCTTCATCAACCCAGCTATTTTTAGTGCCTGAGGCTAATGCTGGGACCACTGGCTGTAGGAGGAAAAAAGTGAGAGAAGGGGGAGGGGAAGCAGATGGTCGCTTCTCTTGTGTGTCCTGACCGGGCATCCAATCCAGTATGTCCACACGCCAGGCTGACATTCTAGCTGCTGAGCCAGCCGGCCAGGGCCAGAGGCCTTCTTTAAGAAAAAAATTTAAGAGAAATTTTACAAATACAAAATTGGGCACAAAAGTGAATATGTATTTAGAATAAAAAACAAAATTTTTAATATTTCAGGTTGACAGATATCACAAACTTTACAAAATCCAAAAAAAAATATTCATTTTTAAAATTAACTACCTGACATCACCTTTATTATACCTTACTCTACTTTTTTTTTTTTTTTTTTTTGCTTTTTCATCCTTTTGGGTTATCTCTTCACAGGACAATGGTTTTGTAATATTTTTCAATACGGAGAAAATTGCTAACTCAGAGTATTCCTCCAATGATGGGCTTTTTTCTGTGTTGGTTAGAAGACTCTCTTTCAGCCTCATAAGTCACTATTGGCCATCATTTTATCTGTTGTCAAATTTGGGAAAACTTCTAGCATTCTTTTATAAACACTAAGAATTGAAAGAATTACTTTTTATCAGTTTCCTTATTGTAATTATATTCATTTTCACAATAAAAGGAATTATACAAATTCAAACCAGGTGAAGACTCAACCAGTGCTTCCTAAACCTGGGTGCCCCTCACAGGCATGGAGGGAAACATGTGAAAAAGGCAGGTGCCTGGGCTGAAGTGGGGTCTCCGAGTATCTGGGCCCAGGAGTTGGAATTGTACTGAGTGCCCCGGCCATTCCAATGTCAGCTGGAGCCCGAGAGGTCCTGGATCAGGTGAGTCCCAGCTTGCCTTGTGACTCTGAAGGTCTGCAAGTACAGGTCTACCTGTTAGAAGAATCGCCTTATAAGCCTCGTGTCTCCTCCTCTACCCGTATCCTCTGGCACCAGAGGCCCCAACAGAGGTTCCCACCAGGTGACCCTGAGTTAGCACAATGTGGGGGAGGAAAATCCTGGAAGCCCACATTGTAGCCCAATCGCTTGACCTACACAGATTGACTGAGAACCATATCAGCATATCCCATTAAACTCAAACAAAGGTATTCTTGACTCAACTTCCTTTCAGTTACTTCCCCAAAATGCCCCTGGCCACCTCAGCACCTCCAAGATTGAGGAAAAGTGTGATAACAAGAAGTCAGAGGGAAAGACTGCAGGTGTTATGGGCTAATTATGTCCCCTCAAAATTCATAGGTCAAAGTCCTAATCCCCAGGACCTCTAAAGTGACTGTACTTGGAAGAGGGCCTTTAAATAGGTAATTAAGGTAAAAGAAATCACTGGGGTCAGTCCGGACCCAACATGTCTGGCGTCCTTATAAGAAAAGGCGATTAGGTCACAGACATGCAGAGAGGGAAGACCATGTGAGGACACAGGGATCAGACAGCCAATTATATGCCAAGGAGAGGCCTCAGAAGGAACTAACCCTCTCCATACCTTGATCTTGGACTTCCAGCCTCCAGAATTGTGATAAGTTTCTGTGCCAGCCAGTTTGTGGTACTCTGTTATGGCAGCCGAAGCAAACTAATACAACTTAATATGCTTAGACACTAATGATTGCTATGTGCTGGTGCTCTCCTAAGCAGCAGGGACATGGCACAGAAATAACTCGTCTCCATCCTCAAGAGCTCAGGAGCAGTGGGAGAGACAGGAGAGTGCATGGGTCATTGTGATGGCAATAGGAGTGCCAGGGAAGGAACTACTAGAGCTGCCTAAATGGGGGGGGGGGGATTCCTGGAGGAGGAAACACCTGAGCTGAGCTTAGATAATGAGGGAGGAAGCAGAAGGAACTGCATGAAGACCGTGACATGTGTTTCCAGTCTGCTGCCCCCTAGAGGACACACAAGGTTAAGAGGCTGACCACCTCATGGGTACTTCTGGTGATTAAGGAATTTGGAAGCAGGCTCCACACCACTGCAGTGGTTGGAAGACTCTGGCATGTGCATGGAGGCTGGATGGGAAATGGAGGCAAGCGGCTGTTGAATTGTGGAGAAGAGCGGGTTGAAGGCCAGAACCAGGGCAGTTTGAGACGTGGTCTCAGAAGGACAGGTAAGGACCCACTAAAGGTCACCCCTATCCCTAATTGGGTAGTTGAAAATGATCTAACTTATAAGCCTGGCTTTCTGGGTGGTGGGCTGTCCTGGGAGTGCAGGGGAGATAGTAATAATAATTTTACTATAGTCAGTGTTTTCCACATTTTTCTTTATGATTTGTGCTTTTTCTGTTGTTAGATAGTCTTTCTCTATCTGGAGTCACTAAAAAATTCTCCCCTTATAAATATCTTAAAGTTTTACTTTTTAGTTTTAAGAATCAATGCCTCTGGAATTGAATTTTATGTGCAGCGCAAACTAGGGATCCCGTTTCACTTTCCCCCTCGTGAAAATGTTGTCCTAGCATCGCAGATTTAAAACTCCATCCTTCCTCACAGTGAACTGCAATAGAGCCTGTGACATTTGCTTGCGTTCATGGGCTGCTTATTTGGTCATTTATCTATTTGTCTGTCTTTGCCTCAAAATCACACGATTGGAATTGCTAGCTTTACCGTGAGTCTTGATATCTCTCAAAGCTTGTTTTTCTTCTTCGGGAGAATTTAAGCTTCTTAGCCCTTTGCTTTTCAAAAAAAAAAAAATGGAATTAGTTTGCCAAATATTGCAAATGAAAAAATAATATAAGATCTGTCATACAATATGGAGAGATATCGCCTACCAAGTCCTTCCACTGGCAAACCCCTCTATTTATCTAGGTTTTCATTTTTTTTTTAATGTTATTGATTAGAGAGAGAGAAAAACATTGATTTGTTTTTCCACTATTTATGCAGTCATTGCTTGACTCCCATATGTACCCTGACCTGGGATCTACTTGCAACTTTGGCTTATCAGGATTAACACTCCAAAAACATCTTTCAATATGAAATTATAGCTTTTGGTATAATGGTCTTATGTCTCTGTCAATAAATCTATCTCTCATTTTGTTTTGGTACCATAAATGGTATCTTTCTTAAAATTTCAGATGTTCTTTATATAGTAGTTGGAGAAACCTACATGTGTTCATTAAATAAAGTCAATTGTATGTGTTGTTCAAATTATCTCTATCCTAACCAGCTCTATTTGCTCTTTCACCTATAAATCATGAAGAGGTATGTTGACACTTCACACTCATTTGGATGACCACTATAAAAGAAGAGGCAGAAGAAGGAAAGAGGAGGAGGAGGAGGAGGAACAGAAGAAGAAGAGGAGGAGGAGGAGGAACAGAAGAAGAAGAAGAGGAGGAGAAGGAGGAGAGGAGGAGAAAGGAGGGGAAGGAGGAGGAGAAGGAGGGGAGGAGGACGAGGAGGAGGAGGAGGAGGAAGAGGAGAAGGAGGAGGAGGAGGAGGGGAAATGTTGGTGAGAATGTGGAGAGACTGGAACACTTGCATACTGGTGGTGGGAATGCAAAACGGTGCAGCCACGATGGAAAATGGTACGGTGCTTCCTCAAAAGCTAAACATACAATTAACATGTGATCCAGCAGTTCCACTTCTGGGTATACACCCAAAAAGTGTGAAATCAGGGGCTTGAACAGAAATTTGTCACATTCATAGCATCATCAACCACAATGGCTAAGTGGTGGGAGATAGAAGCAACCCAACTGTCCATCAACCAATGAATGGATAAACAACATGCAACCCTTAGAGTAGGACCCCAACACTACATTACAATGCCCATGTTATTCCCCCCATTTCATCCCGTCACAGAGGCCTGTATCATTCCACACATCACAAGAAGGGCAAGTAAGGTGCAATGCAACATATTGAGAGAGAGGGAGAGAGAAATACAATATTCACATAATATTTATTACAGAGTATTGTTACAGTGGTTCTGTTTTATTATGCTATCATTCTTCCCTCAAGGTGCCTGATATTAAAATTTTTCTTTTACAGCGACAGAAAGAGAGAGAGTCAGAGAGAGGGATAGACAGGCAGGAACAGAGAGATGAGAACCATCAATCATTAGTTTTTCATTGCGCGTTGCAACACCTTAGTTGTTCATTGATTGCTTTCTCATATGTGCCTTGACCGTGGGCCTTCAGCAGACCGAGTAACCCCTTGCTTGAGCCAGCGACCTTGGGCTCAAGCTGGTGAGCTTTTTGCTCAAACCAGATGAGCCCGCTCTCAAGTTGGCGACCTTGGGGTCTCGAACCTGGGTCTTCCGCATCCCAGTCCGACGCTTTACCCACTGCGCCACCGCCTGGTCAGGCTCAAGGTGCCTGATAAATGAAACTCTATCATAGGTTTAGAGGAAAAAAATATGGTATACAAAAGTATACCTCGGAGAGATTCAGGGTTAGGTTCCAGACCACCACAATAAAATGGTAGTTCAAAAGCGAACCATGATCTTTCTGTGGTGGAGGGTCTTCTCTTCAATTGTAAAAAACGCACCACCTGTGAGGTGCAGTATAATGAGATGTAGGCATCTGTGAGGTTTCCATACTCTCTTCTGACTCAGGCACCCGCTGAGGGTCTTTCAACTGTCCCCCACAGCTAGGAGGTGCCCAAGGTCACCCAGCAGAGGTAGGCTGTGAACCCAGGGCCTGCTCCAGAGGCCGGGCCATCTTATAAGCAACCTCTACGTCACCCACAGAGTGAGAAGCCTGTGATAGCCCTCGGGTCACTGGCCACAGACCAGAAGAGAACATGCGAACGTGCAAGTGTTGTCATCAAAAGGAGGGACTGGAGCTCCTGGCCATTGCTAAATGTTTAGAATTATCTTTGACGTTACAGTTTGAATTTTTTTTAACGCAAAGGAGGCACATCAATGGGTTACCAGGTGGTTGACTTTGAAAGTGCGGGATTCCTGAGAGGGGCTACTTTCAATTTTCTAATTTCTCCATAATGGATTATATATTCTCGTGTGATGTGAAAAAATATTAAAATATATATAAGTAATCCAAAGACAAGCCTTCGTGGATTAGTTCTGTCTCGCCAACTAGTTACACTTATGTAACTGTACTGCGGGGCGGTGGGAGGGTTCCCCAGAAGCTGGGGGCGCGGGGCGTGGCTTCCCGGCCTCTGCCCCGCCCACTCGTTCGCCCCACCTCTTCTCCCTCCTCAGGCCCCGCCCACTCCGTGCTGTTCGGAAAGCCTGGAGCCCGGAGTCCGCTGCGCGACTGGGATTCTCGCCTCACCAGCTCTGCCAGGCCCCCGGTGGCGCCGCGCCGTCCCGAGCGGACGAAGCCCGCGCCCCCGCCGCGGCGCTGCTTATCCCTCTGGCCTCTCGGACAACGGCGCGCGGGGCAGGGCGGCGGAGAGGGCACGGGGCGGCGGCCCCCGCAGGCGTGCGACATGCAGCGGGACAGCGGCCAGTCTGCGGGTCAGTGGCTGGACTTGCGGCTTCCCCACCGCGTCGCCCGCGCCCCGCTCCCGGGAGTGTGCGGGGTCGTCCCTGGGACGGGGTCGGGGCGCCTGGGTGTAGCCGAGCCGGGAGCCGCGGGTGCGGATGCCCGGGTGATGCCCAGGCCCTGGCACGTGACTCGGGTCCGCACCCTGGCCAGTGACGCGGGTCGGCCCGCGCAGCCCTTAGCGGGTCCCGCGCCCCCCGCGGCCGCCGGCGCTGAAGGAGGTGCGGCCGGGCTCTGAAGCCCGCCTGCATCTGGGCGCCTCAAGGGTCACGGCCGCTTCTCGCAGACAGGACGCGCGGCCAGCTGGCAACTACGGTCACGAGCGCAGCTGTGCTTGAGGCCAACAGAGACCTGGGGCGGGCACTGCCTCATCTCCAGTGAGAAACCTAAGGCCTGCAGCGCTCTGAATGGGGTAGTTGCCGGCATAACCAGGATTCAAACCCGGGTGGGTGGTTGCCAGAGCTTCACACCAAGCGTGCAAATGTTGCACTTGACGCTGGAAAGTTCAGGTCTCTGTGAGAACCTTCCCTTATGCAGAAAATCCTGTTTCCCAACCTTGTAGGATAAGTGAAAATCGTGTCATTTGCTCCTGTCTAATGTGTTGCTGTCTCCTGAAGACAAGTGGCATTTGGACCTAAAGTTGAACTTGCAGACAGTATTCTCAGACTCTGAAGTTAGAATAACAGCAGTTATTGGCTGTAGCCTGTTTCCTGGGTGCCAGGCACCCTCTCAGTAGCCCACCTTCCAGGTGAGAAGACTGAGACACTCAGAGATGATGAAGCTGGTAGGTGGCAGCTGGCTCGGAAGCCGGGCGTTCTAGCTGAGTCATAGGTGCGACCACTGCACTGTCCAGACGGTGGGGAGCCCAGGGTTCCAGGACAGGTGCCACCTGTCTCTGGGTTGGAGAGAGCTTGTGCAAGTCATAGAACATTCCTGAGCCTTAGTTTACTCAGCATCAAAGTGAGGGTACTGAGCAAAGTAATCACCATGGCTTTGCCTTTCAGAGAACTAAGACTTGGTGTTCCCGGAGAGCTCCCTGCTCCCAAACAGTTTTCTCTCTGTTGTCCAGCTGTGCCTGGACCCTTGGAAATGGGGCCAAGGCCAGGGAGATTTAGGGCTGGGACCAACAGGACGAGGGCATCCGAAGTCTGCTGGACTGGATGCGAGAAGATTTCTGCTCGGTAGCGAGCTGTCTAGGGAGATGGAAAGAGTGGGCAGCTCAAGGTATAGGGTCGCATCTGTCCCCACCTTACTAGAGATACTTGGGAAGGTCACTGATCTCTCTGAATGTCCTTCTCCACCTGTGGATGTCACCATGGTGATAAGGGTCATGCTGAAGATTAAATAGAATACTATGCACCAAGGGTCTGATTATCCTCCGTTTTGATCACCACCTTTCGGAGTCAGTGAAGTCAGTTGGCTGAGTGTGGGGCTGGAGGAACCAGGAGGGACCAGCCTCCTGCAGCCTCAGATGCTGGACTGGCGGGCGTGGACTTCATGCTGAAGTTGGGGGGAGTCAGAGAGGGATGTGAGCAGAGAGGAAAGTGGTGGGACTCCCACCTGTGGGTCCAGAAGCAGGGGTCCATGGGAGGAAGGTGAGTCCTATACTGCTGGTGGACCTGAAACGAGTCCAATCCGTGGAGGGGGATGTGCCGGCCAGGGTCTGCCTAGATTATAAGCACATATGCCCTTTGACCCAGCAACCCAATTCCTAGAGAGCCCACTGCATACATGAAATGCCACACGTGCATTCATTACTAGGGGCTGCTGAATGCACCATGGCCTGTCCACACAGCTGGATATGAAGCCACCTTCTCCAAAAAATGCAGTGGGTCCAAATCAGCAGAAGGAGCTCCAAGGCGGTCAACAAAAAAAGGCAAATTAGTGCAATACAAGTGGTTTGCCATTGTGCAGGGGACTGAACTGTTTCTAAACACACAGCCTGGCTCTGGAAGGGCATGTGTGGAGCCTCCTAACAGTGGCTGCCTCCGAGGACAGAACTGAGTGCTGGAGCACTAAGGAGGGGCAGGCTCTACCTTTACCATCACCCCAGGGGTGCCCTTGAGCTCTGAGCCATCCCACAAGTGATTCAAAAGAAAAATATCATTCCTTGGCCCTAACCGATTAGTTCAGTGGTAGAGTGTTGGCCCAGTGTGTGGAAGTCCCGGGTTCAATTCCCAGTCAGGGCTCACAGGAGAAGCACCCATCTGCTTCTCCACCCTTCCCCCTCTCCTTCCTCTCATTCTCTCTCTTCCCTTCTCGCAGCCAAGGCTCCATTGGAGCAAAGTTGGCCCCGGGCACTGAGGATGGCTCCATGGCCTCCACCTCAGGTGCTAGAATAGCTCCAGCTGCAACAGAGCGACGCCCCAGATGGGCAGAGCATCGCCCCCTGGTGGGCATGCCAGGTGGATCCCGGTTGGGCGCATGCTGGAGTCTGTCTGTCTGCCTCCCCACTTCTCACTTCAGAAAAATGCAAAAAAAAAAAATCATCCCTTAAAAAATAAGAATAGCCCAAGAGATAAATTGCAAGGCCTGGACCAGGTCTGGCCTTGCAGATAAAAAAATGGGACAGGCCAGGGTTATTCTGGAACTCTGGGTTTGGTCCTCAGTGTTTGCCAGATCTCCCCTTCCCAGGAGGCTGAGAGGAGGAAAGTCCATGGGTTCCTTCCCGTCTTTCCTCACTCTCAGGAAGGAGGCATCTGGAACGGTTGGGGAGGGAGCATTTTCTGCACTGTGGCCTGTGAAATAATACTGAATGGGACACAGATGGGCCACACTAGAGGATGGTGCCTGGAGAGTTGTCACCTTCTACTCAGGAGAGGGAATAGCCCCCAGGGCTGGCAGCCAGGAGGCCTGGGTGCAGGAAATCACCCGGTCTCTCCCATCTGTATGGTTCTGGGCAATCATTCTGTTTCTCTGCAAGCTTCAGTTTCCCTATCTGTACATGGGTGCACGTGAGTGTGTGCACACGCGCATGTGTGTGTGTGTGTGTGTGTGTGTGTGTGTGTGTAGGTAAGAGAAAGCATGGTCGTGCATGCACCTCATAGACAGGAGCTATGCAGCGTCCATTCCCACCTCCCTCCCATCTGTAAAAAAAGGGTCATAATTACCATTCTGCCTCTGGCGTGGGGATCAGAGGATAATTTGACCCTGGTCGCCATTCCCGGGGGATAGATTGCTGCAAACGCACCAATTTAAAATGCCACTAAAATAACAGTAACATTCACTGAGATCCAACTAGGTGCCATGTGCTGTACTGAGGAATTTACAAGTTTTCATTTAACCCTCAACCCTTAGAATGCGCATGCCAGGGCACTGGCTTTCTGGCCTCTCTATGTGCCAACGTCCGCCGTGCCCGGTACACAGCAGGCATCCTGTAAGTCCCTGTTGTGTGAGCAGGCCTTTTAACAGCTCTTTGAAGTAGGTCCGACATTCACCCCAAACTATGAAGAGGAAACCACCATCCCCACAGGTGAACCCTGCTGCTAATGATGTGACGCTGATCCCAGGAGCTGGGTTTGAACCAAATGGTCCGGTCTGGTCTGGGTCCAGGGCCCACACTTTTAACCATGATGCCCCACTGGACATGGGGCCATAAGCCAAGTCCAACAGAGCAGGGCTTGAGGGACAGGCCCTGGGCCTGCCCACCAGGAGTGATGTGTTTCTCTGCACCACCTCCCCTGCGTGGTGACCATTGGTGCCCTGGGAAATGACCACCATTCAGGTTTCAGGCGTTGCTGTCACTTGTGGGCATTTGAAAATGCAAATATCGCATTACAGAGGGCCCGTGCTAGGCAGAGAGGGAGGGGTGATGTCGATATCTCCGACCTCACAGGGCCGTTCCTTACTGTTGTAGCGTCTGCCGAGCTCCTTCTCCCACCTCCGGGCCTGCAGCCCGGGAGCTCTGTGATCCACACCCACCACCAGGACCTGGCGTCTCTGCCCATGGAGCACTCCGGGCTGGCTGACCAGGGGGACCCGAAGGAGCAGGACATGGAAGAAGAACCAAAGGCAAGTGTGGTACCCAGACCAGGCGTGAAGGGTGTCACAAGCTGTGCCGGCCTCGTCACTGAGTGGTAGCCGCGGCATGTGACATGTTCTGTTCTCCAAGCTCTGGGCCGGGCGCTCCTGCGCATTGTCTCTGTGAATCCACTCAGCCCTAGGGGGCTGGTATTTTTATCCCCATTTTTTCCATGTGGATAACATTGAGGCACAGAGAAGTCAAGGAACTTGTCCAGGGTCATACAGTAAATGGCAGAGCCGGATTTGAGCTCAGAGAGTCTGACTCCTGAGCCGAATCCACTCCAGAAAACTTGGGCCTGCCGGGGGCAGGGGGGGGGGAGCCCCAATCCATGCTCTGTGTTTGAAAAGCAACCGGTGAGGAGTGAAGGGCACAGTGGGGGCTAAGTGGGAAGAAGGTGGATTCTGGGGGCAGAGAGAGGGGCACAAAATTCCAGCTTTGCCACCTCCTATCTCTGGCACTTTGCACAAGGCACGTTAATGCTTCAAACCTTAGCTCCTTCTTGGGAACATGGGGATAACACTGCCTACTTTACAGGGACTAAAGTAACAGTAGACTAAACAGTAACAGTCACCTGCCCGAGGGCCTTGTCCATAACAGACGTACAAGACACTTTTCCTTTTTACCTTATTATTGTAATAGCTGTGGTGAGAGATGGCCAGGTCTGCTGAGAAATGCCAGAAAGCAGCAGTAACCCTTTACACCAGGATCAGACTCGCTGCACATAACAAAGGCTCCCCAAGCAGTGGGGCTTTAGACAAGATGAACCACTCTGTTCTTTCTGGTGTGAATGGCATCTCAAGGGAGGTGCTTCAGGGCTGGTGTGAAGGTATCCCAGTCACTGTCCGTTGCCACTTGAACAGGGTAGGCCTGTGCTGGTCAAGAATCCTGTTGGAATGCATTTTCCTCCCTTGAATTTTGCCAATCAAGGGAGATTTTTCTGCTTTTTGCTGGCTATGCTTTTTTTTTTTTTTTTTAATCAACCTTTCTTTGCTCAGTCTTCTTTTACTTCTCCTTTTCCCGTTTAACTGATGCACTCGGGCATGTGGAAAATGTCCTCATGTGGTGACACCCTGTGCTAATCAGCTCGCCGTGTGCGTGGCTCTATATAGGGCAGGTCAATTTGGTAGAAACCCTGTGTGAGAACACAGGGCGAGAACAGAAAGCTTCAGAGAGAAATCTGCCTGCAGCCTTCCCCTGTGCCTGTGTCTCAGTAACTATGGTTCCTGGGCAAACAGAGAAAACGCTCAGGAAGGATTTTCTTTCAATAAAGAATCTAAAACAAAGAGCCAGAGATGGCACTAAAATGATAAAGATGCTCATTGTGGATTTTGACTTGTAGGAATAGAAGATAGAGAAGTACAATAAAATGTATGAGAGTATTTTTTCCAATTGAAAAGAAGACAAACCGGCTTCCCCTGTGTGCTACAGCAGAGGGGCTGAACAGGAGGGGAAGAGAAGGGGGCTGTTGTCAGGCGAGCCACAGCGGACTTGCCCGTGTCATCCTCCACCAGGGCAGCTGTGGGGACTCCCTCAGCAGGCATGGCTCTAACCGAAGCCGTGGTGTGCTCCTGGCTCACGGGTTGGCACTGCCACTCAGTGGCCTACTCACGTCACCTTTCTGAGTGTCTTCTTGTGACACGGATGATAATATTTGCTTTAACTGGGGAATGTAAGACTCACGTTAGGGAGTGTTTCTTGGAAAGCCCCAGTGAACTCGAGAAAGCATTTATTACAGAAATCAGAGCCTGCAACGGGCCCCTGGGAGCTCTCCGTGGTCCTGAAAAGATTGTGTCTGTCAGTTTCAGAATCCAGGGATCAGCACAGTCTACGCAAATAGCTGTGAGTGAGAAAGTGTCATTTACTGTACACTTACTGCATGCATGGCACGTCCTATGTGCCTGCAGCCCTGTCTCACCCGCAGACATGGTGACTGCCCAGTTCCTGGCCGCTGCCTGGCCCATGCTCTGTCCTCCTGCTCCTTAAGCCCTTGGTGCCAGGCACTGCCCAGACCTCTTCTACCCCTTGGTCCCCAGCACATCTGGCCTGGCTGTGGCGGTGTCTGATCCTCACCCAGCAGCCTGTTGGGCCGCTACCCAGCTTTGTACTCCCTGACCCTTGGGAAGGCCAGGATGGCCATGTCTGGGAGGGAGCTTTGAAAACTAGGAGGTTGAAACAGAGACGTTCAAGGCCACGTTTTGATTACTTTTCACCATTTTTTGGCACATGTCTGTGTTTTGTTTTGGAAAGTTTGAAACTGAGCCCTGAATGCAGGGTGTCCAGGCTGCCATTCTGTGACCCCTTGCCCCTGTCATGAACTATTCTGATTGTTTAAATACAAGTCAGTCTCCACCGTTAGACTGAGAGCTGCTGAGAGTTCAGAGTCTTATTCAGCCCTCTAGCATCTGAGCATGGCACAGGGTCCAGATGATACGAGGGCTCAAGCACTGTTGAGGAACCAGGGAACTCAGTGACGAGCGAGCCTAGGTATCCCTCCCGAGAGCTGGCTGACGCGGGAGGGGGTTCTACGTTCAATCCCAGCAGCCGGCGCTAAGTGAGCGCCTCCTGGGGGCCCGGCTGTGTTCTGAAAACTACATGACCATGAACACGTTTAGTCCTCACTGCAGCCTACTGAGCTACGGACTGTTATGATCCCCATTTTCTAAGCAGGGGTACTGAGGCACGGGGACGTTACTGATTTACCCAAGGCCACATGGCAGGTAATTGGCAGAGCTGAGATGTGAACCCAGGCTGAGCGCCACTCAAGCTCAGATGTGAACCCCATCTCCCAGTGTCAGAGCTTGGTCCCATCCCCCTGGGGACCTAGTTACCTAAACCTCGGGTTGCTTTCTGGATTATACTGTGCAGTCACAACACGCAGAGGGATGGTCCTGGCTTGTGCACCTGCTGGGGGAGACATGGTCACAACACAGGGGAGGTGTTGCATAGAAACACGTCACTCCCGGTGGGCAGACACGGCGGAGGGCCCAGGGCCTGTGGGGGCAGTGCTCACATACCTCCATGTCTCAATTCCCTCATTTTCCAGGGATGGTCACTGCTACTCTGCAGAGCTGCTCAGAGGTGAGAGGCCACGGGTGGGGGGAGCACAGAGAGGACACATCAGTATAATGTCATTCTTGTTGTGAACTGTGATTCGATTATGGTAAATCATTGACAGTCGAGGTGTTCCTCTTTGCTGTTTCTGTTTCAGAAAAGGAAAGGGGGCTGGCCTAAGGGCAAGAAGAGGAAACCCCCCCGGGATCTTTCTATTCCTCGAGCTCCGACGACAGGGTAAGACTGGGGCCACTGCCAGACCTCACGCTAAGGGGACGTTTGGGGTTTCGCCATGTGGCTGTGCTGTGTGCCTGGCACAAGACCCGTCTTGGTCTTCATTTGCTTTTCAGGGCCCTTCATTGTTAGGGGCGGCGCACCCCAGGGAGTGGGGGTGGGCTCTTTTGTTCTTTCCTCTGGAATAAGGGTTTGATGCTCAAAGAAGAGGCCAGATGAACTGGCCTTGGTAACAGTCTGGAAAGGGGGTGGTTCTGATGTCAGCGTCTAGTTCCCCTTTCAGGCTTGCAGATGTGGGTGTTCTGGGGCCTCCGGTGAGGTAATTAACCTTTATCAATGCCCGGAAGATCCTCCCAGTGCCCTGAGACCTTGTCCTCTGTCCCGCGGCATCTTAGGCCGCAGAAGAGAGGTCCTGTGCCACTCACTTCCTCCTGCTCTGAGGGTCACCTTCCTCCTCCGGAAGCCTGTGTGCTTTTCTCTTCATCCTCAGGGTCCACACACTTCTGAGAGCAAGGGTTTTTCTGTTTTCTCATTGGTCAGTCCCAAGACAGGTTTGTCTCGCTCCGGTGCCCACAGCCTTGCTCCCTCTCCCTGAGGCGGATCCTTTAGACCGGGAGGGTGTGGGCTTGGTGCCCGGAGCATGTAGATGCACAGTAACCCTGTTAGCAGGGGGCCTTGTGTCCATTATACAGAGGGGACCCGAGGCTCCTGCGGGTTAAGTGATGCGCCCACGCAGTCTTCAGGCCCTCCGGCCCCTCCCACCGGGAGCTCCTCCCCTGGCTCCTCCTCTTCCACCCGTCTCTAGATAAACAGCCACTGAAGCATGTCCCCTTGTATATTAACTTCCGTTTCACGGGCTAGACTAAAATAATGTTGGCAAAGCCACGACGATGTCTTTTTATGGAAACAAAAGTAGGAAACGCCGCACCGGCCCGCTGACGGCCCTCCCCACCGGTCCTCCGAGCTGACGTGTTTGTTCCGTTCCTGGCGTAGGTACGCGATATTCCTGAACGAGCAGAAAAGTCAGCTGAGGGCCGAGCACCCAGATCTGCCTTTTACGGAAATCACAAAGATGTTGGCTGCCCAGTGGGCTCAGCTGTCTCAGGAGAAAAAGCAAGTGAGTCCTTTTCTTGTGCAGAATGAGGAAAGAAGTGGCCTGGCTGTCTGCAGCCTTGATCAGGGGCTGTCCCTCCTGGTCCTTCTTTTCTCACTGGGACCAGAGGAGACTTTCTGGAGTGCAGGCATGATGTGCCTCTCACCCTTAAAAGCACTTACTTAAGGCCCTGGCCGGTAGGCTCAGCGGTAGAGCATTGGCCCAGCATGTAGAAGTCCCAGGTTCAATTCCTGGCCCGGGCACACAGGCGCACCCATCTGCTTCTCCACCCTTCCCCCTCTCCTTTCTCTCTCTCTCTCTCTCTCTCTCTCTCTCTCTCTTCCCCTCCGGCAGCCAAGGCTTCATTGGAGCAAAGTTGGCCCGGGCACTGAGGATGGCTCCATGGCCTCCGCCTCAGGCGCTAGAATGGTTCTGGTTGCAATGAAGCAACGGCCCAGATGGGCAGAATATTGCCCCCTGGTGGGCATGCCAGGTGGATCCTGGTCTGGCACATGCAGGGGTCTGACTCTCTGCCTCCCTGCTTCTCACTTCAGAAGAAAAAAGAAAGAAAAGAAAAAGCAATCACTTAAAACTCCTTAAAAGCAATTACTGCTTCTCTGTTGCTTCTGGCACCCTCTCCCAAACTGTTAGGCAGAACGGTTCATCCACAAAACATGAGTCCATCGTCAGATAAGTTTAGGAAATTCTGGAGTGAACCAAGTGGAGTAGGCTGTTCCCTCTGCAGGAATTTTTTGGAGCATTTAATATAATTCATTTCACTGCAAACACGTTTCAGTTGAGGTCCGTGCGCTCCTGGAGTGTGGTGTGTGGGGGATGGAGCAAAGCGCTTTGGGGGATGAGACTCTCTGAGGGCTATCTCTCAGCGGCGTGAGGCGTTTCTCAAACATATTCTACCCTAGAACGCCTTCTCACTGCACCTGTTAACCTCCTATGGGAAGTGTGGTCTGGGGTCACACAGGAGGAAACACAAGCTTATCGGATGTAGTCAAAGCCTTTTTTGAAGTATACACGTCCAGTGTCCACTTCTGCCCTCCCCCGGGTCGCTGAACACGTCAGCCACACTAATCAAGCCATGTCCACCCCATCACCACCCTCTGTAAGAAGCCCTCCATAGCCCCTCTGCGCCTGTCTGACCTCAAACCCGATACTTTCCCCAGAACAGCCCCCTGCCCGCAGAGGCCACCCTAGATTGTCCCAAGTGGATTGGAGAAGGCAGCCCAGCTCCCCTAGGTCAGGAGAGTCTCAGCATCTCTGTGCTCCTTCCAGAGGTACATTTACGAAGCAGATGAGGACAAGCAGCGCTACCTCCGCGAGCTGCAAGCCTACCAGAGCTCCGAGGCTTACCGGGCCTTCCTGCGGAGGCGGGCGGCGCACACGACGCAGGCGCTGTGCGGTGAGTGGGGTTAACCCCTTCTCAGACTCGCACGTGACTTGAGAGTCTTTTATCCCCGTCCCAGAGGTTGCCTTTTCATTTTGTTGGTTATTTGCTGTACAGAAGCGTTTTAGTTTGATGTAACCCCACGTGTCGACTTCCGCTTTAGTTGCTTGAGGGCCATATCCCACCCCCTCCAAAAAAAAATGTGTCCAGACCAGTGTTTAGGAGCTTTTCCCTGTGTTTTCTTCCAGGAGGTTTATGGTTTCAGGCCTTCCATGGAGGTCGTGAATCCGTTTCCAGTTCATTTTTGTGCGTGGTGTAAGATCAGGGTCCAGTTTCATTCTCTTGCGGGGGCTGGCCATCTCTCGTCGCCCCCCCCCCCCCACTGTGTGTTGAAATTTGCTGAGAGAGCAGCGGGCAGGTGCTCTCACCACACACAGAAGAGGTGACCACGTGAAGTGACGGACATGTTAATTGATTGTGGTAGTCATTTCGCAGTGTGTGCGTCTATCCCATTGTCACCCTGTATACGTTAAATATATACTTTTTTTACTCGTCAATAAAGCTGGTTGGGGCGGGGGGGGGGTTGAGGGGGAGAGCTACATCCTCCCTGCACAAAGCAGTCAGCATTACAGCTTCCCTGCCGGCTCCCCGTGGCCAGGGGTCAGACGTACCTCCAGCCTGAGGAAAGATAAGGGACATCTCATTCCCTCCCACTCAGGCCATGCTGGGGCCATGGATTGCTTTTCAGTCCTTTGAAAAGGGAAAGGAACCCACAATTATGAACACGCCGCTTCTCAAACTGGAAAGTGCCCCTCGGATCACCGAAATCCTATTAAAACGCAGGTTCTGACCCAGTAGGTCTGGGGTCTGCATTTTCAGCATACCCCTGGTGCTGCGCAGGTGGAGGTCCGTATTTCTGCACCATTCCCTGCCCTCTAGCTGGCCCTGGCATGGCCCAGCCAGAAGCATATTGTATTTGTTGGGAGTTAACACCTGAGCATCCTTTTTTTTTTTTTTTGTATTTTTTCAGGTAGCCAAACTAGTTTAATTTTTTATTTTCCTCCAGAAATTTGTTCCTGATAATCAACTTTCAGTGACTCTTAAAAGACACACGTTTGGCTGGTTGGCTGAGCAGTAGAGTGTTGGCCGGGCCTGTGGAAGTCCTGGCTTCAATTCCCAGCCAGGGCACACAGGAGAAGCGCCCATCTGCTTCTCCACCCCTCCCCCTCTCCTTCCTCTCTGTCCCTCTCTTCCACTCCTGCAGCCAAGCTTTGGCTTGGAGCAAAGTTGGCCCCAGGTGCTGAGGATGGCTCTGTGGGCTCTGCCTCAGGCACTAGAATGGCTCTGGCCTCAGCGGAGCAACAGCCCAGATGGACAGAGCATCGCCCCCTGGTGGGCATACTGGGTGGATCCTGGTCAGGCTCATGTGGGAATCTGTCTGACTGCCTCCCCGAGAACTTCAGAAAAATACAAAAAAGAAAAAGAAAAAGAAAGAAAAAATAAACATGTTTGGAGTCAAACAACTTAATTTAACAAACATATATTGAAGATCTATGTTTTTTTAAATGTTCAGGATCACGCAGGCACAGGGGAATTGACAGATAAATACCCTGGTCTCGGCCCTGGCCGGTTGGCTCAGCGGTAGAGCGTCAGCCTAGCGTGCGGAGGACCTGGGTTCGATTCCCGGCCAGGGCACACAGGAGAAGCGCCCATTTGCTTCTCCACCCCTCCGCCGCGCTTTCCCTCTCTGTCTCTCTCTTCCCCTCCCGCAGCCGAGGCTCCATTGGAGCAAAGATGGCCTGGGCGCTGGGGATGGCTCTGTGGCCTCTGCCCCAGGCGCTAGAGTGGCTCTGGTCGCAACATGGCGACGCCCAGGATGGGCCGAGCATCGCCCCCTGGTGGGCAGAGCTGGTCCCTGGTGGGCGTGCCGGGTGGATCCCGGTCGGGCGCATGCGGGAGTCTGTCTGACTGTCTCTCCCTGTTTCCAGCTTCAGAAAAATGAAAAAAAAAAAAAAATACCCTGGTCTCCCCGGCCCTCCCCTCCACTGTGGGACAACTCTGAGTGTGTTCCACGTGCCCCCTAGAGGCTCCTTGTGGAACTGCGCCCCATGGATAGGTGGCCCCTGCTCAGCGAGGACCCCCCCATACTTGGCTTTCTTCCTTTCCCTGACTCCCTTCCCTACTTCCCTACCAGCGTTCCCTGGGATCATCGCCCCAAAACCCACTCACACCAAAATCATTGCCTCAAGGTCTGCCTCTGCGGGTCCCAGCCAAAGGAAGAGAAGAGAACTCCATGTTTTGAGTATCTACTCTGGTCCATTGTATCCGTTGTAGTTACAGGCTTCCACGTAACATTTGTTTCCAATCAGGCACCTGCAGCTAAAAATACTCAACTGGAAAACCATTGGCCTGACGTGGAAGTACTAGCAGAGACACTCAGCCAACCCACTGAGCACGTGGCGTCTCTGGTGGTGCTGAGGAGCCGCGAGGCCCCCGATCTCGCCAGACCTGGCAGAGCTAAGCAGACTGTGCCCTGAAATCTCTGGCCAGGGGACCCCTAAGAGCAGCTGTCATTCTCGGCTCACATTTTTCTTCCTTAAAAATGCCTTAGCAGAAAACACGTCACCTCACGTACCCATCGGTCACTCTGGAACCCCGGGCTTCTCCTGACTTTTGTGATTATTTGCATGAGAAGCTGGCACGTTACAAAGAAGCGCCCCCCGACAGAGCGTGGTTCCTGAAACACTCAAATGTGTTACTGCCTTGTTTGAAGCAGTCATTTTTGCCATGCTAATAAAAAAAAATGAAGTTTTCACTTTTCCTTCTTTCTCTGTAATCTTTAGTTACTACCTGGCCTGGTGTTTATAAATTGAAGTCAGAAGTACCTGGTGCTTCCTTTGTTTATAGCAGTATTTTTCTTTTTAAATTAAAAAAAAATTATTTATTCATTTTTTAGAGAGGAGAGAAAGAGAGAGACAGAGAGAGAAGGGGGGAGCAGGAAGTATCAACTCCCATATGTGCCTTGACCAGGCAAGCCCGGGGCCCTGAACCGGCGACCTCAGCATTCCAGGTCGACGCTTTATCCACTGCGCCACCACAGGCCAGACTACAGCAGTATTTTCAACTGCCGGTCTGCAGACTGGTCCACCAGACATTCATGCTGGTCCGCAAGGGTTCACCGCCGATGTTGTAGGAAGATTATAGACCCAATGATCTCAGTCAAATTTGCTTATGCTCAGGGTGATTCCTGCCTTAGCGGTCCCCAAAATAATTCTCCTATTTTCACCAGTCCCCGAGTGTAAAAAAGGTTTGTAGGATTTTCAGACCTCAGTTGAAATTGAGCAGCTGAAGTCAAGCCCAGCGGCCCAACCAGGAAGCCTGGAGGCCTCGAGGTGGGTGACTTCGGCTCAAAAGGCACTTCTGACCCTCAACTTGATCTTCCCCCACCCCCACCCCCGAAAACAAGGCTGAGCCCTTTCCTGAGACACACACTTTTTAAAATGATGCCATCTGTTTCTCTGTCAGGGACAGGCACCCCGGGACGTGAATGTGAGAGCGAGGGCCTTGATGTCTCAGCGATTGATGTAAGTGTTTCGGGGCAGGGGGTGGGGAAAAAGCGGCTGTAAGCTAATCGCCCTCATTTGGTGTGGCAGGCTGAAAAATGTTCCCTCCCAAAGACATGTGGGGCCGACTCCCAGGGACCAGCCAGTGTCACCTTCTCTGGAGACAAGGGGGTGGTCTCTAAGGATCTTAATACAGGGGGTTCTGCAGTCACTGTGATGCCGGAGGGGGCGTCTCTTGTGGGGACTTGAGTACTGAGCCAAAAGGGTTCTTGGTTTCATGCAGGAGAGAATTCAGTGAAGATGCGATGCAGACAAAAGGTTAAAGTGGAAGGGCAGGTTTATCTAGTGAGCGGAGAAAACAAGCAGGAAAAGCCACTCCACAGGTGGAGCGGAGGACTGTCCTCACCAGAGAGGAAAGAGAGACCCCAACCCTCTCTAGAGTTTGTAGAGCTTAGAGCTGTTTGCAGTTTCCATGGAAAATCGCTGGCAGGGGGAAATGGAGAGTGGAAATGGTTGGGATTAACCTTGACCTTTACGCGGCCTATCCTGCGGCCTCGTGTTTTCCCTTTATGGTCTGCGAGGTGCGTGTGAGCGGCTGTTAATCCATCCCTGCAGGAACGTTCCTTGTCCCGAGGCTCCTGGGGGCTGGCTTGCATCTCCAGTCAGCCCTGTTCCTCGTCAGGCAGCGGGGGGCAGGCCGCTGATGGAGCTTTGTTTGACGTCAGTTGATTTGTGTGGTTCTCAGGCCTTTCTCCTGTATTACCAGTGTTCTCACAAGAAGCAGGCGTGTATAAGGATACATTTCTATACGCAGAAGTGAAGCTATGGAACTTTTGTCAGCACACAGGTGCAGCTGGGTGGGTGTTTGGGGACCCTCTCTCGGTGGCCTTGGTGACTCGGCCCTTTCTCCCTCACCAGACACGGGGCAGCCTCCCTTCCTCAGGCTCCGGCTCCTCTCTGGAGCTGAGACGGTGTCTCCATCAGCTCAGCCCTTTCTCCCTCACCAGACACGGGGCAGCCTCCCTTCCTCAGGCTCTGGCTCCTCTCTGGAGCTGAGACGGTGTCTCCATCAGCTCAGCCAGGCCGCCCGCCCTGCTTGGGAGGGGACAGCCAGAGCCAAGCCTCGCAGACGGGGAGGGGGGGGGGGGGATTACCCACGACTCTTCCAGGCCGGGCAGGTCTCTAAGCTGCAGCCGCTCCTCTCTGATGAAGGACGGCTCCTGAGCCGCGGGGAGCAGCCACGTGTCCTGAGTGTGCTCGCTTCCTGGCTGGCCGTCCAGACATAAGTCAAGTCTTTGTTCGGAGCCATCTCTCGTCAGAGCTTAGGGAGGTGTTTTGTTTTGTTTTGTTTGTTTGTTTTAGCAAGAGAGACAGACAGACAGACAGACAGGAAGGGAGAGAGATGAGAAGCACCAACTCGTAGTTGTGGCACCTTAGCTGCTCATTAATTGCTTTCTCATACGTGCCTTGACCTGGGGCTCCAGCAGAGCCAGTGACCCCTTGCTCAAGCCAGCGACCTTGGGCTTCAAGCCAGCGACCACGGGGTCATGTCTATGATCCCATGCTCAAGCTGGCAACCCTGCGCTCAAGCTGGTGAGCCTGCACTCAAGCTGGTGACCTAGGGGTTTCGAACCTGGGACCTCAGTGTCCCAGATTGATGCTATATTCACTGCGCCACCACTTGGTCAGGCAGAGCTTAGGGAATACTTACATCTCTGAACTCAAAAATGTAAGTAGATGTATACAGCTACATATGTTTTTAACTAACTAGGTTTTTTACTTTTAAAATAGCAGGTGCATGGTACAAAACAAGACGCAAACAGTGCACAGAGGCTCATAATGACAGGAGGGTCTGGCTCACAGGCCAGAGCCCAGTCCCTGGCGTCCCCCACCCCACCCTGCCTCCTAAGGTCACTGCTGACCCGTTTCTAGTGCAGCTTCCAGAAGTGGCCCGTGGGCACACAGGCACCTAGGCTCAGTGCGTACAGCAGGAAGCAGAAGTAGGTTCACAGTTGTGAGTACGTAAAGCACAGAGTTTGCTCTTGTATTATTATTTATTCATTATTGTGTTATTTTTCCATAAAACAACTATAAACTTACTTTTGCTGCCCCCCCCCCCCATCCCCTCTGCCCTGTATATATTTTGAGAAAAGGACGGACACATCCTTGTTATTCAGTCACGGAGTTCATTTTTGGTTCAGGCTTTCAAAGCAAACTCTTTTTTTTTTTTTTTTTTGTATTTTCTTTTCTGAAGTTAGAAGCTGGGAGGCAGTCAGACAGACTCCCACATGTGCCTGACTGGGATCCATCTGACATGCCCACCAGTAGACATTGCTCCGCTGCAATCAGAGCCATTCTAGCACCTGAGACAGAGGCCATAGAGCCATCCTCAGCGCCCGGGCCAACTTTGCTCCAATGGAGCCTTGACTGCAGGAGGGGAAGAGAGAGACAGAGAGAAGGGAGAGGGGTGAAGAAGCAGATGGCCACTTCTCCTATGTGCCCTGGCCAGGAATCAAACCTGGGACTTCCACATGCCGGGCTGATGCTCTACCACTGAGCCGTCCTGCCAGGGCCAAAGCAAACTCTTTGAAAATAGGCAAACCGCAGAATCGGGTGTGGGCTCACTCAAACACCACCGCCACGTCCCCAAACCTCCCTGGTGTCCCCTCTCTGCCCACACACCGAGCACTTTTCCTTCCATCAGTGACAAGGGTTTAGGGAGGATTGAGACTCTCGGCCATGCTTGGAAAAGCCTCAAACCACAGGCGACTTCACAGGTGGAACAGGGCCGGCCGGCCCACGTGAAGTGCCTCCCTGTGCCCTGGGGAGCTAGTTCTGTGTCGGGAGAAGGCCGGATCCCCCCCGGCCTCCTCCTGGCTCTGAAACCGTCCTGTCTGCAGGGGGAAGAGCCCGACGACCTGTACTGTCGGACCTGCCGGCAGTTCTTCAGTTCTCTGCACAACAAGAAGGAGCACCTGCTGGGGAAGCAGCACCTGCAGACCCTCACAGGTAACCACCTGCAGACCCTCACAGGTAGCCACCTGCAGACCCTCACAGGTAGCCACCTGCAGACCCTCACAGGTAACCACCTGCAGACCCTCACAGGTAGCCACCTGCAGATCCTCACAGGTAGCCACCTGCAGACCCTCATAGGTAGCCACCTGCAGACCCTCACAGGTAGCCACCTGCAGACCCTCACAGGTAACCACCTGCAGACCCTCACAGGTAGCCACCTGCAGACCCTCACAGGTAGCCACCTGCAGACCCTCACAGGTAACCACCTGCAGACCCTCACAGGTAGCCACCTGCAGACCCTCACAGATAACCACCTGCAGACCCTCACAGGTAGCCACCTGCAGACCCTCACAGGTAGCCACCTGCAGACCCTCACAGGTAGCCACCTGCAGACCCTCACAGGTAACCACCTGCAGACCCTCACAGGTAGCCACCTGCAGACCCTCACAGGTAGCCACCTGCAGACCCTCACAGGTAGCCACCTGCAGACCCTCACAGGTAACCACCTGCAGACCCTCACAGGTAGCCACCTGCAGACCCTCACAGGTAGCCACCTGCAGACCCTCACAGGTAGCCACCTGCAGACCCTCACAGGTAGCCACCTGCAGACCCTCACAGGTAGCCAGTCGGGCTGCGCTGTGCTCCACTCGTCGCACAGGGCGCGGCAAACGCAGACCTGAGCTGGGAGCTCACCGGCCCCTAGCCCCCGACACCTGTTCCTTTCATTTTAAGCAGGGTCTACTCAAGCACTCTTAATGCCAGGTGGGTGTTTGGGAGGGGTGGGTCTTCCAGGACAGGGAACTAGGTATCAATGTGCTTCTTCATGAACGAGGCTCACTGGCTCTGGCCTGTCCCACAGGGACCTCAGTGCCACCTCCAGTCCTCAAGGCCTTACTCACTTTGCTCTGGCACCCCTGGCTTCTTCACTGTTCCCAGAGCACCCCAGACAGTGCCCGCCCGGGCCGGGATTCCTCCTGATCTCTGCCTGTGGTGCTCTGTGCCCGTCACTATAGGAATCACCCCTTCTCTCCATCCAGGTCTTTAACTGTCACCTTCCCTGGGAGGTCACCCTGGTCACTCTGCACAGTTGCACACCTGCCTCTGCCCGTCTTTCTGTCCCTGATTTACTTCTCTCTAATCATTTCATCACCTTCTGTCGGCCTCTTTCATTTGCTCATTTGTTATTTGTTTGTTATCTCTCATCGGGACATAAGCCCCTCGTGCTTGGGATTTTTTTGTCTATTTTGTTCACGGTAGTATCCCTGGGCCTAGAGCCGTGCCCAGCACTCATAGTAGGGACTCGGTGTGCATGAATGAATGAATGAATGAATGAAATGTTCAACTGGTAACTCTTGAGCCCTTGCCCTTCCCAGGCACTGAGCCAGGTGCTAGGGACCCAGAAAGAACGAGACAGAGCTCTGTCCTGATGAAATGGAACACATGGACTAATATACCCTTGCATTAAAACATCTGGCATTCCAGTGAACCAAGACCCCAGAACGCAGAGAGGCCCCACAGTGGCTACGACTACAGAAAACCCCAAGTGTGCTCCGGGACCAAGAAAGATCCTGGCCCTGGCCAAGTAGCTCAGTTAGTTAGAGTGTCATCCCAAAACACCAAGGTTGCAGGTTCAATCCCTGGTCAGGGCACATACAAGAATCAACCAATGAATGCATAAGTAAGTGGAATAACAAAGTGATGTTTCTCTCTCTCTCTCTTTCTCTCCTCTCTAGCCCTCCCCTCCCTTCCTCTCTCTCTCTCTCTCTCTCTTTCTCTCTAAAATCAATAAATTAAAAAAAATGCTGGCCCTGGCCAGTTGGCTCAGTGGTAGAGTGTTGGCCCAGTGTGTGGATGTCCTGGGTTCGATTCCTGGTCAGGACACAGAGGAGAAGCGCCCATCTGCTTCTCCACCCCTCCCCCTCTCCTTCCTCTATATCTCTCTCTTCCCTTCCTGCAGCCAAGGCTCCATTGGAGCAAGGTTGGCCCAGGCACTGAGGATGGCTCCATGGCCTCTGCCTCAGGCGCTGGAATGGCTCCAGTTGCAACACAGCAATGCCCCAGATGGGCAGAGCATCGCCCCCTAGTGGGCTTGCCGGGTGGATCCTGGTCGAGTGCATGCAGGATTCTGTCTCTCTGCCTCCCTGCTTCATACTTCAGAAAAATCCAAAAAAAAACCCAAACAAGTTAAACAAATTCTCTAAGAATGAAAACAGTTATAGGAGGTGCTGGACTAAAGGGTGATATCTTTTTTCCACTTATTCTTAATGCTATTAAAACAGAGAGAGATATGACTTAAGCCCCTATATTACTACATTGCACCGTGCTTGCTGAGTGGCCTGGGGCGAGTTACTTAACCTCTCTGTGCTTCCACTACCCCACCTGTAAGGTAAGGTAGGATGGAATTGCCCACCTTGCAGGGCTCTTCTGAGGATGCACACCAATGGACCTGGCACAACCAAGATGTCACCTCCCCCAGGAAGTCTTTCCTGACCCCAAACTTGGGTGGGGGTCTCATTGGGGCTCCTGAGCCTCCCTTCCCTTTGTAATTATATTATCCCCTATTACTGTCACCAGCACCCCACGACACACATGCATGCACACACACACAGGGACACAGACACGTACACACAGGAGACGCGGTAAGCACCTGATGGAGAAATGTACACGTATAGGTGTGTGGGAGACTCACGTTAAGTCTGGTGTTGGAAAGGAAAGACACTGTTTTCAGTAATGTCTTCCCCTCCCCTGTTTTATTATTTTTTTCCTTTTTATCAAATTTATTGAGGTGACCCTGGTTAACAAAATTACTCAGGGGTTTCAGGTACACAGTTCCACAACACATCATCTGTGCGCTATACTGTGTGCTCACCCCCCCCCACATCAGGCCTCTGTCCGTCAATTATGTCTTGTTCAAGGTGAATCACAGCAGTGAAGCTAAACACGCCTCTCATTACCTGCAGTCGAGGTGCTGTGTGCTCACCGGAGCTGTGCTGTGCACACCAGCCACTGGAGAGGGTTAGGCTTGTTTCAAACTCTATAAAACGGGGGCCAGGGGGCCATGAAGCGGGATGTGTGTGGCTGTGGTCCAGAGCATTCTCTGAAGACCTCTGCAGTTCTTTAAAAGGAAGCAGACGTGGAGGAACCTCACTTCATCCTCCCTCTAACCCGCCCACACACTCTACCGGAGCAGTGGGGCTCTCGAGAGCTTTTCCACGCTTGCACTGGGACTCCCACTGCGGTCTTGCTGGGAACCGGGGCGCTAGGCGGCTCACTCTGAGGCTTGGTCCAGACGGGAGGGGCGTCAGCCTCCCACCCTCCAGGCTCAGGGCTCTCGGGACTCCTGTCGCCCAGGATGTTCCAGGCAGGCGGAGTCGGCCCGGGAACTGCCTCCCCAGCACCTGAGCCGCCCCATCCATCCCCAGGTCTCGGCTTCTTGCAGCAAAACCAGGGTGCACAGCAGATGGGAGAGCAAGGTCCCCGAGCTCTGGGTTTTAACAGCATCGCTGCGATCTAAGTCACGTGTCATAAAACCCACCCACGGAGAGCTGGTTTCGGTGTATTCACAGAAATGTGCAACCGTGACTGCGCACGGGTTTAGAACGCTTCCGTCACGCTGGTGGGAAAGCAACCTGGTGCCAATTCTCCCCATTCCGGGGCACCCGCCAATGTGTGTTCTGTCTCCACGGGGAGGGCCTAGTGTTTTCACTGGGACCAGTTAACTGGATCCACCGTAGTGACAGAGTAGGTGGGCCATTCCCTGTCACTGGGAAGGGCCGGAGTTCGAATCTCAGCTCTACCACTTTCCACCTTAAAATGCTGGGCAAAGTCTCCAGCCGTCTCCTTCAAGGGCAAACATGACGGTAATAAGAGTACTGATCTCACTGTGCTGCTGTGAGGATTAAGAGTTAATCACACCACAGCCTGGAACCACGCCGGCACCGTCTGAGTGTCCAGTGTTGTCGCGATGAGCCTGGGGACGAGGTTGGTCAGCAGCTCCCTGCCTCCCACCTCACTGTCTAGGAGTCTCAAGTGACCAGTGGTCTCCCTCGGCTCCCTGCTCGGCGATTCCTGCGTGTCCCTCAAGCTGGCCACCTCCTGGAATGGCCTTCCCACCTCTGCGTGCCAGTCTCACTCCTGTTCATCCTTCAAAATCCTATCGAAAAGGTGCATCCTGCTAGCAAGTGTTGGGGAGGAGGCGGAAGAACCGTGAGCCTGACTGGCCCACAGACAGTGGGAATGTCAAATGATGTGGCCGCTTCGGAAAATGGTCTGGCGGTTCTTCGATGGTTAAACGTTGAGTTGCCAACTGAACCAGCAAGCCCACTCCCGGTGCAGACCCAAGAGAACTGAGCATGGATGTTCACACCACCTTCTCAACATGCACAGCAGTGTTATTCATCATAGCCCCGCAGCGGGAACAATGCAAACGTGCATCAGCTGAGGAAGGATAACAAAATGTAGCCTATGCATTCCATGGCACATTATGCATCCATGAAAAAGAATGAAACATTAATGCATGCTACAACATCGATGAACCTTGAAAAGGTGGTAAGTTAGAGCACCAGTCACAAAGGACCACCTACAATACGGTTCTGTGTCCAGAACAGGGAAATCTATAGACAGGAAGCAGATGTGTGGTTGCCTCGGGTCAGGGGAGAGGATGGGAGATGAGGAGGGTGATTCCGAAGGGTACCAGGTGTCCTTCAGAAGTGATGAATATGCTCTAAAATTGGCTTAGGTGTTGGGTGAATATATCTGAATATACTAAAAACCATTGAATTGTGTATTTTAAATGGGCAGATTGTATGGTATGTGAATTAGATCCCAGGCTGTTGGGAAAAAAAAAAAAAGTTACCCATCTCAGCCAATGACCCCCTCCTCCAGGAAGCCTCCCCTGCAGCCCTCTATCCAGCATCGGTCCCAGTGCACTTTGCCTGTATGTCTGCCTGTTAACACAGGGACTGGCTTGCCCATGGCTGGACAGAGGGCCAGGCCCGGAGGAACTGCTCGTTTTTCTCACGGGCTGACCTTTCCCTTGTGATTTCTCTGCTTTCTCAGGGGAATTTGAAAAAGATTCCGCTGACTGCCTGGGCCATCCGGAACCTCTGGAGGAAGAGGAGGGTCAGCATGTGGACAAAGGGGACCCCGAGGAGGAAGCTGAGCGTCCCGACCTGTTTCTATTCGGAACCCTGATTCCAGAGGACAGCTTTGCTTCTCTTGACTTGTGTCTGTTGCAAGAGTTTATCTCCAAACTGCTGAAAAGTGAGTGGTCAGGTTCTGGGACCCGCTGGTAACTCTGACGATCTCGGGTAGCCTATGGCAGTGGTCCCCACCCCCCGGGCCGCAGACCGGTACCGGTCCATGGGCCATTTGGTACCGGTCCGCAGAGAAAGAATAAATAACTTACATTATTTCTGTTTTATTTATATTTAAGTCTGAACGATGTTTTATTTTTTAAAAATGACCAGATTCCCTCTGTTACATCCGTCTAAGACTCACTCTTGACGCTTGTCTCCGTCACGTGATACATTTATCTGTCCCACCCTAAAGGCCAGTCCATGAAAATATTTTCTGACATTAAACCGGTCCGTGGCCCAAGAAAGGTTGGGGACCACTGGCCTACAGTATTCAGTTGGACCAAGACAGGAAGGGTGCCGCCCAGGAGAGGAGCAGTGAGTCAAAATACTGATTGGGTGGGAGACCACAGGAGCCTCCCACAAGCCAGGCTCAAGTCCAAGCAGTTCGTACAGAGCACCCCTTCTAGTCCTCATTCAAGTTCTCTGGGGTCGGCAACAGTATCAGCTCCTTTTATTTATTTATTATTTATTTATTTATTTATTTATTTTCTGAAGTTGGAAATGGGGAGGCAGTCAGACAGACTCCCGCATGCGCCGGACCAGGATCCACCCGGCACGCCCACCAGGGGGCGATGCTCTGCCCATCTGGGGCGTCACTCGGTTGCAACCAGAGCCACTCTAGCGCCTGAGGCAGAGGCCACAGAGCCATCCTCAGCGCCCGGACCAACTTTGCTCCAATGGAGCCTTGGCTGCGGGAGGGGAAGAGAGAGACAGAGAGGAAGGAGAGGGGGAGGGGTGGAGAAGCAGATGGGCGCTTCTCCTGTGTGCCCTGGCCGGGAATCGAACCCGGACTCCCGCACGCCAGGCCGACGCTCTACCACTGAGCCAACCGGCCAGGGCGTATCAGCTCCTTTTAAAGATGGGAAAGGTGCATACCTTCCCCACAGTTGCACAGCTAGTGAGAGGCCAAGCTGAGGTCTAAACCCAGCCCATCAGGTTCCGAAAGTCAGGGGTTCTTCCCAACTTCCCAGCAACCGCAACTATGTATTCTGTGTGAAGTCCCAGCTATGTAGATCCTCACTAATATGAAAGCTGGTCGTCTGCCAGAGGAAGGGGTTTTGTGTCCTTTCGGCACCTGCCACATTTCCCCCCAGCAGAGAAAGAAAGAAACTCCATTCCAGTGGGTTTTGAGGATGACTCGCACGCAACAGGGTCCCAGCTATCACCTGTATGAGGTTTGGTTCAAAAGGAAGGGCAGATTTTTCGCGATGGATAACGGTCAGAAAATGATGGCTTTCTCTTGCCTTCCCTCCCAGTCAAGGAATTTGAGCTCAGAGAGCTGAGGAAGACGCTAGAAAGAGCTCAGGCAGAGCAAGAGACCCTGCAGAGGCAGCTGGCGGAGTTCCAGGTGAGGCCCCAGGCGGGAGGCACCCACGTGGCTGTGGCTCACTGCTCAGCTGGGGGGGGCACTCCCGCCCCCATGGTGTCAGGAAACAAGGGAGGAAGACTGCACGGTCCACTGAAAATAACCTGTCACAAACCCCAGCCCACTTGCCCAGTACACTTATGTGTCCCCCAAAGACGGGATGCCTTGTCTGTGCTCTTGATGCATGGAAATGTGCTGTGCACCTTCGTAAGCGACATGTTCGCTTCGCCCCCACTTGTGCTCCTCCCCCACGCTGCCACGTAGCGCCCCAGCCACACCCCGCGCACGTTAGGGGCCCATTCTCATGCGCGGCCCGCCCCAGTCTGCCCCCCTTCTCCCCAGACCGCTGTGGAGGCGCGATGAGTGTGCTTGCAAGTGTCCAGGTCTGTGATAGGTGGTCTGGGCCACACCCCCCAGGGAGGACTGCCCGGAGGGGGCGGGGGTAGATTGCAAATACTCTTCCGGTTGGCAAGGGCGTAGGCATAAATTTATGCCGGGATTGGGAGGGGATCTGGATGGGGATCTGGGGGGGAGGGGTGCCTTTTTATCTAAAGCAAAGAGAAGGAAAGGAAGTGGTACCCTGCACGAAGTCACAATTTTAAATGTGTTCTTTTCTGCTGGTTATAAAATTAACTTACATCTATTGAAGAAAATGTTGACATCTCAGAAGAGTCTATGAAGAAAATCCAAACCCCATCGTTAGAGAAGCATAGATCACATTTCTGTATAGCAACTTCTAGCCTTGTTTTTCCTAAATACCTATCAACATATATAAATAGATTTGCACTTGTTTGTGCATCTGTGTATCTTTAAATGTATGCCTATCTCTATAGATAGAGAGCAGTTGGTAGGTAGGTAGGAAGGTAGGTAGGTAGAAAGAGACAGAAAGGGAGAGAGAGTCCTCTCATTACATGAGCCCAGTGGCTGGGCATGTCAGTTACATCCAGTTGGACTGGACCTTCTTGTCCGTCTCCCGGAGGAGGCGTTCCTAGGAGTGTGATGCTGACTTAGCAGGCACGGGCCTTCTGAGGTCCAGGAAAGGAGGCAGAGGCTGGAGTCAGGGAGGGTGCGTCACGGGAGGGGGGAGCGTGCTCCACACTGCCTGTGGCCTAGTCATTAGCAAGGTAGCTCACTGAGCCCCCAGTTCACATCTTTTATTATTATTATTATTATTATTATTATTACTGATTTTAGAGAGTAAGGAAGACAGAGAGAGAGAATGAGAGAGAGAAATATCAATTTGTTGTTACAATTATTTATGCATTCATTGGTTGATTCTTGTATGTGCCCTGATGAGGATAGAACCCCCAACCTTGGCACATCTAACCACTGAACTACCCAGCCAGGGCACTGGTGCACATCTTCAGAGGCAGCAACTATACCCACCTTCCAGGGGAATGGGGAGGTTTCTGAGGCCTGGCGTACAGCACCCTTGCTCGGTGGGCAAGAGCCCCCCAGGAGCCCCCCACCTGCACCCACAGCCCTCACCCCAGGGCTGCTCGGCCTCTATCCTTGATTTCCGCGGTGCGGCCTGCAGTGGGGGCCTGAGGAGGGCGGGCTGGGAAATCAGGCCGAGCTGCGGACCTGGGCCCCCTCCCTGACCCTCGCTCCCTTCCCAAACTGAGCTCCCCACACCTGCAAAAGGAGGTGGGGAGAGCTCCTGGAGGGTGGGGGAACCCCTGGGTCTTGCAAAGGGCCCGCAGGAAGGAGCAGGGTTTTAACAAGTGGGGGCTGCTTCCTGGAGGAGGCAGGGGAGATCAGGGACGTTCCCCGGTTCTCTGTGGGCCCTGCAGGAGGAGCTGTAATTGTTGACTATTTACTGTGTTTATTTTATATTTTATTGACTTGTCTACTGGTGTACATGCCTTTGTTCACTTCCTTGTTTTCTTATCTACGGAGACATGTTTATTTACTTGTGCATTCAGTCTGCATTGATGTACTCACTCACTCATGCATGCATGGATCCGAGGGTCTTGGAGTGCTGGCCGGCATGCACACCCGCTGTGTGTTCCTTTCAGAACCAGCAGCAGAGGCTGGAGGGGGAGCTGGCGGGCCTGAGGACCTACGGGGTGGTCCTGGAGAAGGAGTTCCAGAACCTGAACATGGTGCTGATGCTGTCCCATCTCGGCCTGCACGTCATGGACACGGGTGAGCCCGTGGTCTAGGGCGGCCCCTCTCTCCGTGGGCCCACGCGTGGGGCCTCCAGGTCCTCGCCGCTCCCTGACACCCAGGCCCCGGGAGACTCCTGTCCATTCGTATCCACGCCTGCGTTCCCCCACTTCACTCAGCGCGCAGTCCTGCGTGGCCGCGTGCTGATGCTGAGGCTGTGGAGATGAGCCGTGCCGCGGGTGACCCAAAATCCAGCCCCACCGCCAGCCCCGGTGCCTGGCCCCGAGCTGGGCACTGCCAGGGCCTCGAGCTCTGGTCAGGTGGACAGACCCTGGTCCCTAGGCCCTCGGGGTGCTGCATCCCGGGGGGAGCTGCCCTCCACGGCGAGTGCCCTGTGGGAGCCAGTCCCTTATCTGAGGGAGGTATGCCTCCAGAAGGTGGTGACAGAGGAAGGGGCATTTCAGCTGGGCCCAAGGGGACAGTCACCACCTCCTTAGCACAGAAGGGGCCCCCAGGCCCGAGGCAGGGGTTTGGAAACGCGGGGTGCAGGAGGGAATAGGGGTGGTTGAGTTTTGTGCGGCCCTGGAGCAAACACCCTTCTCTGTGAAGAAAAACATGATCATGAGTCTCATTCACTGTAAAATATTTAAACATGACCGTCTGAAGCAGGGGTCCCCAAACCACGGCCAACTGGTTACATCCAGTTGGACTGGACCATTTATCCGGCCCCCACTGCACTTCCAGAAGGGGCGCCTCTTTCCTTGGTGGTCAGTGAGAGGAGCATACTTCCCATTGAAATACTGGTCAGTTTGTTGATTTAAATGTACTTGTTCTTTATTTTAAATATTGTATTTGTTCCCGTTTTGTTTTTTTACTTTAAAATAAGATATGTGCAGTATGCATAGGGATTTGTTCATAGTTTTTTTTATAGTCCGGCCCTCCAGTGGTCTGAGGGACAGTGAACTGGCCCCCTGTGTAAAAAGTTTGGGGACCCCTGGTCTGAAGGAACAGACACTGTGAGCACTCCCCTTCACTCCCCCCGCCAGGTTCAGAGCCTCCTGCGCCTCCTCCTTCCAGGGGGCGTCTGCACAGCTGTGAGGGGTGGCATTAAGTTAGCCCTGGGAACTTCCTGGGACGCTGGCTGGCCATGAGCTTGGGGCAGGGTCCCAGGCCCCCAGCTCCTCTGCCCTCCCTGGGCTGGGCCTTATGCCCTCAGTTACTGGGTTGGGGGTGGGGTCGTGGGTAGTTGGACAGGGGGCCTTGGGCAGCAGCTGTTGACTGACCCGTCTGGCAGATGTCAGTATTTTCAGACATGTTTTGGTCTCACTTGTGCATTACTGGCCGGCCACCAGCACTGTGCAGACGAGAAACAGATGGACACGCCCATCAGGGCTCGTCCCTGCCTCTTCTCCGAATGGGCAGCACTGTGCACTCGGGGTGCTGTTCCGTGCACGTCTCTGAAATGTGTCCTGTCTGTGCATGTAGTCCCCCTTGTTTGACCTCTACGTGATGCCCCGCTGCAGGACCCCACCACACAGGTCCTCTGATGATGCACACCGAGGTGGGGACACCCAAGGCTTCTGCCACCACGATGCAGCAGTGACTCAAAAACACACTGCATCTAGGTACGGGGCAGAGCGACCCTGCTCTTAGGCAGGGAAGCCTCAAGTCCAAGGGCCCTGGCAATGAGTGGCTTGAGTCTGCTCTACGGCTTCCGAAAGGTAGAGAACTCTGCCCTCCTCTCCCTCCTCTCTCCCTCCTCTTCCTCCTCTCTCCTCTCCCTCCCTCCTCCCCCTCCTCCCTCTCCTCTCCCTCCTCCCCCTCCTCCCCCTCCTCTCTCTCCCCCTCCTCTCTCTCTCTCCCTCTTCTCTCCCTCCTCCCCCTCCTCCCCTTCCTCCCACTCCTCTCTCTCTCCCTCTTCTCTTCCTCCTCCCCCTCCCTTCCCCTCTCTCTCCCTCCTCTCTCCCTCCCTCTCCCTCTCCCCTCCCTCCTCTCCCTCCTCCCTCTCCTCTCCCTCCTCCCCCTCCTCCCCCTCCTCTCTCTCTCCTTCCTCTCTCCTTCCCCCTCCTCCCCCTCCTCTCTCTCCCCCTCCTCCCTCTCCTCTCCCTCCTCCCCCTCCTCCCCCTCCTCTCTCTCCCCCTCCTCTCTCTCTCTCCCTCTTCTCTCCCTCCTCCCCCTCCTCCCCTTCCTCCCACTCCTCTCTCTCTCCCTCTTCTCTTCCTCCTCCCCCCTCCCCTCCCCTCTCTCTCCCTCCTCTCTCCCTCTCTCTCCCTCTCCCCTCCCTCCTCTCTCCCTCCCTCTCCCTCTCCCCTCCCTCCTCTCGCTCCTCCCCCTCCTCCCTCTCCTCTCCCTCCTCTCCCTCTTTCCCCTCCTCCCTCTCCTCTCCCTCCTCTCCCTCTTTCCCCTCCTCTCTCTCTCTCTCCCTCCTCTCTCCCTCCTCCCCCTCCTCCCTCCTCTCTCCCTCCTCCCCCTCCTCCCTCTCCTCTCCCTCCCCTTCATCTTGACTGACAGCTTGTGCCCTGGTGTGACTTCAGCGTGGGTTTTCATTCTTACGCAGTGTAAGTGGAGGAGAGGTGACCAGGCTTACCGGCTCCTCCTCCGGACCACACAGACTGGGATGCAGGAGGCAGGTGGGAGACGTGCTCTTAAACGTGATAAAGCCACCAGCTGGCCTCTCTCTTATCTTGCAAATCGGATCGGTTTACTGGAGTTATTGACACAGCTCTGGGGAGCAGACGGAGGGTGCTGTGGGGTGGCACACCGGGCCAGGCGTGTCCACGTGACTGTCCTTCCCAGGAAAGGCGTGACCAAAGGTGTTGGAGGCCATGCCTGAAAGTAAAATACAAATGACAGCAGCTTTCAGAAAAAAAAAATGTATTGATCATTGGCTCCAAAATTGTAAATGCCTCTGATGTCAAGTAAATTCCAGAAGGTGGTCTGGTCCTTCAGCTCCCGTCTCCTCCCCACTCTCTGCCCCTGCGAGTCCCCCTCCGGCTGGCTCACACAGGTCATCCATCGGGAAGATGCCCCTGACCATGTCCCCGGAGGGTGCTGAGCCCTGGGCTCCCGGCCGGGAGTCCGGGAATTAGAAGAAATGTTTCACAACCACACGGAGCGCGGAGCCTCGCCAGGCGGCACGAGAGAAAGAAATCGGACTGTTGGCGGGACCCAGCCACCCCGGGTGCCCACCCTGAGGGTTCTGCCCGGGGCCAGCGTGTGCTGGGCCCCCAGCAGTGTCTGGGACCAGAGCCTGGGTGGGTTGGTGCTCATATTGGAAACAGCCCTTGGGTTCCACTGGCTTTTTTTCGGATGGCAAACGGTTCTGCTCTCCCTCCCCAACTCTGCAGCCTAAAGTGTGCCCATGGCGAGCACCATGGGGACCCCCGCCAGCTCCCAGGGGCGCAGAGGTTGCTTCTGTGGAGGAAGGATGGAAGATCCCACGGCCATGTGGATGGGCAGTCAGACAGCAGCACTGTCCAGGAGAAAAGTGTGTGTGTGTGCACGCATGTGTGTGTATGCACACAGTCGTACATGTGTGGGGCCATGTCCGCCCTATAATACTCCTCCTGCAGGCTGAGAGGCGGGCGCTCCTGTCTCCTTTCCTGTCTCGTGGTTTACACCCGCTGGGCACAGCCCACCACGCTGATTTCACGACTCCCTAATACATCGCAAGGGTTTGATGTGAACTCTTTTCTCCGGTGTCCTCACCGCAGCCCCCTTAGGTTTGCTGACCTGAATGTGTGACCAGGCCAGGTCGGAGTTCCGGGCCTGAGCCCCTTCCTGTCTTCACGCTGGAGGGAAGAAACTCGGGCTGGACCCCTGGCTCTGCCTCCCCGCAGGGCTGGCGGGGGTGGGGTGGGCGTTGGTGACACGGAGGAGTCTGCGGACCAGAGGGGGTTGTAACACCCACACCCAGAATGCAGATTAAACACACCGCTGAGCTGCTAGGATCCTTGGCTCTGGAGCCAGACGAGGGGTCCTGACACTGCCATGGACGAGCCGGGTGGCCCCGGGTGAGTCAGTGCCCCTCTGGGATGCCCAGTTTCCCTGTCTGTGAAACGGGGCTGAGAGCAGAGCCTCACTGGACTGTGGGAGGAGCAAGCGGGTTCACAGACCAGCACCGGGCACATGGCGAGTCCCGTAACTATCAGCCAGGATGACCAGCAGGGCTGGCTTCACAAGTGTGCAGCCTCTGAAGTTACACGGGGTCAGCACCCCCCTCAGCGAAGGGCCTCGCAGGGGTTTAGCGCTCCCTTGTCACCACCTGGAAAGTCTCAGTACTTTAATCTTCGAGCTTGTGTTTTGCAAGTGATGTCCGGCGGGACTAGGGAGCATGCGACTGAGCAGTGCACCAGGAGGCAGTGTACACAGGTGAGGCGGGAAGCACTCCCAGCAGCTGGCCTGGCCCCAGGGCAACACACACAGAGACACACACACACATCTGGGGGCAGCCTGGGGCACTGTGAGGCCCTGGGCCAGGGGTGGCCAGGCCCGGGTCTTAGGTCTGGGATACTGGTGGTGATGGTGGCAGCAGACAGGGACCCTGGGAGAATAGGAGAGGCTCCACATGAGGGAGCCAGTGCCTGGACCATGGTGAGAGACCCACGGGTCCCTCAGTTCCTGGAGCCTGTCCCTGTGACACCTGCTTCTATACTATCCCTCAGGCCTGAACACCAGGCCAGGAACTGCCAGGGCTCAGGCAGTAACAACATTAAACATTAAAATGCCATTGTACAAATTTACATTTGAAACTGGACTCAGACTTACACAAGACTCTTTTGTGTGGAGTTAAATCTTTCTAGAAAAAGCCAAAACATTCCTGAGGAATATCAGTTCTAGATATACAAAAAGTAATTTATCAGAAATGTATCCCAACATTATCACAGCCTATAAAATACTCTTAACAGCCCCAATAATAGTCTCATCAGCAGGAATCTTTTCTCAAAATGACAAATGATCAAAAATGCCTTGCAACCTTGCTTTTGCCAGGGCAATCAACATCACTTTCCATTGCATCAGTTGAAAATGAGTTGCCAAGGGCAACCGATGTCACTTGTCATTACATCAATTGAAAATGAGTTGCTAAAAATGTTTTAGCCTGGCCTGTGGTAGCGCAGTAGATGAAGCGTCAACCTGGAATGCTGAGGTTGCTGGTTCGAAACCTCGTGCTTGCCCGGTCAAGGCACACACCAGAAATAACCACTATGAGTTAATGCTTCCCATTCCCCCTCCCAATTTCTCTCTCTCTCAAAACCAATAATAAATAAATAAATAAATAAATTTGGTTACCTAATCAAAGAATTTGCAGAAAAGCAAGGCAGCAAAATCTTATAACCGAGCTATCACATTAGTAAAGTGGCATTTATTGTAAGATATCAATTGTGACACCAAAACATTATTATTATTATTATTATTTGTATTTTTCTGAAGCTGGAAACGGGGAGAGACAGTCAGACAGACTCCCGCATGCGCCCGACTGGGATTCACCCGGCACGCCCACCAGGGGCGAAGCTCTGCCCACCAGGGGGCGATGCTCTGCCCCTCCAGGGCGTCGCTCTGCTGCGACCAGAGCCACTCTAGCACCTGGGGCAGAGGCCAAGGAGCCATCCCCAGCGCCCGGGCCATCTTTGCTCCAATGGAGCCTTGGCTGCGGGAGGGGAAGAGAGAGACAGAGAGGAAGGAGGGGGAGGGGGTGGAGAAGCAGATGGGCGCTTCTCCTATGTGCCCTGGCCGGGAATCAAACCCGGGTCCCCTGCACGCCAGGCCGATGCTCTACCACTGAGCCAACCGGCCAGGGCCCAAAACATTATTTTTACACTTTGTAAGTTTACACAGTTCCTCATAGGTCCCTACTGTCCCTTTTATCGTGTCTAAGTGGTAATATATTCTGAAGGGAAAAACTTTATATTTAATACCTTTAACTTGAGTTTATCCTGCTTTCGGGGGCCCCGTACACTATGCAGCCAAGTGCTGGTGGTGCAGGCGAAAGCGCTGTATGAACCGTCGTGTGCTGGAAGTGCTGAGGTCGCCGGTTCGAAACCCTGGGCTTGCCTGGTCAAGGCACATATGGGAGTTGATGCTTCTAGCTCCTCCCCCCTTCTCTCTCTCTGTCTCTAACTCCTCTGTCTCTCTTTCCTCTCTAAAAATTAATAAATAAAATTAAATTTAAAAAAAACCAAAAACCGTCGTGTGCTGTCTGCAGGAAGGTCTAACTCAGTGCTCCCCAACCTTTTTTGGGCCACAGACTGTTTTAATGTCAGAAAATATTTTCACGGACCGGCCTTTAGGGTGGGATGGATAAATGTATCACGTGACTGAGAGAAGCATCAAGAATGAGTCTTAGATGGATGTAACAGAGGGAATCTGGTCATTTTTTAAAAATAAAACATCATTCAGACTTAAATATAAATAAAACGAAAATAATGTAAGTTATTTATTCTTTCTCTGCGGACCGGTACCAAATGGCCCATGGACCGGTACTGGTCCGCGGCCCCGGGGGTTGGGGACCACTGGTCTAACCTGTTCCTGTGGGTGTGGGTGGGGGGTGCTGGCTTTCCGAGCCCCTCGGTGAAAATCCCACCTGGCCCGCAGTGCGTCCTGGGCCTGTCTCTGACGTCAGGGTGGCCGGGCAGCAGGGGGCAGCACGTCCCACAGGCACCGGCTTAGAGGCAGGTGAATCAAAAGCCCTCCCTACTCAAGCACCAACAGCACGGACGTCACCTGAGAGCGTGTCACAAGTGCAGACTCTCGAGCTCACCCCAGACCACCTGAGGCAGACTCTGCCCTCTCACAGCACCCCAAGATGATCTGTAAGCAGGGGAGCGTCTTAAGAGCACAGCCCTCCATACTTGGGGGAACCTGACCTGGTTGGTCCTTTCTAGTCCTTCCTTCGTCCTCGATGTTGCTATTAAAAGTGTTTCCACTAGAGGTCACTAGAGCCAAGTGATTATTTATTTGGTTTGCCAACCAGGAGCTCAGAAATAAAAAACAAAAATTTTTTAAATGTCAGGAACAGGGCTGTGAGTGACATCAAAAAGTCATCCTCCTCTTCCGCAGCCCCCACCCCCACCCCCAGAACACACACAGTCCTTCCCATCCCATACCTCCCCCGAAGCAGAAACTTTCTGCCAACTTCCTCAAAGGCATACTTGAGCAGAGATGGGCACTTGCAAAGGAGGTGGATTCTGAGGCCCCGAGCACTGGTTTCCACAGGGAAAGCCCACGGAGGGCCAGCCTCCTGGGACGCGGGGCCAGGAACTGGGATGCCGAGTGTTTACACTGCTCCCACTGCCACGGGGTGTCCCCAGGCAAGTTGCTTCTCTCTCAGCCTAAGTGTCTCCATCCATACAGTGTAAGCAGTTGGACCACAAGATTCCCAGGGTCCCTTTCTGTCCCAGAGCCTAAGCTGGGATGGCGTGGGCCTCTTCCATTGCAGCTTTCTGTCCTGCACCCCTAAATGAGCCAAGGAAACAGAACCAAGCTCCAGGCTCCTGTCTCCTCTTCCCGGCCATTGAGGCCTTCGGGGAGACCAGGGCCTGGGCCACGGAGCTGGTGGCAGGGTCTGGCTGGCCTGGAATGTTAAGGTGCATGGCATTCTAGAGGCAGCGGAACATTCGTCTCTGTGCCAAGGAGAGGGGGCTCTGAGTGTGGGTGGAGAGGTGTCAGATGAGGGAGGGACAGAGCTGGACCGACCCCCACCCATTTCACAGATGGGGACAATCAAGGTCCAGGCAAGGATGTGGCAGTATCCTGAGTCCCTGTAGCCCAGGCACAGTGTGGAGCTGGGACTAAGTCTCAGGCCTCCGAAGGTCGAAGTCAGTGGCACCGACACGCCGAAGTCTTCCTTCCAGCCCAGTTGGATGGATTCCTGTCGCCAGGCTCTCTGAGGGGACTCAGCACTCACTGACTGATGTTTTCAGGGGAACTTGCTGTCCAGAACAGAGCTCGGAGCCTTGGCCGGCAGAGCAGGACGAGGCTGGCAGGGCTGGCCCATGGTCGTCACGGTCTCGGTTTCTGCCACGATGACAAAAGCAGGGGCTGTCTCTGTCCCCAGCTGGGACTCTCCCAGTTCTCCCCCCCCACGGGGGCCACAGGGTGGGCTGACATCCCAGAGCACAGCTCTTGCCACGCCACCCTCTTGTTCAAAAGGCCCTGGTGGCTCCTCGGCCTGGCATCAGTGTCCTTGGGAATTGGACTCAACCACCTTGGTAATGCACACCTCGCCAGTCCTGCCTACTGGGCCCACTTGCTGGGTGGACCCACAAGCCCAAGTGCTCATCACCCCAAACTTCTGCCCGGACCCACCCTGCAGCCGCCCTCCCTGGCTTAGTGGCCACCCTGCCTTCTTCTAGGGAGGCCCTCTCCCTCCTCTCATTTGGGACCTAGCTCAGATGTTAACTCTCCCCAGCTGTTCCTAAATCCCTCTAGACCTTCTGAGGTCCCGAGCACAGGCCTTCATGGACATGTCCAAGCCTTCCTCTGATAATGACTGTGCTGCCCTCAGTGTGGCACAACCCAGGCCCCGGCGTCTCCCTGGGCAGAATCTCCAGGCTGCTGTCAGACCATCCCGTCCTCCCCCGGGGCTCGGTGACCAAGGGCAGTGGACGTGGGCCCTCGGGCGGGGCAGGACGAAGGCAAGCTGAGCTGAGAATAACAATACTCTATTTTCTCCAGGAAACACGCCCAGTTCAATGAATTCACGCGAGACACCCCTCACACCCACTCCTCCCCCATCCAGGAGTTCACTAGCATGTCACAATGTAAGTCTCAACCGGAGTCTGACAGTTTCCATTGTAGCGAAATTTAAGGGAAAACAATGATCGATGATCACAGTAAGCTTTCTGGGTAATTTATATTTCTAACGATTGTCAAGAACAATGTCTCTTTTGCACAACTGTCCAAATCGCTCCCACAAACATCAGAAGTGCCTTGCTCCCCCACCTTCCTCTGCCAGTCTGCACGGCAGCGCACACCTCTGTTACTCTGCTGACGGGTGCTGAGCCCAGTGGGTGTCTGAAAGGATTGGGGGAGGTTTTGAATGGGGTGCCTTTCAGCTCCTCCTGACTGGTCCTAAGCGCTGTACGCCTGAGTTTTCTCCTGTTGTTTCCCACTAAAGTGACAAGACATTCCCTCTCCCACCACCTCGGGGGTTTTTGTCAAGATGACAGGAGGAACTCAGAACTGAAAGGGGAGACAGGAAAGGCCCACCCACTCACCTACCTAGTGAAGGCACAGGAAGTCAGGAGCCCACCCCCTGGGGGTATTTGTGTAAAAGTGACTGTGAGTAACACAAGTCTTCTCAGAGTCACCCCAGTGAGCTTGTTGGGTTTCATTCAGACCTGGGGTCTGTGGGTGGTGTGGCATTAGAGGGGGACGGTCATATGTAGCCTTGGGAACATCCTAAAGCTCTCAGAGCCTCTGACTCCCCACCTGTCACCTGGGGAAAGCCTGCCTCCCAGGGTCCCTGTGTGGCTCTAATGTGGATTTCTGGTGTGAGGTGGAAGGGACCAGCATCCAGTCATCCCACTGTGCGCTGGCCACCTCCCCATCGGCAGCTCATGGACCTTCCCGACAAACCCTAGGGTCCAGGGCTAGGCGGAGGTGACTCTCAGAGAGGTCCACGAGTTGCCTAAGCCAGGCTCACCTGCACACTCAGTGCTCCCACGTAAGGGCAGCCCCTCGTCCTTGCTCCGTGCAGTGGGGGATGAGTAATGAAGCCGTGGTCCGGCTCCACGGAGGAGTGCTGTTCGGTGCTAAAACACGAGGAGCTAGCAGGCCGTGACAAGACCTGGAGGAAGCTTGCATGCGTATTGCTAAGTGACAGGGGTCAATCTGAAGAGGCTGCCTGCATACTTTATGGTCCCAACTACATGACATTCTGGAAAACTAAAACTATGGAGATAGTAGAAAAAATAAAAATTAAAAAATTCAGGGGCTGTCAGGGTTTACGGAGGATGAAGGATGAACAGGCAGAGCACAGAGGATGTTTGGGGCAGGGGGAATACTTTGTCTGATACTGTTCCGGTGGATACATGTCATCATACACGTGTCCAAACCCGCAGAATGCACAACAGCGAGAGTGACCCCGACTGTGAACTAGGAATTCTGGGTGATACCGATGTGTTGGGGGGGGCTCACTGATCGTGACGAACACACCATCGGTGAAGCACGCTTACAGCGGGGAGGCTGTGCCTGTTGGGGGGCAGGGGGCGTAGGGGACCTCTGTACTTTCTGCTCAGTTGTGCTGTGAACCTACAACTGCCCTAGGAAATCAAGTCTATTTTAAAAAGATGCAGGAGGAGGTGGAAGAGGAGAAAAAAGTGAAGTCAGCACCTCTTCCAGGGAGCCTTCCCTGACCACCACTGCCATCAGCAAGATCTCTCCCTGCCAGGCACCTACAGGCAGGCCTGGCTTCCCCACGGTTGTCCCATCCCTCTTCTCTATCAGGTGGCTGGTGTTTCCAGCTTGTGAACCAAGACGGCCATAATAAGCCCCTTTAGGGCAGGGACGCAGTATTTCCGTCTCCTGTGGCATCCGGGATGGCTCGTGAGGGAGCACATAGTAGGTGCGCAATGAACGCTTCCTCCTGCACCCTGACGTTGATAAGACGGACTCGGCGTCCGATGAGAAATGTGGGGTGCTGGGTATTTATAAAGGCGATGGCCGTCCCAGTGCGGGTGGACGTCATTCCTTCGGCGCTGAATGGAACCAGAGGAAGGCGCGTTTGCTTCTCACTTGAACTGCAGCATCCATCTTCTCCCGTGTGCAAACACTGGTGCCCCTGGGTCTGGGGCCTGCGGACAGGACTGAGGGCCACCACCGGCTGTCCTGGGCTCCAGCTCGCAGACGGCAGATCGTGGGACTTCTCGGCCTCCATCATCATGTGAGCCGATTCCTCACAGGACATCTCATTCTCCATCTCTCTATATGTCCTGTGGGTTCCGTTTCTCTGGAGAACCCCCACTCATGACTCATGACCAGTGACAGTAGGAGGCCAGGGACATGGGGGAGGTCCCAAACAGTGGCTCTCCTCCGTGCAGGCATTCGTCCTCCTGCCTCGAGATTGCTTTCACGCCCTCAGTGTTCTTCCTTCCTTACGGAACTTCTAAATGTACTTGATGAGTCACCACGAGGCCCTGAAGCAGCGTTACTTCTGCACCTTCAGAGATGAGTAAGTGACCCCTCTGACTCCCGGAGGGGTTCGGTGCAACGCGGGAACAATGCAGTGTGTGGGTGTGTGGGTGCGCGTGTGGGGGCTGTGGAGGTGGAGGCAGGTGGAACAGATGAGCCCTGATGTCACACCCAGCCCTGGTGACACAGAGCCATGTGACCAGCACCCAGACCTCCATCAGAACTCTGGCCACTTCTGTTGCAACCCCAAGGAGGCTGCAGAGGGGACTGTGAGCTCAGGTTTATGAAAGTACATAAAAAAGGGGGGACTCTGTGCAGGGGTTAGGGTTCAAGGCAGGAGGGGGAAGACGGAAGGAGCATAATTAAACCGCTATTTCCCTGTTTATATATTAAAAGTGAATGGTAACGACACCCACCTCCCATGAGATTCTCCTTTCCCTCTCCGCCCCCCAGGCATCACAGCTGACCCCTGTACTTCCTGCATCTCCCCCCAACCAGGTGTGACCTTAGAATGTTCTGACTTCACTCTGCCCCTTGCGCCCTCAACTCCTGGGTTTGCTAAGAAGGACTCCATGTTTTATGTCCAGGGTAACGCAGGGTTCCCTTATAGTGTGGGGCAGATATTTCAAGGATTTTTACTTAGCAATTGCCGTACAAAACCCCAGGCGTATTGAAATTAAACCGCATATTTTGCAAGGGTCACCGCTCACCCCTACTTCCTATACTCCGCCATCTGCTCTGTCATGAGACCTCGGCTGGGACTGAACAGTCTCAGTGCGAGGGGGACTCCGTGGGTAAAAGGGAACAAGGCTGGGGCCCTCTCCGGGTAGTCATGCCAGTGTGTTCTGTCCTTTGCCCCCAATGACAACAGATGCCGTCACAGCGGGGGGAAGGCTCCTCAGTCAGATCATTAGAGTCCCTGGACATTGTCCCAGCGTCCCTTGGGAGTATGGTACCACTCCGATTCCTGCCACTGGACGGGACTGGTTCTCTGTGGGAGCTCTGCAAGCTTTGCCCCTTCTGCTTGGAGTTGGAGACCTCACAGAACAGCCTCGGCCCCCTGAGATGTTTCCTTTCAGCATTCCTTTCCTTGCCAGGTCCCCTGCTGCTCCTCTTGGAGCCCCTGTGCTTTGCCGGCTGTGCACCTCCCGGAACTGTCCTGCAAGCCTAGCCTTTTCGTCCTTCCATCCAGGTGGTTTCGTGTTTCCCCTTCACGTTACAAAGCGTTATTTACCCCACCTGAACTTCCCGTTGGCTGATTTTTCCTCACACTGACAGCGCTCTTTCTGCCTTTGCTTACGACGTTTAAAGTTCCTTTTTTAGTTTTGTAGAGTATGTTAAATGTTTCTATACTCTGACCGAGGCTCCTAAAGCGGTCTCGTACATTTTTATCGACGTTCACCTTCTTTTTCTCTTTAGCTCTCTCCAGGAGGAATGGTCCCATCTGTCCTCTTCCCTCTCTGCTTACTGAGTCTGCTCAAAGGTTTTGGGGAGTGTCTTGGCCTTCTCTGTGATGTGTGCTCAGGCCCATAAGGACCAGGACATGGTGGTCCCCTGGACCAAGTCCTGCTGGAGGGGACCGCTCTCCTTCCAGCCTTGCAGGGGTAGGGAGGGCGGCTGGTTCCCAAGGGTGGACTGCGGGGCCATCCAGGTTGCCCCCCCCCCCACTCCTCTGAACAATAAAGATGGATGGGTTGTAAATAAGACAAACTCATCGAATTGGATTTTCAAAGAGCCTCTAAGTTCCCAGATAGGTAAATGAAAGAGTGGGTGCTTCTCAAAATTAACACAAAACGTGCTGCCTTGTTAGTGAGGATGGAAATCAAATTACAATAGCAGAGACCATCTGTCAGTTACCAATGCAGGAAAGGGTAAGGAAAAAAAAATAAAAATGAAAGAAAGAAATTCCCTAAGTCCCTCAAGGGTGAACTGGAAGCAACTTTGAGAAAGTACCTTTGAAAACGTTGTTTTGGTAAAATATGTTTTTGATCTCAGAAAGCCTGTCGGGACCTAGTGCTTCTGTTTCTGGGACTTCACATGTACACGTGCACATGGAGGACTGCGGTGACTTTGTCCTAGTGACACAGTCACATACGTACCCATACACGCACCGAAATCACAGTGACTTTTGGAAACCCTTTCTTAAATATACAGAGACCCCAAACTGTAAACAGTAATATAGTCCCCAAGTAATATTTTTCTCCTTTCTGGTTTTTTTTTGGGGGGGGGTATTTGTATATCATAAGGAGGGGGAGAGCTCTGTGTGACTTTGGATAAATAACTATGTCTGAGCCTCAATTTTTTCATCAATAAAATGAGCCAGTGCCACCCATCTCATTGGGTCTTTGGGATAAAATGAGAAAGCTCAGTGTGTGAAAGACCCCACACTGAACCTGGGCCAGGATGGGTGACCAGGGCGGTTTCCCTCTTTCCCCTGAGAGCATCACAGTAGTAGATGAGAAGACAGGAGGAGGTGGGGGGAGGGACAGCTGAGAATAGAGTGAGGTGAGTGGTGTGAACCATGCAGCATTGATGAAAGCCCCCCCCCCCGGCGGGGTAATGTATAGGCGGGGGATAGAACTCATCTCCAAACCCAACTGGAATCTTTGCTCCCGACTCCTTGGTGACGCATCTCTGACAACCACTCGGAGTTCAGGTTGGCCATGCAGACTGTGCAGAGAGCAGACAGTCTAGGGTGCCCCCGGGCCATGGGCCAGAGCCTCACAGCCTCACAGTCCCAAGGGCCTCACGAATAGACCTTTGCCCTCATCTCCCAACCACACCTCTCAGACGCTGGACCGGACCAAAGATGACGGTTTGCAAACTCCCACGCTTTGCGTCACTCCCTGGGCTAAGGGTTATTCTTAAATGCATCCCACAATTACCTTGTGAGCAGCGTGCTACGTGCGTTTGATTTTGTGCGTTCAAAGCAACACTTGGCTACATGTACACATTTTAAATGGGCCACATTTTTCTGTCCCTGCAGCTCTCTCTGTCTCTAGCGGGGCTGGAATTAAGGCATCTGGCACATAGTAGGCGCTTAACCTGTTAAGATTGCAACAGCAAGCATAACGAATCTGAAGTTGGGGCCAGAGCGGTGGGTGAAAGGTGACACTAGTTTTGTCCAAGTGTCCAACCAACCACCTGTTACTGACGAGAGGCCAGAGGTCTCACTCATCAAGAGACGAGCCCCCTTGCGGGCGGGGCCGGGGAGGGGCGGGGCCGGGGAGGGGCGGGGCCGAGGCCCGAGTCCACTCGGAAACTTCCGTTGTTGGACGCGTCCCCCGGAGCCCTCCTGCCAGGTTGCGCTGGGGCACTAGTCGGCGGCAGCCAGGCCAGGCGCACCGTGATTGGTGAAGGTGCGCAGTGATTGGCAGGCACGCCGGCCGCTCAGTGGGCCGAGCCAGCGTCGCATCCTCCCGGTCGCGTCAGGAGTGGAGCGAGGTCTGTGGCCCCGCCTTCGGCCCCGCCCCTCTCCGCGCACTTGGCTGCACTCACCAGCTCCCTTTGCAGTTGACGCCGCCCGCTTGTCCCGGCCACTTTCCTTCGGCCCCGCGAGTCCAGCTTTTCCCGAGCAACTTTGCGGTGAGCCCGGAAGCCCGAGGGCGTCGCGGCACCGCGTGAGGCCCACTCGCGGGCCGGTGAGTACTTCGGGGCAGGGCATGGCGGCATGAGGGGCTGGATACTAACTCTGGAGCCCCCTGAGGCGTCGCCCGTCTCGGGCCTCAGTTTCCCCATTGAGCAGATGTGCGGCCGGTTCCAGCGTTCCCCCTTTCCCCTGCTAGTTCCCCAGGAGTTGAAGGGCGGAATCCCGTCCGCTCCGCGACGCCACGGCGACCCCTGCCCGGGTGGGGTCTCTCAAGGGGGGTGATCGCCCCCTGGGACCCCAGCGCCCCGGGAATTGCGGGGGCACCGCGCGCTCCGAGCGCTTCACACCCGCGAACCTCGCCGCGAAACTCCCTTGTGGGGGGAAAACAGGCCCGAAAGGCAGGTGGCCGGTGGCGCCGGGTCCCAGTGCGTGGCAAGGGGCGCCCAGCCCCCGCCGCACTGGTCCCGAGTTGCCCCGTCATGGCCCTTCCCCCGCAGCCGTCGTTGGGACTCAGGGCCGCCCTCAGTGCCTGCCTACCAGGCCGCTGGAAGGCGCCTGGGCCCCCAAGTTGGGACTGGAGTGGGGGGGGTAGTGGAAACCGAGCCAGTACCACCGCCCCCACACACACCCCTGCCCCAGGGGGGACCAGCCTAAAAAGTGCTTGCAGCCCAGCTAGAATCTGTATGACACTTACTGTCCCTGGGACTCCTCCTGGGGAGGAGAGGGGGACAGTGGCAGCCCCTAGGCTCTGGCCGATAGGAGCCAGGCACTCCGGAATGTTCATTTCTGTTCTGACAGATGGAAACTTTCTGGGGAATCTGACCCAGCCCTTGAGGGCTGGATGGAGCCATGTCCTTGTCTTATTTTTGGTTGTTGGTGTTAAGAAACTTGAAGGAGCTGACACTTGTATAATACTTAACCCCCCACGTTATCTTAGAGGTAGGAATGATAGGTCCATTCCACATGAAGCTGAGGCAGGCTGGGGTCTGGTGACCTGCCCGGGGCAAGCGCAGCCCACTTCTTCGCACCTGGACAGTGACCCCTGGAGTTCAGCCCCGTGGAAAGGGCTTTCCTTTCTGCCGCGACCCATCCCTCACGGAGCGCGGTGGGCACCCTCGGGGGCGGCTGCCCGAGCTCGCTGCAGCCCAGGTAAGGGAGCTGTCCCAGAAGCCACAGAGACCAGTGTGGCCCTCCTGTAATTCTCATGGGAGCCCCCAGGCGTCTGACCAGGGACGACCATAGCAGTCCCTTCGTCCTTCCCTTCCCTCAGCAGGTGGGCCTTTGACTAGATACAGGAAAGGTTGTTGGGAGACCACCCACCTCACCTACCTTCTCAGGATGAAGAGCGTGTGGAGAGGCTCCCCATTCAGGTCTCCTCTGCCCTCCCAGGCCAGAGCTGGGCACTCCTTCATAACTGGTCACAGAGGGGGACAGCTCAGCCCTGGCCCCCTGAAACACCTTTGCAGCAGAGCAGAGACCAAGCCCTGGTCCATGATGGTGGTGCTATGAAGAATCGTAACAGAGATGGAACTTGGCTTTACATGGCTCCCTCGCCTCTCCCGAGACCTCACCTCAGAAAGTGCCACCACCACCGTGGTCCTTAGCCACAAATCTGCCACCCTCTGCTGCCCCACCCCTCACAGTCATTTGGTGACGCTCCTGTCTCTCCGGGCCCCAGAGCTTTGTTCAGATGCCTGCGCCATGCCAGGCCTTGCCACCTCTTCCTGGACAGCTGCCCGGCCCCTTTCCTGGTCCCCATCAGGTCCCCACACAGCCCCAGTGGTCCTTTCATTGCCACTTCCTTACTCAGCACCACCCTGCACTCTCTTCTGGCCTGAAGCCTGGTACTCATTCAGGCCCTTGGGGCCGGCCCCTGCCACCCACTCAGCCTCTTCTCTCGTCCTTGTGGCCCTCCCCAGAGGTCACTTCTCAGCCGCCCACCCCTTTCTGGGTAGGCTGCTGGCTCACCGTCCCTCCTGCTGGCTCACTGTCCATCCTCTGCCTTTTCTCCCGGGCAGCCCCTGCTGGAATGCCTCACACCTCCCCCCTCTCTCCCTCCTTCCCTTCCTCCCTCCCTCCAGCCTGACCTGGCCTGTGCCTGCTGTCCTGAAGGCGGGGACCAGCCTCTCTTCTGGGGTGCCTGCCCTGCCCCGTGAGGCCCCCTGTGAGGCCCCCTCTGGGCCTCCGCCCCACACTCCCACTCTGCAGTTGTCTCTAGGTGTCCTCCCGTCCAGACGGAGCTCTCGAAGGCCAGCCCCACAGCAGTCTCTGCGCAGGGGGCCCGAGAAGGGCCCGGCACAGGGTTGGGCAGGCGCACTCCAGGTGCCAGGTGTGTGGTGGGGGCTCGGCCGCTGGGAGACGCTGTGACTGTCCCTGACCACTGCCCTGGACATTCCCAACTAGACTCCCCCTTTGTTCCTATGAACTTGGCACTTGGGTAGAGCCGAATGTTCCTTGGTTTGGCCCTTAACACTCTGGCAAAAATAGGCCCCTGGGAGCCTCCAAGGGCCTGTGCCCTTGTCTTGAGGAGCAGCCTGTGCAGGGGCTGGGCCGGAGCAGACATCCCAGGCCCTGAGAACCCCTGGACCCACTCCCTCAAGGTCCCTATGACAGGTGTTTTAAAGTAACATTCATAGTACAAAAACTAGGGAAATACATTTAGAAAAAGAATAAAGTAAAACCACCTGCCATCCCTTCACCCAAAGATGGTATTACCATTTTGGAGGCGTTTTCTTCCCTCTTTTTCTGCATATAAACTTGGTTTCATCCTAAATTGACTTCAGCTAATATCTTGTGTTGCTTTAAATCCCACTTTACAGAGTTATACACACATTTTCCTCATCTTTAAGGGTCTCCTGCGAGGTCGTGGTTAACGGCTGCACAGTGTAGCACCATGTGGAGGGCGTGGCACTCATCACCGCCCTCTGGAGGGTGCTGGGAGGACCAGTCCTGACGGACAGCAGGCAGAGGGCTCTGCAAGGGCGCAGGCGTGGTCAGCCGCTGCGTGTGCACGTGGAGGAACACCCGGTCTGGGAGCCAGTGGACCAGGGAGAGAAGGTGTAGTGGGGGCCAGGTTGCAGAGGCCAGTGGGGACCAGGTCTTGACAGGACCCTCTTCCCAGAAATTCACAGAGGCTTTGTGGATCGGAATTCCCATTCCCACACTGTGAGCTCTGCGACCTCGAGCAGGAATCTCGCCTTCCGGGATCCACGTTGGCTCCTCTGTGGAATGGGCGAGGGTTGAAGGAGAATCCGTTCTCCATCTGTAACACCCGGATGTTACTACCTAGGCCGTGGGAGGAACCCCGAGAATATCTTTAGGGAGCCCTGGGAACAGAGCACATTCCAGATGACGTGTTTGTCATCATTATTAAAAACAGAAATGCCCCAACATGTCAGCCTTTATTCAGGAGAGCTGCTCTCTGCCGCTCCAGGAAGATGGCACTTGATTCTGGGGGCTGCAGGAGCCACTGGAGATGGCCAGGGAGGACGTGGCCCCCATGGTTCATGTCCTGCCTTTTATTTTATTTTATTTTTTATTTGTTCATTTTAGAGAGGAGAGGGAGAGACAAGAGAGAGAGAGAGAAAGAGAGAGAGAGAGAGAGAGAGAGAAGGGGGGAGGAGCTGGAAGCATCAACTCCCATATGTGCCTTGACCAGGCAAGCCCAGGGTTTCGAACTGGCAACCTCAGCATTTCCAGGTCGACGCTTTATCCACTGCGCCACCACAGGTCAGGCTGTCCTGCCTTTTTCGCTGTCTCAGCCGTGACCCACATGCGCTCGGTTGTGTGTGCCGAGTCCCCAGGGGCCCCCACCCACAGCCGGCAGTGTGCTCACTGTGCTCTGCACAGGCCACCGAAGGACTGTCTTGCAGAAGTTGCCTCTGGTTCCTGGAAGCCTGGAGTTTGGAACAGCCCTGAGCACTGCTTTGATCTCCAGGCCGGTTTGCATGCTAGACTGTGCTCTCACTTTGGCTCCCGGGGGAAGTGTTAACATAAGGGCTCAGTCGCTCTGAGGGAGGTGTGCCCAGATGGAAACACATAACGTTCTCTGGTGGACACGGATCCGATCTTTGGGACCCCTGTGTAGCTGGGGTGAGGTGAACACGGTCTGTAGTGCCACAGAAACATGTCGGGCACCTACTCCATCAGGCTCGATGCGGGGAGCCAGGTGTTTGATGTCCAGGACCCTCACCCCTCTTGTGCACCTCACGGTCTGGCCTACTTTATCCTCACAGTGTCCCCAAGCATTGGGCAGTGGTCCCCGTTTACAGTTGAGGGGACTGAGGTGCAGAGAGGGCTGAGGCTCTCTGGGGACAGGGCCAAGGTCAGGGAGCCCTGGCAGGTCAGGGCAGGGGGCCCGATGTCCTCGTTGCCAGCCTCTGCCCAATCTGCACATGGTAATCTCATCTCAGTGAGGAGGGTGGACAGGCCTTGAGTCGGGGAGGGGCGCGGCACCCGTGGCAGTCTGAGGAAGAGCCTCACTGGGTCCCCACGCCGCGTGCACGTGGTGCCAGCAATCTCCGTGGGGTAAGTCCCCCGGAGCCCAGCCAGGGCCCCCGTTTGGCCCTCACTGCACGGCCCGTGCCTCAGCCGCCTCGACGAGCCAGCAGGGTTTGTGTCTGTGCTGCGGATGCCCGTGCAGCCCCTCGGGGCCGCGGAAGCCCTCCCCTCCCCTGCCTGGTGCTCTCCAGTATCGGTTCTCGGACGCAGCTCTGCTGTTCCTCGTGTGCCTCTCGTAGCCTCTGAGGTCTGAGGTTTCTGTCCTGTGGCCCCAGCCTGGAAAGCTGGGAGAGCTGCCTAAGTCCTGGTCCACCCTGCCGTCCTCTTCCCCTCAGCTCCTTCCGGGGCACCGAGGGCCAGTCCTCCGGGCCTCTCTCCGGCCCCTGGTGGCTGCGGGTCGCTCCCGCATTCCCTGGGTCACAGTTGCATCACTCCAGTCTCTGCCTCTGTCCTCCCTTCACGGGGTCCCCTCTCTGTCTCTGTTTCCCTCCTCTCCTTGCAAGGACACCAGCCACTGGGTCAGGGCTCACCCACACCCAGGATGCTCTCATCTGAAGATTATTCATTACACCTGCAGAGACCCTCTTTGCCCAAATCAGGTCACCTTCACGATTTGGGGTGGGCACAGGTGGAGGCTGCCATTAACCCAGCACAGCCAGGCCCTGCCCAGTGCCCCGAGCGGAGCAGCTTGTTGACTCCTCGCTGCACCCAGTCATCGTTCCCGCTGCTCAGACAATGACAACGCGGCCGCGTGCCCCGTGCCCCTTGAGGGGGTCAGGGCCTGAGCTCCTGATGGCTGGGCCCGCTGGGCCGACAGCCTTGAGTGCGCTTCCTCCCTCGATTTCCTCGTCTGTAAGATGGGGATGGTCCTGTGGGGGCTGCTGTGAGGCCGGATGAGGTCCACCCTCATCCAGGATGCTGGGCAGCCCCACCCTCTCTGCCTCTGCCGTCCCCTCCTACGAAAAACCAGAGGCCTGAGCCTGCCCAGCCCCACTGGTCCCGCTGTGCGTCTGACTCGCAGCTTTTCTCGCTGGCAGGATGGACTCCAGCGCCCCTCCTGGGAGCCCCTCCGGCTCACAGCCTCCGCCAGCCCCACAGTCCCAGGCCCGCTCGCGGCTCAATGGCACTTCCTCGGTGAAACAGGAGAAGAGTGGGGTGCCCCAAGCTCCTGGGCCCCAAGTTGGACCTGGACCAGATGGGGGAGACGCAGCGGCCTCAGCAGTGCCCCAGGCCCCTCGCCCCAGGAGCCGAGAAAGAGTGGATGGAACAGGTAAGGGGACGGGGCCTGAGCGGCTGAACTGTCCTCAGCCCAGGCCAGGGCCGTTCCTTGGATGCAGGGTGAGCACCGAGCCCTCGCACAGGGGCCAGGCTCCCCTCGCAGCCCCTCCTACAGGGCCTTCCCCGCGGCTCAGGGCCCCGCCCCTCCATGAGTCCCGTTTGCCCTCCCTGCACAGGTGCTAGGCTGTGACGTTCGCAGACTCCGGCCTTGTTGCACTTGTAGTCAGACGACTGCAGCTCCCCGCAGGCGCCACTCGGGCATGCGGACAAGCACTCTGCTCGGTTCGGGAGCCCTGCGTGGGCACTCCCTCAGGGCCAGCGGCCACCCTGGCAGGGCCCAGGCCCAGGTCTCCGCTCCCTCTGACCACTGCCCGCCCAGGCTGGGCTGCCAGGACTGTTTCCTCCACACACACACACACACACACACACACACTGCATTCTTGGGCCTCTTGGGCTTCTGCCCCCCCATGCCTTCCCAGAAGGTGCCTCCGGGCAGAAGTGCGGCCCCCATGTGGTGCTCAGGTGGGACGGGACAGCTGGTCATGGTGCTGGCTGCCTGGCTGTCACTGGGTGGGGCGGGGTTTGGGGTTCGGTCCATCCTCTGTCCACCTGCTCTTCACTGAGCATAGCTCTGTGCTGGCCCCGAGTGGCCGTGGGTGGCACCGGTGAGTCAGACCTGGCCCAAAGCGTTCAGAGCAGTGGTTCTCAACCTTTCTAATGCCGTGACCCAGCAATCCAGTTCCTCATGTCGCGGTGACCCCAAACCAAAAAATAATTTTGGTGGCTACTTCATAACTGTAATTTTGCTACAGTTATGAATTGGAATGTAAATACCTGATATGCATTATGTATTTTCCGATGGCTTTAGGCGACCCTGCCGGGGTCACGACCCACAGGTTGAGAACCACTGGTTCAGAGGCTCATGGGGAACAGGGAAGCATGGGCTGTGGAGCCCTGAGGTTGCCCTGGACCTGGGGCTGGGGGTGGAAGGCCTGCTGTCCTGGGGGAAAAAGACGCCTGAGCAGGCATTAGCCTGGGGCGAGGGCACAGTGTGGCGAGCCCCAGGGGGAGAAACGGCCTCACCTGCGGAGAGGCTGGGTAGGGAGAGCCCCAGACCTCCCGGGTGATGCAGGGACGGGGACAGAGGCTCGGGGTGGTGCTGTGTGTCCGGCCTGAGACTGACACACCAGGAGGGACAGGGACTTCTCCACCCGTCGAGGCCTCACTGTAAGTGTCAGGGATGCTGGCCGCAGTGGAGCCCCGGCCCCCGGTTGTGATGTTTGAGGGAAACATTGCTGGTGTCAGCATTTCTCTTTCTGATCGTTTACCCAGTGCCTTTCGGCACATGGTCAGTCTGTCCTCACAGCTGCCCACCCTGTGACGAAGGGACCCTGAGCTCCAGGGCAGCTGGGCGGGTCAGCACGAGCCTGTGCCCGGCTCTGCAGTGCTGCTCCGAGCGCCCTGTGGGTGGAGAAAGCCCCGTTCCTCCTCCTCCTGGGTTACTGCCCCCCCCCCCCCAGCACAGAGACTGCCCCACATCCTCCCTGGGCCACACGGGAACCTCTGCCACGCTGTCACCACCTCCACCTGCTGAAACCCAGCCTGACTCTTACGGCTCTACCACCTCTTCTACTTTCTGACCTTGACCCGCAACGAGAAATGCACATGCCGCTGTCACCTGCACGTGTGCCCGTGTGCACACTCGGTCACGGGGCTGGAATCTCCACAGCTCTCCTTGTCCTGTGTGTTGCAGTCTGATAGTCTCCGCTCTGTTCCTTGTATTTGGGAGTAAGTACTGCCTCCGACGGTTGATATTGACCTTAGTGGGTGGAGACCTGCTCTTTGTAGAACTCTCTGGGATTTGGTGCCAGATTAGTTCTCCTTGACCTTTTCCTAACTGAACTCCCAGAGCGCATGTCTGCACCTGGACTGTTTATCGAGTGTTGTGGCCCGAGGGGTCCAGGAATGCCCAGAGACTGGCCAAAGGCTGCTGGTGCCTTTGAGGTTGTCCCCCAGCCTGTTTCTGCATCTGTGAAGTGGGTGCAGTCGTGCTGGCCACGAGGCGTCCAACGGGGACTGCACCAGTGCTAGACCCCCAGGTGGTCTGTGTGAGCTGTGGGGTTTTTTTTGTTTTTTGTTTTTTTATTCATTTCAAAGAAGAGAGAAAGAGAGAGAGAGAGAGAAGGTGGGGAGGAGCAAGAAGCATCAACTCCCATATGTGCCTTGACCAGGCAAGCCCAGGGTTTCAAACTGGCGACCTCAGCATTCCAGGTCAAGGCTTTATCCACTGCGCCACCACAGGTCAGGCGGACCTTGTGCTCTGAGCGAACATTCTGAGGCCCTGGTTCATGGGGAATCGTGCTGAGTCCCCGCCCCTCGTCCCTACAGGTCCTTCATGGTGACGCAGAGATGGGCTGTGCCTTGAGCTGCTTCATGAATGTCACCAAGCGTGGTCCTGGTGCCTGGTTCCTTCACTGAGGTCCCATTCAGACCTCTTAGGGGCTTCCCCTTGCACATCAGTGCACCCACTGAGTTTTATGACCCCTACTAAGCTCCCCTTTGGGACTGGCCGTGACATCAACTCAGGCCTGTGTGTGTGAGAGAGAGAGAGAGAGAGAGAGAGAGATTTCTTCTCTCCTCCGAAGGAGACTTATGCCACAAACTGTGTGTGTGTGTATAAATGTGTAGGGGATGCTTTATCCCCCACCACCACCACCACAGGGTGGGACCCTGTGACGCCTGTCTCTGGTCCCAGTTGAGATGAGGCTACATTCCCCCCAGGTGGTCTGTGTGAGCTGAGGAAGCCCCAGGCCCGCTCTGCCACCTGGCCACCCTCACGTCTCTCAGCCTCTGTGTTGTTGTTTTTCCCCTAGAGAGGCCACTGCCCAAGGCGTTCACCCCAGCTCAGCAAGGCCTCCCATGCAGAGGTCCCCCCCCCCCACGATGAGCACCTGCTGTGGGTGCTGCTGTCCTCGGGACAGTGACCTCTCACAGCAGCAAGGAGTGGAGCCCTGCTAGTTTCCCCATCTAGAGAGAGGAAACTGAGGCAGAGGCTTGTCCAAGTGACCAGCTGCTGAGTGGAGGGCAGCCCGTCTCCTACCCCACAGCAGCCCCTCCCGCGAAGCCTTGGGGGCCCCCAGGTTCTGGGTGCAGCGGCCGAGGCTCCCTGTTTGGCTTACAATGGCCTAGCACCAGACTCATGCTCTTCTGATCTTGTCTCCTTCAAAGATCTCCACGTTCCCCGCTTTTATCTCCATTAGCCTGAGCCCGGAATCTCAGTCCGGCACAGATTCGCCGGCCGCAGGGTATGGAGACCAGATCTGGACCTGGTTTCAAGCTGGCTGATGCAAACCAGCCCCGGAGAGGGAGTCAAGAATGTAGTTTCAGATAAGAAGAGTCAGGAAACAGATGTGGTTTCTGTTTGGTTCTCCCGGAGAGGAGGGGAAGGAGGGAGAGGAGGGGAGAAGGGCAGAGGGGAGGGAAGGGAGGAACAAGCCCTGGGCAGGGTGGCAGCCTTGGGGTCCCAGCCCCCCACGACTGGGCCTGCTGTCACTTTCTTAGTTGCTCTGCGTTGTCCCTGGTCACTGATGTGGACTCAGCGAGCCCCACCCTGCAGGCCTTGCACAGGTCAGAGATCATTGGTCTGAGAGTGGCTTTTCGGGTCAATTTTTATTAACTCATCTGTCCATCTAGCACAGGTGTAGGGAACATCAGCTAAGTACCGACAGGTCACGAGAGTAAATATTAACGACACTCCATGCTGAGCACCATATAGTCATTACCTACACTGACTCACTTCTCCAACATTTTTCAGAGGAGAGAAGCAGGGGGAATGGGTTAAGGAATGACCCTGGGCCCCCAGCTGGTGACTGGTGAAGTCGGGATTTGAACGCAGACCTAGTCTGTGCTTGCCATGGGACCAGCTGCCAGGGTCAGCCGTGACCGGAAAGGGAGCACAGTGTGTGCCCATGCCCATGCCTCAGGCCCCTTTCTCCGGGAGCCCTGTGTCTGGAGGTAGAGTGCCCTGTGCACGAGCCAGCAGAGGTGGCTGAGGGTTGAGCCCGGGCTCGACCGCTGGCCCCCACAGTCTCTGGGGAACCCTGTGTCTGGAGGCAGAGCGCCCTGTGCATGAGCCAGCAGAGGTGGCTGGGGTTTGAGCCCGGGCTCGACCGCTGGCCCCCACAGTCTCTGGCCAGGCTCTGGTGACGGGGAGGAGGCTCAGTCCTGTGCCCAGCTGCTCTGGTGCAGGGACATGGTGGCACTCAGGCCAGTGTCCCGGCTCTTTCCATGCCGGCCACCAGAGAGACTGAGCTGCTGCTGAGAGCTGCCCCCTCCCCACATGCTGGGGTGTCTGCTTCCCATGCTCCACGCTGGGAAGGCAGAGCTCGTGGGGTGTTCTCCCTGTGTCTTCTCTGCACGCCTGACCTGGATCAGCACGTGAGGCGCTGCTCCGGGTCTGAAGCCCATCCCTGCTGTCCTGTCCAGTCCTCTGACAAGCGACAGCGACCAGCTTTGTGACATCTTTTTTCCTGTGTTAAAGGACCCTTGACAGGAGATGTGGAAACGCCCTTTGAAGAAGTCCTGGAGAAGGCCAAGGCTGGGGACCCCAGGGCACAGACAGAGGTGAGAGCGGTGGTGGCTGGTGGGCGGCAGGCCTGGAGGAGGGCTCCGTGGCCCAGGGAGTCTGGTGCCTGAGGCTGGTGCCAGCGTGACGGCGCCGCCGTGTGCCGAGCCCCTTTGTGGCGTTTCCTTTTTGCCCAGTCACCTTTCCTGCCACCCCGCTCCTGGTCCTGCTCACACCTGGTCTTGGGCACCACCTCTTTCAAGATGCCCTGCCTGGCCTTGGTGCCCACCCGCATTCACACTGGCTCTGTGGAGGGGCTGCCACACCCTCCTGTCTGAGGAGCGTGTGCCCCGAGGGTGCGACAGGCCCAGCCTGGTGTGGACGCTAGTGGGACCCCATTCCTGCCACCTTTCTTCCTGGCCTGGAACTCGGAGAAGAAGAGGGTCCCGGAAGCCCGGCTGTGGGGATCAGGTCGGGGCCCCGCTGTGTGGAGGCCGCTGCGGAGCGCGGTTTGAATGGTGTCTCGCTCGCAGGTGGGGAAGCACTACCTGCAGCTGGCCGGCGCCGCGGATGAGGAGCTCAACAACTGCACGGCTGTGGACTGGCTGGTGCTGGCCGCCAAGCAGGGCCGGCGCGAGGCCGTCAAGCTCCTGCGCCGGTGCCTGGCGGACAGAAAAGGTGGGCGCAGGGCGGGGCGGGGCAGCGCCTGGCGGACAGAAAAGGTGGGCGCAGGGCGGGGCGGGGCAGGGCCTGGCGGACAGAAAAGGTGGGCGCAGGGCGGGGCGGGGCAGCGCCTGGCGGACAGAAAAGGTGGGCGCAGGGCGGGGCGGGGCAGCGCCTGGCGGACAGAAAAGGTGGGCGCAGGGCGGGGCAGGGCAGCGCCTGGCAGACAGAAAAGGTGGGCGCAGGGTGGGGCGGGGCGGGGCCTGGCGGACAGAAAAGGTGGGCGCAGGGCGGGGCGGGGCAGTGCCTGGCGGACAGAAAAGGTGGGCACAGGGCGGGGCGGGGCAGCGCCTGGCGGACAGAAAAGGTGGGCGCAGGGTGGGGCGGGGCAGGGCAGCGCCTGGCGGACAGAAAAGGTGGGCGCAGGGCGGGGCGGGGCAGCGCCTGGCGGACAGAAAAGGTGGGCGCAGGGCGGGGCGGGGCAGCGCCTGGCGGACAGAAAAGGTGGGCGCAGGGCGGGGCGGGGCAGCGCCTGGCGGACAGAAAAGGTGGGCGCAGGGCGGGGCGGGGCAGCGCTTGGCGGACAGAAAAGGTGGGTGCAGGGCGGGGCGGTGCCTGGCGGACAGAAAAGGTGGGCGCAGGGTGGCGCGGGGCGGGGCCTGGCGGACAGAAAAGGTGGGCGCAGGGCGGGGCGGGGCAGCGCTGTGGATGTGTGCCGGCCGCTAAGTCACAGCTGAAGTAACACCAGGGCGGGTCTCGCTGAGAAGCACGTGTAGCTTCCATCCCGGCAGTGGCTCTGCCATTTAGACAGTGTTTCTGGAGCACAGGTGACGTGTACGTGTGACAGAGGATGCATTTTCACGTGTTAGCGTGTGTTGGCGTCTACAAGTCGATCCCTGCGGGTTTCCGTCCAGACTGGGGCACAGACCCCACAGCCGGTGCGGTCAGCCGGAGAACGTGACGGCAAAGGCCTCCTCAGTCGTGCTCGCTATCAGGACGGGGTCGGGCAGCGAGGTGTAGCCCAGCCATGCGTGCTCACTGTCACGTCACCCTGCCAGGGAGACAGCTGGGCCCTGTGTCGGGGACAGGCCCCTTCCTGAGCGTTCAGCACTCAGAGCAAGATAAGAGTCCATGTTATAACTGGTCTTTTTAGTGGCTTTCTTTTCCAATTATAGAAGTGTTTTATGCTTACCATAGAAAGGTGGACTAGCCTGACCAGGTGGTGGTGCAGTGAATAGAGTGTTGGACTGGGATGCAGAGGACCCAGGTTAGAGACCCTGAGGTCGCCAGCTTGAGCGCGGACTCATCTGGTTTGAGCAAAGCTCACCAGCTTGGACCCAAGGTCACTGGCTCCAGCAAGGGGTCACTCAGTCCGCTGAAAGCCCACGGTCAAGGCACATATGAGAAAGCAATCAATGAACAACTAAGGTGTCACAACGAAAAACTGATGATTGATGCTTCTCATCTTTCTCCATTCCTGTCTGTCCCTATCTGTTCCTCTCTCTGACTCTCTCTCTGTCTCTGAAAAAAAAAGAAAAAGAAACTTGACTAGAAGACACAAATCCCCCTAATTCTGAAGCTGGAGAGAGGTGCTCTGCAGTATTTGCACTGTTTCCTTTTGGTTTCGCATCATGTGTTTCCAGAGTTACATTTACTGTGTAGAATCTGTTCTCTTTGGAGGTCAGACTGACGCCTTGGAACACATGGAGTTGGGGGTGTTCTGTTAGCCAGTTCCGCACCAACCTAGCATCCCGTTTCTGGAGCGGGCCAGAGCGGGTCCGTGCGGCCCACCCGCTTCATCAGAGCCACAGCTCCCAGGGGCCGGGAGGGGCCACGTCAGGATGAGGACCGGAGGGAGTGAGGGGAGCAAGTCTGGAGGACAGCATGGCGCACACAGCACCTGCCCACATGGTCGCCCGGGGCCGCCCGCTGACGGGCCAGGCCGAGCCTCTGGCCTGGAGAGTGGGCACAGGCAGGGACTTAGGCCCAGTGTCTTTTCCAAAGGTGCTGGAAAGCCTCTCGCATGGGTGCCTTCCCAGCCCCCTCAGGCAGAGCTGCCCAGGGCTTGGGGCAGCACTGGGGGTCCCGGGCTGCAGGACAAGGCCCCTGACTCAGGGCTCGGAGCAGCACTGAGTGTCCCAGGCGGCTGGACGAGGCCCCTGACCCAGGGCTCGGGGCAGCACTGAGGGTCCCGGGCGGTGGGACGAGGCCCCTGACCCAGGGCTCGGGGCAGCACTGAGGGTCCCGGGCTGCAGGACGAGGCCCCTGACCCGGGGCTCAGGGCAGCACTGAGGGTCCCGGGCGGCGGGACGAGGCCCCTGACCTGGGGCTCAGGGCAGCACTGAGGGTCCCGGGCAGCGGGACGAGGCCCCTGACCCGGGGCAGCACTGAGGGTCCCGGGCGGCAGGACGAGGCCCCTGACCCGGGGCAGCACTGAGGGCCCCAGGCGGCGGGATGAGGCCCCTGACTCAGGGCTCGGGCCTCAGGGCTCGGGGCAGCACTGAGGGCCCCGGGCGGCAGGACGAGGACCCTGATGCAGGGCCCGGGGCAGCACTGAGGGTCCCGGGCGGCAGGACGAGGACCCTGACACCCCCTGTCCCGCAGGCATCACCTCTGAGAACGAGCAGGAGGTGAAGCAGCTGTCCTCCGAGACCGACCTGGAGCGAGCCGTGCGCAAGGCAGCCCTGGTCATGTACTGGAAGCTCAACCCCAAGAAGAAGAAGCAGGTGGCCGTGTCTGAGCTGCTGGAGAACGTTGGCCAAGTCAACGAGCACGGTGCGGGCCTCCCCGAGGGGTGTCCTGGGCCTTTCCCCGGAACCCTGGGGCCTTCCCTGGGGGAGCCCTGCGGGGGATCTGAGGGCCTACCTCAGGGCCCCCAGGGACCTGCTGGTGGGGATATCACGGGTCTCCTAAGTCCCAGGGAGGGTCCTTCTGAGATATCCCCCTGTTCTTGGGGACCCCTTCCTGGACCGTGGGTGGCACCCAAGAGGCATGCTTGATGTGACACGGGGAACCACCTGTGGAGCCCAGTCCCCCGCTGGGTCAGAGCCTCTCCTCCTCCTGTCACTGCCCAGTGCCAGCTCCTGCCTGACCAGCCCTGGCAAGGACTGCAGCAGGTGGCGTGGGGGAAGGACGGTGAAGGCTCACCCACGGAGGCGTGGCCGGTGGGCGATGATGAAGGGCAGGAGGCTTCCGTCCCGGCTGTGCTCACTTGCTGAGCAGACTCAAGTGGAGCCCTCCTCCACTCGGGCTGGGCTCACGGGAAGGGCCTGGGCCCTGCCCTGGAGAGCTCGTGTTTCCGGGGGAAATCACAGCAAGGACAAGGCCAGCAAAGGTGTCTGGGGACAAGACATGCTGGCCAGAGATCTGGTGGGTGCAGTGTGGCGACTGTCCACAAGGGGATGGCTGTGCCCAGCAGAGGCACTGAGTCAGCCCGGTAGGGGGGCCAAGAGTTGGCTGCCCAGATCCTATAGCCCCCAGAGCTCAGAGCCCCCAGGAGCACATGGCCAGTTTGTGGTGGAGGGTGAGCTGCAGAGCCTTGATGCTCGATCCGCTCTGTCCCCTGCAGATGGAGGGGCACAGCCAGGCCCCGTCCCCAAGTCCCTGCAGAAGCAGAGGCGGGTGCTGGAGCGCCTGGTCAGCAGTGAATGTGAGTATAGCCGCCAGTCCTTCCCGCGACAGCTCCCCGGCCGCGGTGCCGTCCCCTGTGCCCCACGTCCCCTGTGCCCCACGTCCCCTGTGCCCCACGTCCGCTGCGTCCTGTGGAGCCCAGGCTCCGGCCCCCTGGGGTCTCGAGGCATGATGAGCGTCAGTTCTCGGCACGGGGACCTGGGCCCCGCCCACTGGGAGGGCACACCTTAGCGGGAAGAAGACACGAGCAGAGAGCAGCCACATGACAGTCCCTGTGGGCTGTGGGCTATCCGGCCCTCCGAGCACGTCAGCCGGGGTGAGGCAGCAGCCAGCATATGAAGGGCAGAGTGTGAGGCTCCAGGTGGAGGGGACCGGGGGCCCCCAGGGGGCTGTGGATGGAAAGGAGTATGGTGGGGAAGGGGATGGAGGGTTGGGGGCTCAGGACCCGGGCGCCTCTGGGATAGCCAATTAGAAACCACCGTCCGATCCTCCGTGCGCCGCGCCATGCGGTGCAGCTGCTCACGATGGCGATGGCTGTGTCTTCCCTCTCCGCCCTCCTGGCCCCCTCTGCTGGCCAGAGGGGTGCTCCACGTGGACACGGCTCTCAGCGAGCGTCCAGTCTCAGTGGGCGTGACTGCTGGACGGCGAGCCCAGGTGGGCACACGCCGTCTGTTCCCCCAGCTGAGCGCTCCCCAGTGTTCGGGAGAGTGTCTGGGGCCAGGTGGGCACACGCCGTCTGTTCCCCCAGCTGAGCGCTCCCCAGTGTTCAGGAGAGTGTCTGGGGCCAGGTGGGCACACGCCGTCTGTTCCCCCAGCGGAGCGCTCCCCAGTGTTCAGGAGAGTGTCTGGGGCCGGGTGGGCACACGCCGTCTGTTCCCCCAGCTGAGCGCTCCCCAGTGTTCAGGAGAGTGTCTGGGGCCGGGTGGGCACACGCCGTCTGTTCCCCCAGCGGAGCGCTCCCCAGTGTTCAGGAGAGTGTCTGGGGCCGGGTGGGCACACGCCGTCTGTTCCCCCAGCGGAGCGCTCCCCAGTGTTCAGGAGAGTGTCTGGGGCCAGGTGGGCACACGCCGTCTGTTCCCGCAGCGGAGCGCTCCCCAGTGTTCAGGAGAGTGTCTGGGGCCGGGTGGGCACACGCCGTCTGTTCCCCCAGCGGAGCGCTCCCCAGTGTTCAGGAGAGTGTCTGGGGCGCAGGGCGCCTCAGTGGGTGTGGCCGAATGGCGGGTCGGGGGTGTCTGGGCAGTTGGCAGCTGTCACCAGTGCTGTGAGACGCTGGAGCTGAGGGAGAGCAGGTGGCAGAGAGTGCTGTGCTGGTGTGTGATCTGGGCTCGGGCAGCAAGCAGACCCTGGGCACGAAGAGCCAAGGAGGAGGGATGGCACGTCGCCAGTGTGCAGGGGCGGGGCGGGGCGGGGGCCGGCACCCAGCAGCCCATCTGCCTCTCCTCCTCACTGGCCGGTCCTCACCCACCGTCCAGGTCAGAGCCCCACCTCAGCTTGGCCCCGGCCACTGTCCCTGCCTTGCCTGTGCACACGGGTGACACCATGGGTGGACCCCATGCTGTTCTCTCTTGCGCTGTAGCCAAGAACTACATAGCGCTGGACGACTTCGTGGAGATCACCAAGAAGTACGCCAAGGGCATCATCCCCGCCAACCTGTTCCTGCAGGACGATGACGATGACGAGCTGGCGGGCAAGAGCCCCGAGGACCTGCCCCTGCGCCTGAAGGTGAGCGGGGAGGGGCCTGGAGGGCACCCGCCTGTGTCTCTCCAGGGGGCAGGGGCCGCATGCCCAGTCCGACTGTGATTTAGACTTTGTCATTTTGAGAGATTGTTCGTTTACAGTGCAGCATGGAGGTTAGTTCCCAAAAATGCCTTCTCCCCAAACAAAGTGCCAGTTCTCAGGAGACCAGGAGGGCCCTGCAGGGACGCCGGTGTGCCCAGCTCTGCGAGGGCTCGGGGAGAGAGGCTTGCTGGGGGCTGGCACGGTGCCCGTGGGCCAGTCTGGAGAAAGGGGGCCCGCCCTCGCCACCGCGGTTGGCCCGACAAAGAAGGAGTGGGGAGCCCCCGTGCGCGGGAAGCCAGGAGTATTGGCAGGCCCCGGGGGTGACAGCTTTTGTTTCCTTGGCGTTGTGGTTGAGGCTTGAGTCACAGACATACCAGAGGCTACACTGCCCTCACAGACTTACCCACAGCTCAGTTCACGGGCCGCACTCCCGGGGCCCACGCCCCACTTTGCAGACGCCAGGTTCCCAGGAGTCTGCTGCCCAACAGAGGGTCCGTCAGCACAGGGGCCTCTGGGCAGACGAATCGTCACAAAGCCCGCGTAGTCCTCCTGAGTCCCTGCTTCTGCACATCTCCGCTGACCAGACTCAGTGTGGTAGAGGGACTGAAGGAGTCTGGGTCAGGGCAGGTGGCCGCCCAGCCCAGAAGGTGGGCATGCGGGGGGCAGGCAGCCGGCTGAAGTCCCCCGTGCTGGACACAGCTCAGCGTGAGCACTGCTGGGAGCCCAGAGGTGGTGCTCGGGCCGGGCCGCCCTCCAGGTGGGAGGCATTGCAGAAACAAGTGGTCAGGGCGCTGTGCGGCCCCGAGCAGCAGCCTGGCAGCCACGCGCATGGCCCAGGAGCTGAGTGTAGTCCTCCCAGGACAGGTGGCACGTCCAAGGGGACGGTCCTGAGATATGTGGGGCCGGACGGCCGAGGAACGTGACCAAGGGAGGTCATGACGTCTGTGGGAGGTCGTGATGTTTGTGGGAGGTCGTGATGTCTGTGGGAGGTCCACGCAGAAGCAGGGGTCTGGGTGTCCTCGTTCACATTGTCCCAGGGTGAGCGCTTGCAACGCCTGACTTCAAAAGTGACCTGGCCGGGACAGTAAATCATGTCACCCTTCTGGTGGGCACTGAGCTCAGTGCTGTGAAATGTCTGAAAGTCTGTTTGGGAAAGAGAAATGTGAAGCGTTCCGACAAGAAATAAGAGAGGCTCTATTTATTGAAACTGTCAGGGCACTTGATTACTTCACGAGTTTTCTCATTAAAAGTCTTTTGCAAAAGAGAGACCGTGAATCATAGCGGGCGCCTCCTGAAACCGAAAGCTGTTCCAGCTTTTAATAGCCTTTCAGGGAACAGGAGGGGACGCGTGTCTGGGGTCTTCTGCCCCCGAGCGAGCGATGACAGGCGCCTGTGTGAGCTAACGCGACTCCCACAGAATGTTCCAGACTCCAGGCACTTCTCTTCTCCAGCCTGTCATGACAGATGAGACCCACTTGAAAATAAATATAGTCATGTTTTAAAATCTGCACTGTTTTTACATTAAAATATTGCAAAGGGCACCATGTTTAAGCTTCCGCTCAGGGCTGGTGGACTCCGGTCTGGAGTGACCTGCCCGGGCCTGTGAGCTCAGCGGGCTCTGCAGAGGGCCAGCTGCCCGGCTCTCATGGTCCACGGCGCGGCTTCTCGTGGGGCGGCTGGCTGCTGGTCTCAGGCCTGGCCGGAGCTCTCTCTGAGGCCCTTTTACAGAACTTGACTTCCTACTTTATTTTTAAAAAGTTCTTTCCTGGTCGAAGGAGAGCTTGTTTCCGATTGTTTGGGCTTTCTCTCTGGGAATGTCTCCTGTCCCACGGTTCGGTGGGGCTGCTAGGAATCGGGTGGGCTGGCAGGTCCCAGAGGCAGAGCCGGGTCCCCGCAGGGGAGAGCTCCCTGTCTCAGCTGCCTGGGCACCGCAGTGTGCAGGCAGGGCCCGGCCACCATGGCGCCATCTGTTCCAGAAGTTTCCTTGTCTTTTAAAAGTTCTCACAACCATGGGATCATGTGGCTTCATGGGCAAAACAAAAATAAAACACGCATGAATGGCTCTGCCGTGGGGATAGGATTTCAGATTAGCGGGAGGTACCAGCTACCTGGGGCCCCCATGCCGCCGGCTCAGTGCCGCCGGGGGTTGGGCACAGAGGGCGATGGTGGGCAGCCATTGTGCGGCCCCTCCGCCGGGGTCAGTGAGCGACCACGGCCGACGCACACAGGGCTCCTTCCGGAGCTGTTGGCTTTAGCCGCCGGCCAGGCTGTGGCATGAAGGGGCCCCCGGCCCCCCCAGAGGAGGCCTGCAGCGGGATTATTTTCACTGGTTTGTTTGCTCTCTGGCCAAGTCTGGAATCCCCACCGAGGCTTACTGCACGGTGCCCGGGGGCCTCAGTGCCGTCCCCCAGGCGGGCATCTGCACCAGCTGCCGCTGCAGTTGCTGGCCTGGGGCGGGGCCGCCGTCTGCTGGGTCCATTGTTTGTTCATTGTGCTGCTTGTTATACAGCAGCGAGGGAGTGGGCTGTCACAGACACACGGAGGCGTTCAGCTCTTTGTGCACACGTGTGTGTAAGGAGTCCAGCTGTGTGCGCACATGTATGTGAGTTCAGCTGTTTCTTCACATTGTATGTGTAAGGAGTTCAGCTTCATGCACACGTGTGTGTAAGTTCAGCTCTTTGTGCACACATGTAAGGAGTTCAGCTCTTTGTGCACGTGTGTGTAAGGAGTCCAGCTTCGTGCATACGTGTGTGTAAGGAGTTCAGCTCTGTGCACACGTGTGTGTATCCATCCACACTGTCTCCTTCGGGAGCCCACCCTCCGATCTGCGGTGAACTCACACCTGGTTGTTTCCAGGTGTCCTGGTCATCTTGAGAAGATAGCCAACTCTCTTGGGCAGATGACAGCCACACTCTAGTGTTGTCACTCAGTCATGCTCAGCCAGGGCCCCTCTGCCACCCTTCAGTGGAGTGGGCAGAGGATCCTGAGGGCTGCGTGGAGGTGGTGCAACCTACCTCACCTGGGCAGTGATGGGGACCCATCGGGGGCCCCTTCAGGTGGGAGGTGGGCACGCGCCAGGCTTTGCCGCCCCTCCACCCTCGGACCTGGGCCCTCCTCCCCACACACTGTGAGGATGGGCACCGTCCACGACTTCCTTGCCTCACCCCTCCAGTCTGTCTCCCATCACCCCCGAGCTCTGGGAATTCTGCACAGGAAACTGGGTGGGTGTGGGGGTCCATCCTGGACGGCAGAACCGCCCCCACCTCTGTCCCGAGGCTGCTCCCCAACTCACCTCCCCCCGGCACTTCATCGCCTTTTGCTGTGGTCATAGCCAGGGTCACCTCTGCCCTTCTGCACTGGGTGCAGGCTGGGGGCGGGACCAAGGCGGGGACGGGCTGCACTTGAACGTGGTTGTGAGGGTGGTTCTGGTCTGTGTGGTGGGGTGTATAGGGGTGATGGGGGCAGGAGCTGGTTCTCAGCCTCTCCTGTCACCAGCACACATGTCTCATCTGGCCCCATTATAGTTGAACCCTCCCCACTCAGTAAAGGCGGCCACACCCCCACTCTGCACATTCACACAGAGCTCTTTTCTGGGGTCCCTGCTCCCCCAGACACTCCTGGGACCACTCAGAGCCCAGTGTCAGTTCTGAGGACCAGTTCCTGCCCCCGTGAGTGGATGGGGAGCCGAGGTGGAAGAGCTGAAGTCCTTGCAGCTGTGGGGTGGGGGGTGGCAGCCCAGGTCCAGGGCACTGCCGTCTGTATAGCACGGGCCCCCGGGGAGGGAAGGTTCCTCCAGGCCCCTGAGGTCTCGCAGGGGGACCCGCACAGGTGAGTCTGGAAACCTGAGCAGAAGGTCAGGCTCAGGCATGGGGCGGGAGAGGAGTAGGGGGGTGGGCTCCAGGCGCCCCAGGGAGGGGCTGGGCCCGCAGGATTGGGTGGAGGGACCATGGAGCCCGGGAGGACACTCCCACACGGAGAGGGCATTGCAGGGGAAGGACCTTCTCTGACCCGGGCCCGCCGTGGGAAAGCAGCAGGGGTGGGTCGTTCACTGTGCCCAGAGCTGGGGTGGTGACTCCCAGGGAGTAATGAGGTGACAGCAAACGGGGCTCCCGTCCTGGCCCCAATACCATCTTCACCCCCCCCCCGCAGATGGTCAAGTACCCGCTGCACGCCATCATAGAGATCAAGGAATACCTGATTGAGATGGCCTCCCGGGCGGGCATGCACTGGCTGTCCACCATCGTCCCCACCCACCACATCAACGCCCTCATCTTCTTCTTCATCATCAGCAACCTGACCGTCGAGTTCTTTGCCTTCTGCGTCCCCCTGGTGGTCTTCTACCTGTCCTTCGTCTCCATGGTGATCTGCACCCTCAAGGTGTTCCAGGACAGCAAGGCCTGGGAGAGCTTCCGCGCCCTCACCAGCCTGCTGCTGCGCTTCGAGCCCGACCTGGACGTGGAGCAGGCCGAGGGCAACTTCGGCTGGAACCACCTGGAGCCCTACGCCTACTTCCTGCTCTCCGTCGTCTTCGTCATCTTCTCCTTCCCCCTCGCCAGCAAAGACTGCATCCCCTGCTCGGAGCTGGCCCTGGTGGCCGTCTTCTTCACCGTCACCAGTTACCTGAGCCTGAGCACCTCGGCCGAGCCCTACACACGCAGGGCCCTGGTGACCGAGGTGGCCGCCGGCCTGCTCTCCCTGCTGCCCGCCCTGCCCTTCGACTGGCACTACCTGAAGCTCCTGGGCCAGACCTTCGTCACCATGCCCGTGGGCCACTTCGTCGTGCTGAACGTCAGCGTGCCCTGCCTGCTCTACGTCTACCTGCTCTTCCTCTTCTTCCGCATGGCCCAGCTGCGCCACTTCAAGGGCACCTACTGCTACCTGGTCCCCTACCTGGTCTGCTTCATGTGGTGCGAGCTGTCCGTGGTCATCCTGCTCGAGTCCACTGGCCTGGGGCTGGTCCGCGCGTCCATCGGCTACTTCCTCTTCCTCTTCGCTCTCCCGATCCTGGTGGCCGGCCTGGCGCTCATGGGCGTTGTGCAGTTCGCCCGCTGGTTCGTGTCCCTGGAGCTCACCAAGATCGCGGTCACCGTGGTGGCCTGCAGCGTCCCCCTGCTGTTCCGCTGGTGGACCAAGGCCAACTTCTCGGTGGTGGAGATGGTCAAGTCCCTGACGCGCAGCTCCATCGTGAAGCTCATCCTGGTGTGGATCACGGCCATCGTGCTGTTCTGCTGGTTCTACGTGTACCGCTCGGAGGGCATGAAGGTGTACAACTCCACCCTGACCTGGCAGCAGTACGGCTTCCTGTGCGGGCCACGGGCCTGGAAGGAAACCAACATGGCGCGCACCCAGATCCTGTGCAGCCACCTGGAGGGCCACCGGGTCACGTGGACGGGCCGCTTCAAGTACGTGAGGGTGACGGACATCGACAACAGCGCCGAGTCGGCCATCAACATGCTCCCCTTCTTCATCGGCGACTGGATGCGCTGCCTGTACGGCGAGGCCTACCCGGCCTGCAGCCCCGGCCCCGCCTCCACGGCCGAGGAGGAGCTCTGCCGCCTCAAGCTGCTGGCTAAGCACCCCTGCCACATCAAGAAGTTCGACCGCTACAAGTTCGAGATCACGGTGGGCATGCCCTTCGGCGCCAACGGCTCCCGCGGCCCGGAGGAGGACGACGTCACCAAGGACATCGTGCTGCGGGCCAGCGGCGAGTTCAAGGGCGTGCTGCTCAGCCTGCGCCAGGGCAGCCTCATCGAGTTCAGCACCGTCCTGGAGGGCCGCCTGGGCAGCAAGTGGCCCGTCTTCGAGCTCAAGGCCATCAGCTGCCTCAACTGCATGGCCCAGCTGTCGCCTGCCCGGCGGCACGTGAAGATCGAGCAGGACTGGCGCAGCTCCGTGCACGGCGCTCTCAAGTTCGCCTTCGACTTCTTCTTCTCTCCCTTCCTGTCAGCCGTGTGAGGGTGCGGGCACGGCCCGGCAGGGGGAGGGGCGGGGAGGGCACCTCCCTCTCAGGACCCTCCTCCCAGGGTCCCCCCAGCCAGATGCACAACACTAATGCTGAGCATGTGTGCATGTGTGCGCTCGCGTGTGCACCTGCAGGGACCTCTGCCTGTGCGGTCTGGTCCCCTCCGTGCATGGCTGACCGCATTAGCTCTGTCACCTGGAATGCCCAGTGTCATTGGAAATTGCATGCATGCACCATCTTGACCCACGGTCCCGACCTCTCAGAGTAAAGCTGGTGTGCCCGGCTGGGCAGGATCCCCGTCCCAATAGCACTGGCAGTGACGTTCTCCCTCCCCACCCCTCCGAACGCCCGGCCCCTCACTCACATCAGTGTTGGATTTGGTGTTTGATTGTGCTGTGTAAACTCAGCCTAACCTCTTATTTATTTGGTTGCTGCTAAGCCGTGATGGCCGCTTGCTGGTCCTGCGGACTCTGTCTGCAGGATGCCTGAGCTGTCACATGGCCAGGGCCCCGCCTGACTCCTTCCAGACCAGAGGCCAGGAGAGGCGGCTCTCCCGGGCACAGCATGTCCATGCTGAGCTCCGAGTCCACAGCTCGCCTCTCGCTTCTCCTGTCCAGTGGGCAGCGGGTGACTCTGAGTCTCACGGGAACGAGAACCTGGGGCGCCCCTTCCAGCCCTTAGGAAAGCTTGCCCACGTTCCCTAACGGAGCTGAAAGGCGAGGCCCTGAAGCAGCTAAAATAAAGCCTGTGATGAAATCTACTGTCCTCTCCTTTCCCTTGTTTAAAGACGTCCTTTGTGAGACCTGAAGACCAGCAGGGTCCACGCGTGCGCTGAACTCAGGGCAGGTGCAGTTTGCGTGACAAAGCACAGAACTGACGTCCTCAGTAGCTGACGAGCCGCCTGCCACTGAGCGGCCCTGGCGCCACCTCCAGGCCAGGGCCCCTGCGTCCCTGGCCGCAACCGCTCGGCTGTCCACTGTGTCTGAAATGCATGTGGTCATGGTTATTTGTGAGACTCAAATCACGGGTGAAAGAGCGCACACATTATTCGTGGTTTGGTAGCTGCCACCCGCCCGGCAGCATGTTTGTGAAACCCTGTGCTGTGTTCAGTGCTGGTCAGCGTTCGCTCGTCCTGGTCAGCCTGCAGCCCTGCATCCCGAGGGTCAAAGGTCAGCCCATCCCCCTCTCCAATCCGGAAGATTTGAGGCCACGAAAGCCATCACAGTTCAGCTTTGCCCCCAGACTGGCAGTTTCTGAGCAAACACAGGGGACATCCAACCCTAACCCTGCATGAAGGAGGTACCATGGCAACCGTGCACCACAGAACCCTGGGAGAGAAAAACGGGCTCCAATAGGAGCCACAGAGTCAGGACGGGGCCGAGCTGCCTGTCTCCTGTCCCCTGTCCCCTGGGCCACCACTCTGTACTTGGCAGGCATCCCAGCAGAGCTGCCTGCTCGGAGCAGGGGGTGGCTAGTCACTTGGGGACTGCCCCAATTAGGCTTTGGACCCTCACAAAGCCCAGCGTGACCAGGAGCCATTCAGACTGGCCCCATCTGAAATGGGAAGTCTGAGCTCAATCATTGGTTTTCAAACAGCCTTTAAAAAAAAAAAAAACTCTATAAGGTACAGGACTCCAGTCTAAAGTAAAAACAGTTCTCTTCAAGGTCAGGTGTAACACACATGGCGGAGGAGAACAGAGTCCTGTGGCCCAGTCTGAATCCCCCTCGGCGTTCAGCTGGGTGACCTGGGCCGGTCACGCCTCCCAGGTTCTGGCTCCTCTTCTGTGAACGGGCGGGGTGGCAGGACCTGCCTCGCTGGTTCTTGTTAGGCTTAAGTGAGTTAATTTTCCTGCAGGGTGGTTAGAGAAGGTAAATGCTCACTGAACACTTGTGAATTTTTTTAAAGAAGGGAGTGAAATATTCACGGAACTTCAGAACCAGACGAATTGTCCCTTCTGGCTTTGTAAAAACATACACTTTGTGAACATAGCCGTGTTTAGATTGGAGCCGATCAGAGGCTTAACCGAGGCGGAGGGCCTGGTGCCTGACGCTGCTCTGTCAGCAATGCCCCCACACACACACACACACACGTGCACCCCGGGAGGCACAGGCCTGCCTTTGTCCCTGCGTCCCGGGTTTAATTCCTCAGGGCTACAGATCCAGAAAAGCTTGGCCAGTACCTGTGACTTACCTTCTAACACACCCTTTATTTAACTTAGCTAGTGAGCCTTGAGTGCACTGGCTGCACCCTTGAACAAATACACTGCCCTGTGAGGCTGAGCAGACGCAGTCACCCCCTAGTGAGAGTCCAGCCCAGGCCCCGCCCTCAGGAAAAGCAGCCAGGCCAGCCGCGAGAGGCCCAGGTCAGCCAGGAAGAGCCGTGGGAGCCCCGAGGGAGAGCCCGGCGTGGAAGACGTGTCGGGGCCTCTGGAGCACGTGGAGTGTGCCCACTTTGAGAGCAAGGGGAGGAGCTGGATTCGGCGAGGCCAGCCGGAGCCTATCCAGCGCCGTCGGCATCACTGGGAGGTCTCAGGCACGGCCCGGGCGGCTGCTGGTTCCAGAGGCAAGAGCTAGAGGTCTGGGGCCAGGGTGGAAGTGAGCCCCTACCCCACACGCAGCTGGAGCCCCCTCGGCTCTGAAGGAGGGCCCGGGTACGGTCCAGAGGAGCTCTGGGAAGAAGCGGCTGGGGTACATTGTGGCTCAGTTTGGAGAAGAGACGGCGAAAGGCTGTCCCCCCTCTCAGCAGACCTGGTCCTCTGGCTCTGGAGACAGGACCACTTCCAGGGAACCAACCATAAACTTCAGAACGCCCTGTGCCCTGGGGTCCCAAGGCGCCTTGTCACTGTCCCCCTTTCCTGTTGATAAACGGGGTGCTGCCTGCGGCCCAGGCCCTGGTGCTGGGGGCTTGGAGGCATTGGCAGAGCCCAGACTATGGGGCCAAAGGCTGCTGCTTTGGAATCAGACCCACCCTCTGCGAAGAGGAGGGGCCTAGGTCTCTGAGCCCCGCTGTGCGTCCGCTGTTTATGTGAGGTCATTGGTCCTTACAGCTAGCTCCCGTCCCTGTCTCCCCTTACCCCCTGGCAACACTTTCCACGGGGATTCTTAGAGGTCCGATGACTTGCCCCAGTCACATGGCAGGACCGTGGCACAGAGAAGGTGGGAACCCAAGCCTGCTCCTACAGGGCCACGAAGAAACCAGCATTTTCCTGGGCCTTAAATTCCCACTTCAGAGCACTGTCCATGGAGCAGGCCCCCGGACCAGCCGGGAAAGAACCATGCTGGCCGCAGGGTCACCAACAGCCAACACCACGTCCGGGTGCCTGCTCAGACTGGGCCGTCACCACCCCTGCCCCGGCTGTGGGAGCCCAGGGAGGGTCCACGGTGTGGTGGGGGCTCACAGGCCTTCCATGACGCCGTAGCATCGTTTGAGCTGCTCCCGAACACCCAGCTGGCTGTTGCCATGGGGAGGGTTTGAGGCTAGACGGCAGTGCAGCTCAGGGAGACCCCCACCACGTCCAGCACCCAGAGGGGCTTCTTTCATGAAGTCTGCACCACCCCAGGGTGGTGACAAATGCTGTCGGAAAAACCACCCAGCCTCCTGGGCACATGCTTCTACAGACCAACTATTCGATGTTCATTTATTCAAATGTCTGCTCCATCCCTCAGTTGCATTCCTCTATCCTGATCCCACATCCTGTAACTGCACGATCAAGTGGCAAATTTCTGCGGTTGCCTATTTCAAAATCGCCCACAGCCAGGATCCTGTCTTTCTCGCATCTGCCATCTGGTGACAGCCCTTTAACCATCCCAACTTCCGATCAGCACGCTTGGGTGTTGGAGTAAATAAACTCCCTGTCGGCCTGTTATCGCCGAAAGCTTGTTCCTCTGACAAAGGCACGCCCAGAAGTGGGGTTCTTAACCAAAGCCCCTCGCCTCCACACAGCCTCCCGAGGGGCCGTGCCCCAGTGTGGGGTCCCACCAGGCAGAGTGACTGGCACCGCCGGCCCTGAGAGAGCCGCCCAGAGGCTTGCAGTTTGGGTTAAAGCCAGCTCCCATCTTAGGAACCTGCTACTCCCGGGCAGTGACTTAGACGCCCCTGTGGCCCCACCCGGGACCTGCCAACGGGGACCTTCACCCCAGCTGCCCCTCCCCCGAGCTTCCACTCCTCTCGGACCGGCCTGCTTGTTTTCACCAGCACTAGGCGGTTGGTCTTTGTCATAAGCACGTAGTCTACGGGGGAATCACCCTTAGGCGCTCACGCCCAAACCAGAAACAGACCAGATTACGCCCTAACGTGTGTTGAGTGGGCAGAGACCTCTCCCGTCACTGGAACTGCTGGGGGTGGGGGGCAAGTTGCAGAAACGACCCCCGCCGACTGGCAGGAAAGTCCTATCAGAAGGGCAAAAACAAGGGCTTCCTGGGGCTGTTGGGCATCACCCCGTGTATCTGTGTGACAGAGACAACTCTGCTCCACAAGTCCCTCGTCTGGCGGGAGCCCTGGGCTGCAGCTGGACCTCTGGCCACCCAAGGGACCCCTCCCCAGCCTCCCTGCAGGACGCCCAGTTTCCTCAGAAACTGCACAGTACAGGGTCTCCGTCGCACGGGCCTCACACAGCCTCTTCTCCTGGCTCCTGCCAGTCAGGGCAGAGTGCTGGCCAGGCCGCACTTGGACCACTCACCGACCCCATGGTGAGCAGGGCGGGACCCTTAGACTGACACGTCCACCCAGCCTGCCCACAGGCATGGCTGTAGGAAACCCAGATTCCGGCCAGCAGTGCCGGGGGCCTGGGGCAGTATGAGGACCCCAGACCGTCCTGGCTGGTGGCAGTGGTCTTGGTCAGCCTGCTGGCTCTGGCTCCAGCCAACCCCCCCCCCCCCACTGCCAGCTTCCCCATCTCCTGCAGACTGCCCTCCTCAGAGAGGCCTCTTCATCCTCAGCGTGGACACAGACTGTCCCGGCTTCCCCAGCGACCGTGGGACCACGCGGCTGGGTGCCGCCAGGCCTCACTGAACCTTCAGTGAGGTTAAAGGGAACAGCAGCGACGTCATTAACGGGCTGGGGGGAGCGGGGGCGGCTTCGTGCTGACCACTTATGCAAAGGTTTTCTTGTTTCACCCCACAGCCCCACGAGGTGGGTTCTGTCTGTCTCCACACATGATAGGTGAGAAGACGGAGGCCCAGCCAGGGGAGGTCGTGCCCTCCAGATGCACAGCTCCCATCCAAGTGGGATCTGCGTCGGGGCCGCTGGGCTGCAGCGTCCCTGCTGAGACACCCAGCCTCAGTGCCACTCACATAGCAAGTGCTCAGGAAACACTTGTGGGGTGAATACGTGAGCGATGCGCAGATTTGCAGAGCTCAATGCTGCTCTTTCCAAGGCAAAGTTAGCTCTCGTTTGGCACATTCATAAGTGACACAGTCACCTGCACCTCTGGCGGGCTTCACCAAGGTGTCACGTGCGCAACTCACTTCTCCAAACATCCACACACGTCCGTCGTGCGTGGTCGACACCTTTGGCGCAATTTGAATAATGGGTTCCGTTCCGTTTTCGTTTTCACTTTGGCAGATGCTCCAGCCCCTCCCTGCAAGTCATCCTGTCACCTGACTGAGTGGGCCCCAGTCTAACAGTATCCAGGTGGAGATAATGGGGCTTTGTTTTTCAAAAAAAAGGACAGAGCTGTTTGAAATGAATCACTCACAATTAAGGCAATTATTTTGAGCTCTAAAAGCTTCTCGGTTGCTAGGAAACCACCCCAGGGACGCTGGTGAGCCTTTGTTCAAGTTTTCATCAGGTGGTTGAGCTCCTGCAGGCCTGGCCCAGAGTGGGGGGGAGGGCGGGGTGGGGGCAGGCTCTAGGTCAGCAGTGCGAGGGGGGGGGGGTACGGACTTAGTTCCAGGACCTGCAGGAGCGGTGGCCACAGATATCCATCAGAACTCACCCCAGGGACCTGAGGGATTCAGGTGGCACAGTCCAGGACCCCCTTTGGGGCCACGCTGCCTGGGGTCTGATCCTGCCCAGGACCCACAGGTTTGCAGCCTTGGCCAAGTCACCCCCCTCTTTGTGCCTCAGTTTCCTTATCTGTAAAACGAGAGAGATCACACCCTCTTTTAGGGTGCCTACGCAGAGGAACAGGGTGATGCACACGGGCCTCTCAGCACAGTGCCAGGCGCGGGCACAGCGTGTCCACAGTTAACACCACCCTGACATGGAGTGTGGAGGGAAGGAATGCCACTGGCTCGCTGGGCCAGTGACCAAATGGCCCCCAGGCCAGGCCGAGGCTCCCGGAGGGAGCCCAGCGGGTGTGAGGACCTCAGAGCTCTCCGGGCTAGGACAGACGGGATGACAATGACATCTCACCTGAGCGGACGACAGTCTGTATCTGGGAGAGGCCCGGGGAGGAGGGGAGCGGAGTGGGAGCACTGCTTCCTGCGGCCCCTCGCACACCCCCTCTATGCACCCCCGCAAACACCCCCTCTATGCACCCCCGCAGCTCTGAGCGCAGGGCTGCCCACGTGCACAGATCCAGGCGGAGCCACCTGGCCGCCACAAGTCCCTGGCCTTCTAGGAACCCCCGGCACCCCACGGTGCCACCATCTGGCTGCAAGCCCCTTCATATTGCCGGGAGCTCCCTAGTCGGGTCCCAGCCTGCCACCCTCAAGATTACAGGCGTCCCCAAACTACGGCAGCCGTGGGCCGCAAGTGGCCCCCTGAGGCCATTTATCCGCCCCCCCCCCCCCCGCCGCACTTCTGGAAGGGGCACCTCTTTCATTGGTGGTCAGTGAGAGGAGCATAGTTCCCATTGAAATACTGGTCGGTTTGTTGATTTAAATTTACTTGTTCTTGCCCTGGCCGGTTGGCTCAGCGGTAGAGCGTCGGCCTAGCGTGCGGAGGACCTGGGTTCGATTCCCTGCCAGGGCACACAGGAGAAGCGCCCATTTGCTTCTCCACCCCTCCGCCGCACTTTCCTCTCTGTCTCTCTCTTCCCCTCCCGCAGCCAAGGCTCCATTGGAGCAGAGATTGCCCGGGCGCTGGGGATGGCTCTGTGGCCTCTGCCTCAGGCGCTAGAGTGGCTCTGGTCGCAATATGGCGACGCCCAGGATGGGCAGAGCATCGCCCCCTGGTGGGCAGAGCATCGCCCCTGGTGGGCGTGCCGGGTGGATCCCAGTTGGGCGCATGCGGGAGTCTGTCTGACTGTCTCTCCCCGTTTCCAGCTTCAGAAAAATGAAAAAATGAAAAGAAAAAAAAAATTTACTTGTTCTTTATTTTAAATATTGTATTTGTTCCCGTTTTGTTTTTTTACTTTAAAATAAGGTATGTGCAGTGTGCATAGGGGTTTGTTCATAGTTTTTTTTTATAGTCCGGCTCTCCAACGGTCTGAAGGACAGTGAACTGGCCCCCTGTGTAAAAAGTTTGGGGACCCCCTACAAGGACAGCGTGGAGTCCAATCCCACTTCTGCTGCCCACTCAGGCATGGGGTGGGTGGGGCTTAGGGAAGCGCGCACCCATCTGCGGATCCTCAGCTGTGAGCGCTGTGGGGACCCGTGGAACGGGGCGGCCGGGGACTCAGAACAATGGCGCCAGAGTGTGCTTCATCTCAGCGAACACAACACACTGACTCTCACTCAGTCTGTGGGTCAGCAGCCCGGCGGGGGTCTCCCGGGGCGGAATCAAGGTGTGGGCAGGGCTGGTTCTTTTCTAACTCCTGAGGAGGCCAGGCCTCTGACCTCTGCCTCCACTTTCACATCCAGCGGGGTCCTCATGTCCCACCTCCCTGGCACTTTTCCCACTGGGGCTGCTCCCTCTGAGCACGGCCAGCAGGAGCGTTCCGCTCACAGGGACGCATGTGGCAGGCGGGTCCCACCTGGACACCTCAGGCTACTCTCCCCAGCTCAAGGTCCATGACCTGAGTCACCCCCCCCCCCGAAGGGATAGCATGAAGCCGACGTGAGATGACACAGGCCACACCCCCCGCACGGGGAACCATGGGTCCACTCAAGTATTTTTTATCTCATTATTCATCCAGCTGAGGAGTGGCCTTACCTCTATCTTGCAGGTGCAGTTCAGAGAGGTTAGCCACATGTCCAAGATCACATAGCCAGGAAGTGGCTCTTCTCCAACTTGATGCTCTGTCCCGAGGGCTGTGTGGCTGATGGAGAACTTAGCCGGTGAAAGTCCGGCTCGCACACCCACCAGAACGGCCCCTGCCTTCCTCCTGCTGGGCCTGGCGTGTAAAACACCCCCTTGAACGTGCAGAGGCTAAGAGACTAGGCCGAGGCTCCCGGAGGACGGGGTGGGTGGGCGACATGCAGGGAAATCCACGGGTGCACACTGCTTCCCCACACGCCCTCCTGCCTGTCTCAGCCATCACAGTAGGCGGGGCCGGGCCTCTGGCTTGCAGAACTAATCCGGATTCCCCGTGGCCTCTGTCCTCTCGGCTCCCTTTCCCTGGGACACTGAGACACGTGTGTGTGATAGTCCTTCTAGGGATGGTCTGGGTTAGGGGTCAGCCGGCCCGCGCTCAAAACCCCGCACCAACACGTGCTAGCTGCGTTGTCTCTATAGCTAATTCCTTAACCTCCCTGACCCTGGGTCTCCTCATCTGTACCGTATTGGACGTGAGGGGGTCTAAAACGCTCGTGGGAGCATGGGAGAATATTTGGAAATCATAATGGTTTATGCTCATCAGCTTCAACACAAACCACCTATGTTGAGGGCTACGTGCCAGGCACTGTGCTCTGTAAGCCTGAGCCTACATAATCTCATCCCTCCCAAAACGATGAGGTCGGTATCATTTTTCGCTCCGTTTCCTCGGTGACCAAGTCAGAGGTCATAAAGATTAAAAAGCTGCATTAGGAGCCGGAGGCAGCAAAGCCTCGAGGTGAAGCAGGCTTCGGGCACCCGTGAGTACCCCCATCCGCCCGATCGCCCCCAGACGGGACCCAGCGCCCCACTTGGGGCGGGCCTCATGAAAAACAAACACTGTGCTGAGCCTCCTTTTCGATGTCACCTTTGTTATTTTATTGGAAAAAGCTGGTATTCACATATTTATAATTTTATTCAACAAGTTGGGTAATTTGTGAGACACCAAAGGAAAATGCACCTATGAGTAACAGAGTTCAAAAGGGTCAGGTCTGCCTGCCCCCCCCCCACCACAGGTTCCACGCCACCACCAGCGGAGACCTCGCTCGGGGAGAACCGAAATAAAAGACAGAGACACCCCAACCACGTCACAACCACTACGGGAACGCCCGCCCAGTCCAAGAAGAGCAGACAGTCTGACCAGAGCCAGGAAGCCATGTCCGCGACCCTGTTCCCAACGGTCCTCCCGCAGTCTCCAGCGCCGCCCCCCACCCCCCACCGCCCTCCACCTCCTGTTCTCAACACACATTTTGTGATTTCATGGTTTACTTCAGACATTCTCTCCCAGGGATCCAAAGACAGGCTTTTCTTACTTAAAAAAAAAAATCATTTTCTTTCTTTTTCTTTTTTCTTTCTTCTTTTTGGTGTGGTGTCCAAAGTTTAAAAGAGAAGGGAGGAACCAGGCACTGTAGTAAGACCCCCTTTTGAAGACGCCGTTAAGATCTGTACTCGGTGGATCGGAGAGTGTTCCACCTGTGGCCTGACAAAACACCCCCAGCTGCCGATGCGAGCTTCCTCTCCGCATCTGACTCACAAGAAGGGACACGGATTGTGCCAGGTATCCCAGGAACTGCGTAAGCATAAGGCCCTCAGAGCTGGATTTTGGCTTCAACAAGATTTCTATACAGTTGTACCACATTCTTGAACCTCTTTACAAAAAAAAACAAAAAACCAGAGAGGAGGGAGGAAGCAATCCGATCCTGTGACTGTTAACCTTAAAACTAGATTATTATATACATATAATACTGTCCAGGTGACCTGGATTTTACAGTGATATAGAAAAACATTCTTCATTCATGTTGATTTGAAGGAAAGAAAAAAAGAAAAATCAATGGACCCATTTCCTTGCGTAGACGTCGTATGGCTGGAAGTGAGTGCACATGCGTTTTGTGCTTTGACACACACAAAGGTATACCGTCACTGAGAAAAATCTCAGCTGGGTCTGTTTCCTGGGTCAGGTTACAGCTTGTGTAAAAAAAAAAAAAAAAAAAAAAAAAGGGTTGGGGGCGGGGCTGTGCAGGCTGCTTTGGGAATCAAAAACACACACAGCCCACTGTGGTCCCGCTGCCCTTCCTGGGTGGTCGGCAGGAGCCAGCCTTGACCTCTGTGGCCCTGGGGGGAGGTGTCCCGAGACTGTGTGGTCATTAAAGAAAAGGTCCTACAATGTCATGACATGCAGTTCTCTTTTGGAGGCGGTCCAGTGCATCTGAAAAGGTGGCGGGATGGGTGCGGCATGGGGGGAGGGGACGGCGTGGAGGGCTCAGCTGCTGAAGCCGCCACACAGCGCCAGGAACCACCAGGAACCACCGGGGTCTTCTCCACTCTCCAGCCTGCACCTTGGTTCTCCCAGGACCTCTGTTGTCGTCCCCCTCTGCTCTGTTCTGCTTCACAGACAGAGGAAGAGAACCTTCCGGGCTAGACTGTGGTTTGGGAGAGCGCCGGTGCGAATACCTGGACGGGGTTCCTGACACCACCCCTTGATTGGTGCTCGCCTAGGACAAGCGGTAGATCCTGCCAGGGCCTAGGTTTCTTCAAGTGTACAAGGGGGTGTGTGATAAATTGTTCATCTTTTCATCCCTGGCACCGGGCACAGAGCCGGACACCCAGTGAGCAGTTTGGTGCGTGTGGATGGTCGGGTCATGATGAGGACCCCGGAAGGTCATGGACAGAGCCAGGGTCAGTTCCCATGGGGTGCCCAATGACTGCTGCAGAAGAATGAGTATATAGTGATTAAATTAATGCTCCTGAAGGACCCAGGGCCATGCCTGGTCCACAGCCGACGCCGCAGCCAAGGCTGGTTAAATCAGGTGAGAATAACAGGCACCCGGGTGGGAAGATTTCACTCCCCACCCCCTCCCCTCGGAGCCCTAACAGACCTGGGATTCTGAAAGACACGGAAAGAACCTAAAAGACAGCTGGCACCCCCAAAGTCTCCGCAGGAGCTCACCATCCCAAATGCAAACGTGAGACCCTCCACTCCGAGTCCGACTCCGGACGTGGAAACCACCCCCTTTCTGACCAGAGGACCCCCGGCTGGCTTGCCTGCGCCTCACCCTCTGTCCCCGGAGCCTCGGAGCCTCGATGGGAGCAGGGGTGTGTGTGGGGGGGCACCGATGCGCATGAGAGTCACAGCCCCCATCAGCTCCCGCTTCCCCAGAAAACCGTCGGAGAAATGAACCCGGGGATGTAAAAACCCTAACAAACGCGGTTACACCGCGTGCGGGTCAAGTGCCGGCAGGAAAGAACCCTGAACTCCAAGGCCGATCGTCACGTCCGCCTTACGATCCGAGGCTGTGAATCCTTTGTTTTCCTCCTTCTGAACAACTGCCCAGCAAAGGCGGGCTGGCCTCGGGAAGCCTGGGGAGGGACTGGGCCGAAGTGACCAGCTCTCCCGCCATGCCACTTCCTCTCCTGGAGGGGCTGTCGGACTGGACCGACCGGCATGCGGGACACAGCCACGGGAGGCGGCCCCCCGCAGGAGGCGGCTCCGCGCATGCGCCCTCTAGTGCATCTCGGAGTTGACCTTGTCCTGGAAGATGTAGAGGTTGTTGGTGGCGGCGATGGCGATGATGTTCTCGGCCGGGTGCCAGGCCGTGTGCAGGATCTTCTTGGTGAAGTCCAAGCTGTCCACGCTGATGTCGTCGCGCCGGCGCTTGCCGCCCACGCACACGCGCCGCGGCTTGAGCACCGCCCGGGGCTTGCTGCTCTCCCTGGAGGCCTCCAAGGTCACGTCCCGCTTGGTGTTGCGGTCGAACATGCGGAAGAAGTTGTTGTAGGCCCCGGTCATGATGACGCTGTCAGAGGAGGAGAGGGGTCAGGCGTGGGCGAAGGAAACCGGCCGCCCCTTCCCTGGACGTAAACCCTGGGGAGCCTCAAGCCATCGCTCCCTGCAAAGGCAGGAGGCGCGGGCCAGGCCTGTCTCGGTGACACCTGCCCTTGGGGTTCAGCTGCCATTGCCACACAGACGTCAAGGCCAGGAGCTAAGACCTCGTTGGTGCTCTGCCTCAAACACCATAAAGACATTCTCCCAGACTTCCCCCTCGGGTCCGGAGCGAGAGCCGTAGGTGCAGGAGACCCGGCCACAACAGAGGGCAGCAAAGGGAGGAAGGCAGGAGATGCCGGCTATGAACGCCTACTGTGTCAGCCAGCCCCGCCCTTCCCGGCAGGACCCTGGGGCCCACTGTGCTCCGAGCCCCTGAGGGAACAGATGAATGTTCTCTGCACACCACCAGTGAGCAGATGCAGACCTGCCCGCCCTGCCCGGCAGGCCCCTGGGCCCACTGTGCTCCGAGCCCCTGAGGGAACAGATGCATGCTCTCTGCACACCACCAGTGAGCAGATGCAGACCTGCCCGCCCTGCCCGGCAGGCCCCTGGGCCCACTGTGCTCCGAGCCCCTGAGGGAACAGATGCATGCTCTCTGCACACTACCAGTGAGCAGATGCAGACCTGCCCGCCCTTCCCGGCAGGCCCCTGGGCCCACTGTGCTCCGAGCCCCTGAGGGAACAGATGCATGCTCTCTGCACACCACCAGTGAGCAGATGCAGACCTGCCCGCCCTGCCCGGCAGGCCCCTGGGCCCACTGTGCTCCGAGCCCCTGAGGGAACAGATGCATGCTCTCTGCACACCACCAGTGAGCAGATGCAGACCAGCCCCGCCCTTCCCGGCAGGACCCTGGGGCCCACTGTGCTCCGAGCCCCTGAGGGAACAGATGCATGCTCTCTGCACACCACCAGTGAGCAGATGCAGACCTGCCCGCCCTTCCCGGCAGGCCCCTGGGCCCACTGTGCTCCGAGCCCCTGAGGGGACAGATGCATGCTCTCTGCACACCACCAGTGAGCAGATGCAGACCTGCCCGCCCTTCCCGGCAGGCCCCTGGGCCCACTGTGCTCCGAGCCCCTGAGGGGACAGATGCATGCTCTCTGCACACCACCAGTGAGCAGATGCAGACCTGCCCGCCCTTCCCGGCAGGCCCCTGGGCCCACTGTGCTCCGAGCCCCTGAGGGGACAGATGCATGCTCTCTGCACACCACCAGTGAGCAGATGCAGACCTGCCCGCCCTTCCCGGCAGGCCCCTGGGCCCACTGTGCTCCGAGCCCCTGAGGGGACAGATGCATGCTCTCTGCACACCACCAGTGAGCAGATGCAGACCTGCCCGCCCTTCCCGGCAGGCCCCTGGGCCCACTGTGCTCCGAGCCCCTGAGGGGACAGATGCATGCTCTCTGCACACCACCAGTGAGCAGATGCAGACCTGCCCGCCCTGCCACGGAGAAGTCTCTGTCTGTCACCGCTGTTTGTCACTGTGAAACCAAGGGGACGTTCCTCTCTCCTTTCTCACCAACCTGTCAGCCCCTCCGTGTGCTGGTCCTTCCCAGGAAGAACTTCCCCTTGGCCTGGGGCCTGGAAGACTGGAGTCTAGCATCCCCTTTTTGGTTCCCAACCACGAGTGGCTTTGGGGCTCCGCTGCCCAGCCAGGCGGTGCCTGGAGACGGCCATGCGCTGACAAGGCTGGCCCGGCCAGTGCCCACCACCTGCCGAGTCAGTGTTTGTGGCCACTCCCCCTGACACCCAAACTGTTTTCTCGGAGCTCATGTTCAGAGCTCGGTGGGTGGGCGTTTGGGGGCAATGGGGCTAAAACCCCTCTGCAAACTGGCTCTTCTGTGTGTGTTCTGGGGCTTCCAGGGGGACCCAGACGGGGCTCACCTGGGCAGCCATCCCTCTGAGCAAGGACAGACCCGTGGTGAGTGGAGGGCCTCTCTGAAGCTATCTGGAGAGCGATGGGGGTGGCCCACGCCTGGGGAGGTGGCCAAACAGTTCTGCCTTTTTAAAAGACCTGTCATCCCCAGAGATGAAGGGAGGGTGGGTGGAGAATTCTTATGTATTTTCTGGCTCTATTCTTTTCTGTTCTAAACTTCTGCCTCTAAAACCTTAATTCATGTGAATAGAAGGGTTTGGCATTGAGACAATTAAATGACGTGTGTGGAGGCACAAGGAGGCAGGTGGGAGTGTGTGTGGGCGTGAGGAGCCCACCCTAGCTGCTCAGGTGTGGGGAGAGCGCCCGCCACCTCCCACCAAACTCAAGAAGCCCCTCTTCTCTCTGTAGGAGTCAGCTCACCCTGGAGAAGGCTGGGCTGGCTCTAATGTCCCCTCAGCCATGACCCAGGAGACCTCACTGCACTGTGACTACCCCCCTTCCCCCCGCAGTGTGGTAGCAGGCAGTCGCTGAGCCTGAAAAAGCCCCACAACCAGACAAGGTCTGGCACCTTAGTCACTGTAAGAGGCGTGAGGGCCAGCAGCCGCCCTCAGCGTCCAGGTGCCTGGCCATATTAGCCAACAGGAGGCCACCCAGTGTGTGAGCCTCGGCCAGGTCATCACCGGGAGTGCCCTCGACCTTAACTGGGGGCTCGGAACGGAGACCAGGCTAGAAGGAGGAAATGGAAGGAAAGCCCCAACCCAGAGCTGTTCTCCTAGAAGACAGACACGCCCGGCAATGGGCCCCACTGAGAGCCCACTCAAGACCTGGGGACGTTGGTCCTTCCGGCTTCCGTGGCCCAGCCTTTATAAGGGCCACGCTAGGGGACACAGCTGGGGGCCAGGTGAAGTCGGCATTGCAGCCAAGGCTGGGGGAGCAAGAGAGGCCACTCTGCCCCCAGTCCCAGAGTGGCCCAAGGCCGGGGAGCCGGGGGGGGACGGGACAGTTGAGTTAATCCTGGCAGTAACGAGTGGACACTCAGGGGCGACGGTGGCCTGTCCATTGACACAGTGATCCCTATGCAGCTATAGCTCCCTGGAGGTGACAACTTCCCCAGGGGTAAGAGAATAGTGTGCAAAGGGTGTGGAGCAGGCGGTGCAGGGTGTGTGTGTGTGTGAGTGTGAGACACAGAGAGAGAGAGAGCGGGAGCATGAACTCCGACCTCCCGATGCAGGGCAGCAACCCCGTCAGGCCTGTGGTCCTGACAGGCGTCCGTGGTGCCAGGCCCTGTGTCGGGCTGGGTGACAGGGTGCTCCCCCCACACCTGCCAGGACCCCGCCCGCCGGAAATTAAACCCGGTCGGTGCTGACGAGCAGATGTCTGCGGGCCAAGCTTTCTCAGAGGTGGTTCCTGCCCCTCCCTCCTGCCCCTCCCTCCTGACCGCCGCTGTGCCGGCCTTGGGACACTGGGGTGACACAGCAAGGGCAGGTGGTCTCTGCTTTACTCAGGGGGAGTCGGGACGCCCACCCCGCCCTCACCCGACCTCCCTGCAACCTCCACCTCTCTGGGCTGCACAAGGAGGCGGTCCTGCCCCAGAGCCTGCGGAGCCGAGGGTCACCCTGAGGCCTCAAACCCACCAGGAGAGCCCAAAGGCCCCCACAGCAGCCCTGCCCAGAGTGGACTCCGGGGGCAGGTGCAGCTGTAGTCCTCAAACCGGTCCCTGGGCAGGGATTGGGGCCAGAGTGTCTGCCGTGGAGCTCAGCCAGAGGTCAGGAGCGGGGCGGGGCTGCCCCAGATACCGAACTCACTGCACACGGGACAGAGGCCTTTCTCTCCGCCCGAGTTACTGGGCCTAAGAGGCAAAGGCACGCCCCAGGCTCGGGCAGGGTGGGCAGGCGCTGGGCTCCGACCAGCCCGCCTGGGTCCAGTTCTCAGCTCTGCCCCTAACTTGCTCCTTAACCCCCCAGGCAGGCTTTCCCGTCTATAAACTGGGGAGGCTGAGGGCCCAGCCCCTGGTGGGCGGACGCAGGAAGGCACTTGGAGCAATGCTGGGCTCTATAGAACCCCCTCCTAAATGCCAACAGGTACTTCTAATCACCGCGGCCTGAAGCCGGTGCTTCCTGAAGCGTCCCGGGGTGGGACGCTGCCTGCCCTGGGCGCTGGGGGCCCAGCGCACCCCTCCTCCATGAAGCCAGCCCTCCTGTGTTCTTCGGGGAGCAGGTCACTGAAACGCAGAGGGTGCTTCCACCGAGACCCACTCTTCTCCTGACATTAAGGGGAAGGGAGAATCAGATCATTCAATCCTGGTTCCGTTAAGGGACAGACCCAGCTGTCTCTCCAGGGAAGACGGAGCCTCCTCCCACCTGCAGGGAAAGGGTTCTCTAGCTGGGAACGCCAGGCCCCTGCACGTGCAAACCACGGCAGGCCAGGACAGACCGGCCCATTGCTCACATTCTTACATGTTTTCTCACATTCCAGAAGGTTCTCTCAACAGGGCCAAGGGCAGCCCCGCGCTGGCCTGCATCTCGGCAAGTCGTGTCCCCTCTGCTGGCCTCCTCTGCCTGTGGGGTCGGGACTCTGGCTGCTCTTGCTCCCCACCCCCAGACCTCCTCTTTCCACTGGGAGAGGCTCCTGCCCCCACCCCCGTGGTTCTGGAGGGTCTGTCAATCACAGCGCTGCACCCGCCCCCTGCTGGCCATCTGTAGCAGGTTATAATTATGTCCGTGCTGAGTGGCTCAGAAAGTGACCATGTGATCCAAGCAAAGCCAATCTGATACTTCCATGAGAATTTTCTGTAGGCCCTGCAGGGGTTGGGAGGTCAAGGGAAGGGGGACTATGTGGGGGTCCTCAACCCCAGCAGCAAGGGGGAGATGCCTCCAGTAGGAGGGGAGGAGGCTAGGGTGTAAGGAGGACAGACACAGAGGAGACGGCCCCAGAGATACAGCAAGCAGCCTGGGGTAGCCTTGCCCGGCGCTGCCCAGGACAAGCTGAGGCTCGTCTGACTGCTGAAGTCAGAAGATGCTTTGCTGACACAAATCCCGTCCTCCCAGAGCAGAGCAGGGAGAGGAGGTGGCGTGTGAGGCGGTGCTCGGAGGCTCAGTGGGTAACCAGGAGGGTACAAGATAGACGACAGACCCGTGTGTACAAATCACTGGCCCATCCTCTGCCATGGCCTTGCCAGGGGCTTCCCACACGAGGTCTCAGCCTCAAAGCAGTCCTGGGAGGTCACGGTTTATTAAAACCACATTCTAGGCCCTGGCCCATTGGCTCAGCGGTAGAGCATCGGCCCGGCGTGTAGAAGTCCCTGTTCGATTCCCAGCCAGGGCACACAGGAGAAGCACCCATCTGCTTCTCCACCCTTCCCCCTCCACCCTTCCCCCTCTCCTTTCTTTCTCTCTCTCTTCCCCTCTGGCAGCCAAGGCTCCATCGGAACAAAGTTGGCCCTGGAGCTGAGGATGGCTCCACGGCCTCTGCCTCAGGTGCTGGAATGGCTCCGGCTACTACAGAGCAACGCCCCCTGGTGGGCATGCCGGGTGGATCCTGGTTGGGCGCATGCGGGAGTCTGTCTGACTGCCTCCCTGCTTCTCACTTCAGAAAAATACAAAAACAAGAAAAGAAAAAAAAGAACCACATTCCAGGTGACAAGACTCAGGAGGTTCAGGGGCTCCCACACAGCTGGAGAATGGTGGAGTGTGGGCCAGAAATCAAGGGTGTCTGACCCAAACCTTTCCTCTACACCTGGCTGCCCACCTGAGTCTTGCTGGAGGTGGGTCAGGGGCCGCTGTGAGGGTTAGCAGACATCCGAAAGCTCTGTGAGGACCTCTGTACACTGGGGCACTAAGCATCCCTTTGGCCCGAGGACAGCACACACTGAGCCCCTGGGATTCGGGTTTGCTTGGTCTGCAAGGGTGGGGCCCTGGAGGACATCGTTTACGTCCCCTTAGCCTCTGAGCTCCTGGCAGGCAGGGACCAGGGCGTATTTATCTCAAGATCCCCGCCCACAGGGCACGCCGGGCTCGGAGGAGAGCTCGGGATCAAGTTGAGGTGGCACAGCCTGTGCATTCCAGAATGCCAGCAGCTTTGGGGGACACGCCCGAGGCCCCGAGTGAGGCTCACCACATGCCCATCTCCGGGGCACCCCAACCAGTCGGGGAGGCCAACAGGGGCAAGGAGAGAAGGTGATGGAGGCCGAGACACGAAGGGAGGACCCAGGACCCAGGAGGCTCAGGGGCAAGTTGGAGAGGGTCCCGAAGCCTTCCTGCAGGAGGTGACAGCAGGAGCGAGCCAGGCGTGGGCGGGGTCCCGGGGCAGGAGCAGAGTGGGCTATGGAGGGGACACAGTAGTGGGGGTGGCGGGGACCACCAGGCTGGGGGTGGCTGGAGTGTGTAAAGTGCACAGCGGGAGCGGAGAGTGTGTGAGGCGCACGGCAGGAGCGGTGAGTGTGCAAAGTGCACAGCAGGAGGTGGTGAGTGTGTGAGGCGCACGGCAGGAGGTGGTGAGTGTGTGAGGTGCACAGCAGGAGGTAGTGAGTGTACAAGGTGCATGACAGGAGGTGGTGTGTGTAAAGTGCACAGCAGGAGGTGGTGAGTGTACAAGGTGCACGGCAGGAGGTGGTGAGTATGTGAGGCGCACGGCAGGAGGTGGTGAGTGTGTGATGCACACAGCAGGAAGTGAGCACCAGTCAGCAAGGAGGAGCTGGGCGGCTGCTGCCACAGGGAGCCAGGCATCACCTATTCACGTGCGCCCCCTTGTGGCAATAAGAAGGGCAGGCAGTTGTCACCCCTCTGGGGCCCCCAACACACCCATGCAAACACACTGAGTTGGATTTACCTTTCGCCAGCATTAAGAATAGAACCCCCACCCCACGACCCACTGGCAGTGTTTTTAGGGAACCCCCTATGTATTAGGGCCGAATGCTCAGGGTAGCTGAGGAGCCGTCCTCTCTGGGGTCAGCCTGGGTGCAGGTGCCGCAGTGAGTGCCATGTGGCCCCTTAGCCCATTTGCAGGCTGGCGTCTCCAGCCTGGCTTCCTAAGCGTCCTTAGTGGACCCTGTGGCCACCAGGCTGGTCCTTCTGACAGAGCACAGCCCTGCTCGGGGACCCCCGTGGGCCCCAGGATGCCAGCAGCAGCTGGGCTGTCGGAGTCCCCCCCTCCTGAACACACAGCTTTACTCCACGTGGGGCCCCTCTGCTCCCCGGTGTCCTCCCCGTCCTCATCCATGGCTTCCAGGCCTCTCTCCCCAGAGGCCTACCCTTACCGTCCCAGCGCGCCTGTGGCCAAAGCCACCTAGGGTCACAGCACAGCAGCCCCCACACGACCACAGTAGTTCTGGCCCTGCTCAGACTTGGGGAGAGCCCAGCCTGCTCCTGGCCACCCGTGCATGCCCGATGGGGTCCACGTGGAGGGACACATGCCCTGGACAGCACATGGGTGAAGGCTGCCGGCTCTCACTGCACCCCTTCCTTCCCACCACACTGGGCAGGACTGCAGGGAGGGGACACCAGGCGGGCTCTGATTGTGCAAATGTGGTGGGTGACATGGTCACACCGGCCAGTGTGGCTCTTATCCCTGCCCTGCCAGGTCCCCTGGGCCCCTGTGCTGGGCCTCCCCTGTCTGCGCCCACCTGGGCTGAGAGCCAGGTGATGTGGAAACTGGAACTCACCAGACTCAGGGTCACATCCCAGGTGGTGGGGCCGTGAGAGGACCTGGGGACCCCTGCCCGCCCAGAAGACGCAGGAGCTGGGACATGCTCCCCTAGCCCCCGCGGGCCCCGAGAGGGGGCGCCACTAGGAAGAGGCAGCTGCAGCACCGATGGCGGGGGGAGGGGTGGGAAGATTTCAGTGACGAAAGCCCTCCGTCCCACAGCACTGGGGACACCCCTCACCCTGACCACCTGGGGGTGGGGCCGCGTGGTTAGGGACCTGAAATGGACTCAATGTGTTCGCCCCACCACTCAGGAGAACATGAGCTCATAACATGAGGGGTGTGCCTAAGGGGCGCCCCCTCAGAAGGTGGCGTTTTGTTTCTGCCCTCGGACTGAGAGCTCAGAGTTCGTGTCCTCTACAAGAAAGGCTGGCCTCTTTCCAATGCCCTGAGTCACCGAGGCCTCTTAACAGAGGGTCCCCATGACTCACTGGCCCAGGTCCCCGGGGGCCCCGCTGGGCCCAGGGGCTGAGGTTACCTGTCGCTCCCGTTCCAGGCGCATTCAAACTTGTCGAAGATGCAGTCGTTCTCGTACAGGGAACAGAGCTTGCTCCGCAGGTAGTCGTGCACCTGGCGCGAGAAGGGGGCCAGGTGAGCCGGAGGGGCACCCGACAGTCCTGGCCTCCTCCGTGGGGGAAGATCTCACTGGGCAGTGTGCCCTCTGGCTCTGGGGGCACCTCTGAGTCAGCCCTGCTCATCAGGAAGGGCCCACATCCTGGCACTTGGCCAACCCCTGAGCTGTGACCAGAGGGGAGATGGTCACAGTGACAAAGGGGAACAAATCCCAGCTCTACTATAGAAGTGCATTCCTCATGGGCTGTTCTGGGGACCAACTGTAGGACACTGCTTGGTATGGGTCATGCCTCTGAGGATACTGGTCATGTGAGCACGGTGGTGACCATCACGGAGGAAAGGGAAAGGTGAACCGCCCCGCTCCGAACACCGTCCCCAGCTCACTGCTCTCCCTGCATCTGCCGACACCCCAGCCCCCACCCTGTCCGTCTCCTCAGGCAGCCAGAGGGCTCCCTTTAAAACTAAGCTGGGTCATTCACATCTCTGCTCAAAACCCTCTGTTGCCCACAAGTTCCCCTGGGCTCTGCCCCATCACCTCTCTGACCTCAGGCTCTTCTTCGCTCCCCTTTGCTCACTCTGTTCCAGCCAGCTCCTCAACAATCCTTAACCACTGTGTCCCTGCCTCAGGGCCTTTGCACTTGCTGTTCCCTCCTCCGGGAGCACTCCCTGCCCCACCCCCATCCCAGACTGCTCATGCCCTTACTTCTCTTAGTCTTTAGCACCCAGTAAAACACACATGGCTAACAGAAGTCGCCACAAGGAGCTGTGATGGTCCTTCCATGAATCCATCCAAGAAAGGAGTAGAAACTGAGAGAAGGGATAATGGACTAGAACCATACCAGATGTCCTGTGGGCACAAGGCTTCTAAGAGCACCCCGTCCTCTCCTCTCAACTCTGTGTCCCTTCCCAGTGGGGCACCTTCTGCCCCCAGGACACTTCCCCCCCCCCACCAGGACTTGCCAGGGAGGGAAGACAGGGGAGGGAGGTACCGGGCTCCAATGTGGGCTCTGAATCTGCCACTGCCCAGCTCTGAGGCAGCTCCCACATATCCTAACCCCTCAGAACCTCAAGTTTCCCGTCTGCACCCCCTTCCCAGGGATACGAAGGAATAGAGGTGACAGATGTCGAGTGTGTGGAACCCCGTGTGCACCTTGGTGATACCAAGAGGGTTTGGCTGGGGCTTCTCAGGGTAGGGTTTTATCCTATTCACATCTGCATAACCAAGTCCTACTCATCCTACAAGATCCAGCACAAATATCACCTCCTCCAGGAAGCCTCCGTGATCTCCCCAGCTAAAGACATAACAGGAAACAGCTTTCAAGCAACTTTAGAGCAGTCTGCCTCATATTTCTTTCAAGTCCCCGTGTTATTTTCACACCCCCTGAATTTTGTTTTCTACTCTGACATGTCTGGGTGAACCATAACAGAGAAATAATAAGTAATAAAGACTCTCCAGGAAGGTGTCCCACGCCTCATCCTCCAGGCCTGGCTGAAAAGGCCTGTGCCGGGACTCTGAACTGTCACATGCTCCCATTTCACCCCTGCAGGCAGCTGAGGACGCACGCTCCCTGCAGAGGGCACAGCCTGCTGGCTCAACAGCAGGACAGCAAACACTGGCTCTCTTGGGGAGGAGTGCCATCGTCTACACCCTAATCGTCTGCACCCTCAAACGGGGCACAGGCTGACGCTCCCCTTTGTTGCCCTGGGCTCCTGACAGGGGGCCAGCCACAGCCCTGCCTCCCGGCGGGGGGCCAGCAGCACAGGACACACAGCTCCCTGCAGGGCGAGGCTGAGCAGGACACACAGCTCCCTGCAGGGCGAGGCTGAGTGGCCCTCCGGCCCTCGGTCTAGCTACATCTGCTCCACTTCCCGAGTCTCAGTGTCCTTGCCTATGAAAGGGACATACATACAAAAACCCCGCCGGGAGCCAGAAAGCCCCACCGTGGAGCTCTCAGCACAGGGAGGGATGGCCGAGGGTCTCCCACTGGCAGAGGGGCTCCAAGGTCGTCCGCCCCGCAGCCCACCTGGTAGGTCTCGATGGGCCGGGCCTCCATGTTCAGATCCCAGACCTTGACCGTGAGATAGTCCCGGGTGAGCATGTACCGGCCGCTGTGGCTGAACTTCACGTCGGACACGGAGGAGATGATTTCCGAGAAGAAGGAGCGGTTACTGGGGTCCTCCGGCTCCTCAAAGACTGCAGGGACACACACACAAAGACGGGTCACCCGCTGCTCCTGCCCACGACTCGGTTTCCACCCGGTGTGCGGCCTTTCAGTCACTCAGCACACCTGTGACCAGACACCTGGCAGGCATCAGCCCAGCCCCGATCCGGCAAAGAGGGAAGAACCAGCGACGTTTTCTGAGCACTGACTGAGCCGGAATCTGGGCTGAGCCCTCACTCTGCATTACTACGGGTAATCCCCAATAATTTTTTTAAGTGTTTTTCTTCCCATTTTACAGCCCAGGAAATGGAGGCATGGGTAAGCTAGAAACCCTTGCCCGAGGTCTCAGAGCTGGAGTCAGATTTTGAACAGAGCTGCGGGGATCGCTGCGCTCTACTGCCTCCTAGTGGTGATACGGAACACCAGCCCAGTGAGGTGTCCGACATCCTTCTGTGTGCTGGACCACATTCTGGACAAGGCTGGGCACGGCCTGGGGCTCTGTGTGGTTGCCGGGGGCTCTGTGTGGTTGCCGGGGGCTCTGTGTGGTTGCCCGGGGTTGTAGCAAAATCAAATCTCAATGCTCCAGCTGGAGCTAAAGTCCCATTTGTTACCCTCCACCTCCCTTCTATTATTTCAGCCCAGCTGCTCTGCACAGGAAGTTGCTTACCTGGCCCCTGAAGATGACAGCGTTCTGTCCCTACTGGACGATCCCAGTCTGGGACACAGAGGACAGCAGCCTCTCCCCACTGCTTCCCATGCAGCAGGACAAACTCTTCTGAAGTTCATGTCCACTGCTGGCTGTCCCACCAGTTTGCTCACCAGCACCCTCACTGGCCAGTCAGATAGCGCAGTGGTGAGGCTGGAGCAGGGGAGGAACCAGGGTCCCTGCTGGCCAGGCACTGGCTCCTTAGGAGCTGGCCATGGACGGGCCCAGGATCAGGGTGGGGGCCAGTAGCACTGACCAGCTAGCCTAGAAGGGCTTACACATTCGACAACCTGTCCCGCTGTCCTCACGGAAACCAGCGGAGCGGCTGCTCCGCCTGCTGGCCTGTCTGAGCCTCGCGGCTGCATCAGGGAGCAGAGAGCTGACCACCCCTCCCCGGAGGAGAGCTGACCACATCTCCCCGGAGGCTCACAGAAGTCCCTCCCTCCCGTCCCCACCCTGCCAGTCGCAAGGTCCTGTGTCCCACTTTTCAGGACTTTCCCAGCCCTGTAACCCGCATCTGGGTACCCGTTCTCCCTGCTGTCCCGCGTAGGTGCTATTCCCGCCGTTCCTGCCTTGCTCAGAAATGCAACTCTGCCTAGCTCCCCGCTGCAGGCAGCTGGGAACACTTCACGCTGATCAGATGCTCTCTTGTAACCCTTCCTTCCTTCCTTCCCTCCCTCCCTCGTGCAAAGGCCCTGAGACAAAGACGAGCTGAAGGCCCTGTAGACGGAGAAAGGAGTGAGCAAGGCCCTGTAAGCCCAGTGACTCCTCACTCAGCAGCAGGAGGGACCCTGTTAAAACCCAGCCAGGCCACTCCTGCCCACACACCCCTCTGGCTCCTTTCCCTTCCGGGTCAACCCAAAGCTCTTGTGGTCGGCGCACCCTCTCCATGCACCCCTCCTCGAGCCACATGCCTCTCTGACCTCACAACCCGCCTCTCCCCGCTTTGCTCCTGCCACACAGGGCCCCAGGGTCCAGCCACAGAGCCTTTGCACTGGCCTTCCCCCAGATATCTGGAGCCTCCCCTGCAGAGGACGGATGGCTGGGCCTGGTCTTTCTAACCCCGATCCATGAGCAGGGGTGAGTCCTATGAGTACCGCACTGAGCCCCTGTAAAGGAACCTGCTTCACCCACACTCCCCACCAGTCCTTAGTTCTCAAGGCCTCTGTGAAGATTAAGTGGGAAAGAGCACAGGTTGATAGGCATGAAGCTGTCAAAGCTCCTATCCTGGTTCTACACAGCTGTGTGACCTTGGGGAAATGTCTTAACCTCTCTGTGCCTCCATGTGGTAAAAACAGTGGCCCCTCGAGATGTCCACATCTTAACCCCTGGGACCTGGCACATGGCGTCTCTGCCTGTGTCTGAGGACCCTGAGCGGTGGGCGGCTGTCCGGTTCTCCAACGGCCCTGGGAGGTTCTCTGGAGAGGGGAACAGGGCGGCCGCGGCCGAGGGACGGCGGGAGAAGAGGTGGGGGCAGGAGCCGAGGCGGGAGCGCTGGACTCTGATGATGGGGATGGACAGCAGGCGGAGCTGATGCTGTCCAGAAGGAGCACAGCCCCACCGACACCTGGACCGTCTCAGACCTCGGAGCTCCGCAGTTGTGACAGGATGCATCTGTGTTGTTTCAGGCCACCTCGTGTGTGGCGATTTGTAACAGTGGCCACGGGAGACGAACACACTCGGTCTCCCGTCTGTAAAATGAGTCACAGGATCCTTCTGTCACAGGGCAGCTCTGAGATGGACGCTCACAGGGTCTGGTGAGGTGGACGCTCGCCACGGGGCCTGATGTGCACAAGCACTCAACAAACATCAGCTGCAGTTGCTCCTGCCCCCAGCACAGGGGCCGCACGGAGCGGGGTCCTGCAGGGGTGGGGGGTGCGGCGGTCATCACCTCCTATTCTAAGACGCCCCCGGGCTCCCACACAGCCCTCCCTTTTGGCAGACCTTGTGCTGTTAAAAGCAGAAATAACTGTCTATTTTGAGGGCTCATGTACAGTCGTTTCCATGGTGATGCTGTCATCATGACTAGCAGACAAAAGACCTCGATTTCTTACAGCTTTGGAGAAAGACAGGAAGCCATGGGCTGGGCGGCGGCAGCCGGGGCACCCCAGCCCTGCCCCTGAAGGAGGCCTGGGGAGGCCGCTGTTCTCTGAGCCTCGGTCTCCTCATCCATCCGGTGGCAGGCACACGCGCCCATGTGTGACCCGGGACGCAGGGCACATAAACCGCTGTCTCGCCTACTGGGAAAGGGGTGCTGTGAGCATCTGCTTCGGGGTCCCTCTCAGCCCGTCCCCGTCCCCGAGTGCTGAGCAGGGAGTCAGGCGCGGGGGGGGGGGGGTGTAAATGGACGGGAGCGAGACATCAAGGAAGAGTTGTAACCGCCTCATTTCTCTAAACAAACCGAGCTCAAATACCGACCGTGCGGGTCCTGATTCAGAACACCACGGCCCCCTGCTGCAGGGCCGCGCTGCCTGCCGAATTCCTCACGAGAGCCAAGGACGGACCTGGACCCGGCACCCTGCTCCGCACGGACGGACGGACGCTGCCGGGTGGGGAAAGGGGGAGGGCCGCCCTGTCGCTGGCGTTTAAAGGGGCCGTTTCGCCCTGGCCGGTTGGCTCAGCGGTAGAGCGTTGGCCTAGCGTGCGGAGGACCCGGGTTCGATTCCCGGCCAGGGCACACAGGAGAAGCGCCCATCTGCTTCTCCACCCCTCCGCCGCACCTTCCTCTCTGTCTCTCTCTTCCCCTCCCGCAGCCAAGGCTCCATTGGAGCAAAGATGGCCCGGGCGCTGGGGATGGCTCCTTGGCCTCTGCCCCAGGCGCTAGAGTGGCTCTGGTCGCAACATGGCGACGCCCAGGATGGGCAGAGCATCGCCCCCTGGTGGGCAGAGCGTTGCCCCTGGTGGGCGTGCCGGGTGGATCCCGGTCGGGTGCATGCGGGAGTCTGTCTGACTGTCTCTCCCTGTTTCCAGCTTCAGAAAAATGCAAAAAAAAAAAAAAATAATAATAATAAAGGGGCCGTTTCGGCACAGGGTATAGAGTTTGAGAAGGAAAAAAAGAATCAAGAAAACTTTAAAAGACAAAATTCACTCCCCCAGACAGCCCGGATTCACCAACAATAAAAGGTGTGCTCCTGAGTTTTACCGAGACTTCAAGGTACTGCACTCGCTGTTTCAGGAAAGAGAGAGAAAAAGAGGCCCGGCTCGTTTAACAAGAAGTACGCTAATCTTTTTTTTTAAATTTAGACAGGCCCTGGCCGGTTGGCTCAGCGGTAGAGCGTCGGCCTGGAGTGCGGGGGACCCGGGTTCGATTCCCGGCCAGGGCACATAGGAGAAGCGCCCATTTGCTTCTCCACCCCCCCCCCTTCCTCTCTGTCTCTCTCTTCCCCTCCCGCAGCAGAGGCTCCATTGGAGCAAAGATGGCCCGGGCGCTGGGGATGGCTCCTTGGCCTCTGCCCTAGGCGCTAGGGTGGCTCTGGTCGTGGCAGAGCGATGCCCCAGAGGGGCAGAGCATCGCCCCCTGGTGGGCAGAGCGTGGCCCCTGGTGGGCGTGCCGGGTGGATCCCGGTCAGGTGCATGCGGGAGTCTGTCTGACTGTCTCTCCCGGTTTCCAGCTTCAGAAAAATACAAAAATACAATAAATAAATAAATAAATAAATAAATAAATAAATAAATAAATAAATTTAGACAGTTAACTTTAACAGGGTGGCATGTGGACCTTGAGAACATGATAGGGAGTGAAAACAGTGAATCAGGGAAAGCTAAGAACTGGATGATTTCACACATAGGTGGGACAGAGAACCGAGACTTATGGAGTAGACTAATCTGAATCAACTCGGGCTAAGAGCATGTGGGGAAAAGACAAGGACCAAGTCCACCGGTGAACATTTATGCACAAACTTCTCAGCAAGAGCCCTGGTGCCGGAATCACCAGGCACAGCAAAAGCCCACGGTGGCCAGAAGCCCCGACGTCCCTCCCCTCATACCCTGGCCCTGCCCAAGCCTTCTGAAACCTCACGGTGCCCCATGAGTCCAGCACGGCCCTGAGGTTAACGTTCCCGGCAGCCCGGGGCTGGGGGGTGGGAATACTGTGGAGCTGAGCTAGCTAAAATGAGGTGACGGTTCTTGCTCTTGACTCTGGGCTGGTGCACACGCAGCCCGTACACCAGGCCTGTCACAGTCACGTGCCGGAAATCTAGGCAGGTGCACCTGACTGGAAAACAAACAGGTGACATTGCCCTGGTGGGCGGTTGCTCTGCTTGTCCAGGCCCCCTGAGGAACCGGGGGACGAAGTTACAAAGGCCCCGGAGGGTTGAGACTCCCACCTCCAGTCCGCGGCAGAGCATCATGCAAACACCGCAGGTCCACAACAGCGCCCTCCCCGCACACACGTGGCCCCTGACTCGGCTGAGACCCGCAGCTGAAGAACACTGCCCAGACACGTGCGGAGAAGGAAGCAGCAAGGACCCCCAGAGCCCACGACTCAGGGGCGGCCTCCTCGGCGTTTCTTTCTGACGTTTTCCCTGTTCCCATATTTCTAGTCACGTTGTCATTGCTGTGCTGTGAACTTTTTAGATGTAATCACTTTCCAGGTATTTATTTTTATTTTTTTATTTTTTTATTTATTTTATTTTTTTTTTATTTATTTATTTTTTTCTGAAGCTGGAAACAGGGAGAGACAGTCAGACAGACTCCCGCATGCGCCCGACCGGGATCCACCCGGCACGCCCACCAGGGGGCGACGCTCTGCCCACCAGGGGGCGATGCTCTGCCCATCCTGGGCGTCGCCATGTTGCGACCCTCCTGGGTGTCGCCATGTTGCGACCAGAGCCACTCTAGCGCCTGGGGCAGAGGCCACAGAGCCATCCCCAGCGCCCAGGCCATCTTTGCTCCAATGGAGCCTTGGCTGCGGGAGGGGAAGAGAGAGACAGAGAGGAAGGCGCGGCGGAGGGGTGGAGAAGCAAATGGGCGCTTCTCCTATGTGCCCTGGCCGGGAATCGAACCCGGGTCCTCCGCACGCTAGGCCGACGCTCTACCGCTGAGCCAACCGGCCAGGGCACTTTCCAGGTATTTAAAACAAACCTTCCAAATCAATACCCGAAACGACTGAACAATATTCCATTATCCAGACGTCATTGCCGTTTGCTCTGGCGCACAGGATGCATCCGAACTTGGGTCCCTAGAAACATGATGTCTCCATCCTTCCTCCCACGGGCCTCCCAGAGGGTCAGGGTTAGACCCGGGAGCAGAGAGAGACTCAGGCGCCTCTCTTCCCCAACCTTCTTCCGTGCCAGTCCAACCCAGAATTAAACAGGGCCCCTGGGGCCTGCACTGCAGGGGTGGTCGGGGGAACGCCCCGTGGAGGGCCATCTGCGTCCTCATCACAGGACCTGCGCAGATGCAACGGCACAGGGCAAAGGGGGAGCCAAGTTGACAGTCAGCTGGCCGTGACACAGCGGGTTTTCCTGGGTTGTCCAGGCGCCCCTGTGCCATCACAAGGGTCCTTAGAAGCAGAAGGGGCAGCAGGAGAGTCCATGGGTGTCACGCAGTATAAGAAAGTCCTGACAAGCCATGCCTGGCTTTGAAGATGGGGAAGGGGCTCTGAGCCAAGAAATGCAGGCAACTCCCTACAAGCTGGACACAGGTGAGGACAGGGCTTCATTCTCCCCAGAATTTCCGGAAGAGAGCCAGCCCTGCCGGCACCTTGCTTGCTGTCTGGTGAGACCCACGTCGGAATTCCGGACGGCGGAACTGTAGGAGAATAAACCCACGGTGTTTTAAGCCACTGAGTGTGTGGTCACCGATCACCGGTCACAGCAGTGCTGGCATGCTGACACAGCCCTGGGTTGTGGGTGTGGGGCTGGCCATGTGCACGCTCACACTTCCCGTCCGTCCACACAGAGGTAACTCCCATGCCGGGTCTCCAGCCGGACCTCGCCCCTGACTCCGGGTATCCGTCTGCCTTTCGACACCCCTCCTTGGAGCCCAGCACAAAGGATCTCGTGCTTACTGTGTCCAAAACTGTCAGTCCCTGTCCCCTCTCCCCTCTGTGTGCCTGTCCCGGAAGAGCACCCCACCTTTACTCACCCCACAACACAAAGCAAACCGTGGAGTCACCTTGGTCCACATCCCTCTTGGCAAAGCCACCGGCTCAGCCTTCAAAGAACACCCAGAATGGGACCTATCTCCCCACCTCTGCGTCCCACCACCCTGGGGTCCACCATGCCTCCTCCAGTGAACTCCTGCAGGGCCTCCTCCCCCACCCCTGCTCCACGCTGACCCCTCTGCATCCCTTTCAAACCCGGTGACGACCACACGCCCTTGCTCTCCCCCTCCCCCCTGCACCAGCCTCTCCCCCCATTTAGGACGAAGCCGGGCGTGGCACTTACGTTTGGAGTGCTTGTCGCACAGGGCGGCCGCCCGCATGTCGCAGAGGCGCAGGGAGCCCTTGCTGCTGCTGTAGACGAACAGGTTGCAGTGGTGTGGGTGGAACTCGGACGCGGTGATCACCTCCGTGAGGTCCTCCATGTTGGCCGGCTTGATGTCCACGATGTCTGGCCCGGTTAAGGAAGGACGCCCTGGCTGCTCTGCCTGCTTGAGCTCGGAGGCCCTCGGGGTCCCCAGCCCCTCTCCCTGACATGCCCGTCTACCCTGTGTCTGAGCTGCCTCTCCAGTCCCCAGACCTCTAGACAACCCCCCCCCCCAGAGCCACCAAGCTGCAGACCTGTGTGCCCAACTGCCCGTTGGCCTCCTCTTCCAGGACTCGTCCACTGGCCCCAAAAGGCTGGACTTGCCACCTCCCTCCTGACCTGTGCCCCTCCCCAGCCAGTGCCCCTCAGCTGCCTAGCCCACACAGCAGGGCCACTCCCGGGCCGCCTGGCCCGCCCACCTCCCCTCTCGGCAGCCAAGCCAAAGGCAAGCAGCGCTGATGGAGCGTGCCTACTGCGCGCTGGGCCCTGCTGGCGGGCAGCGTCCGCTCCCCGTCGCTCTGAGCCGTGTCTGGGCTGCGAGTGCGGGCACCTGCTGTCACCCCGCCCGCCCCACCCAGCACCCACTCCCCTCCTCTGCCCACAGGTGAGACTCTGCTACTGGGAGAACATCCTCTCTGGGTTGGCAGCTCTGATGTTTGCCTCCCAGCCCCTCACTCACAACCGGCAGAGGGGTGAGGGACCCAGGCCCGGGGACACTGGGAAGGCTGGGGTGCCGCTCCGTCCTCTGCCGGGCGTGGTGGGTGGGGTAGGGTGGAGAGGCTTCCTTCCATCTGATGCCGGGACAGGGGAACCCCGGAGCCGGCGGGCGGGGTCGAGACCACTGACGATGAAGTGCAGAGCAAGGTCTGGCCACCCCCTCCCTTTGAATCCTGGATCAGGCTGCACCTGAAGCCGTGCCCCTGGGCTGTTCAATCATGGGAGCCCTTAAATCCATTTCCAGCTTAGGGTCGAGAATTTTGCCGCTTGCAAAAGGAAGCATATCTGACTGACACCGTGGAGGGCCAGAGAGGGTACGTGACTTGTTCAAGGGGACCTGTCCACCCCTGGATGGCTACAACAGCCGATCAGAACCTCCTGGTGTCACCTCTTCATCTGCCTTTCTGGCTTCGGATCCTGCCAGTCGATTGGCCGTACAGGCACTCTTCCTTCTGACAGGGACGCCCCTGGTCTCTGGCTTTCCCGCCCTGCCCGGGGCTCCGCACAGCGGGCTGGGCACCGCCTGTCCCCTCTGAATGAAGCGCCCCCTCCTCCCATCTGCAGGTGCCCACGGGCCCAGCAGTCGGGGTCTGGAGTCCGAATCCCAGCTCAGCCCACTCCTGGCTGTGTGATCATGGGTGGGCTCCCTGGTTCTCCCTGCCTCAGTTTCCTCATCGAACCTCGGCTTTGCTGTGAAGATGACAGGAGGCCGGCCCTGGTGAGTGTCAGCTGCCGTTGTTACCACACTGACACACCGTCCCCTGTCAGCCCCTTCTCCTCGGAACCCCAGCAGCTCTCTCTCCCAAGAGAAAGAGGCGTTTTCTGTCAACCTCTGCCAACACGGGAGTTGATAAAACATCAGAAAAGATGCTGAATCAGTGCGGCCATGGGCGCCGAGGAGGGTCCCTCTGCTCGCGCTCTGTGATCTGGCCTGCTAGAAGCATACCACTGACCGGAAACTTAGATCCATAACAACACAAAGGGAGGCCCAGGGCCCACATCACCGGCGCCTGAAATGGTTTCCCTGGAAACGGCGGTTTTCTGGTACCACACGGAACAGAGGAGACATCACGGAAAAATGAGACTGGAGGGTGAGTAAGAAAATGAGCCAGTGCGAACTCTGTGATGCTGACGCCACCGACAGCCCGGGCCCAAGGGTCCTGGGGCCCACACATCGGGGACCCTCTCTCACTGTCTCAGAATAAACTCTGGATACAGTGGGTGCCAGGGAAAAACAGACGCGGAACACACGGCCTGTGGTTCCCCGTGACCCTGGCGGAGGGAGGTCAAACCACAGCCCCGGTCAGCGTGTGTCTCTGACTCCCAGGATCCAGAGCCACGCCCGGCCCCCCTGGCACAGCACGGCATCCTTCAGGGCGTGGCCCCATCTAACTGGGTCCACGTCACCTGGTCCCTGGACGGCCTCTCTTAAGATCTCTGGCTCAGCTCACCAAGGATCTGCCCGGGCCGGTTGCCTAGCTCCTCCCTGGGGCCTCGGGGGGTGAAAGGAATTAGTTATTGAGTGGGGGCTGTCCCTGTTGAGTCCCCTTAGTCATATCACAAAGCAGGGGCCCTGAAGACAGACACCTGACAGGAGAGGCAGGTGCGGAAGAAACCTCTGCACATAGCCCGACAACTATGCCCCAAACGGACACCGCACACACTCGTCCTGGACTCACACCCAGGTGGCCGCATGCTTCTGAGCAGGGAGACACTTGGTCCAGCAGTGACCACGAGCAGTGGCTTTGACTTTGGCAGTGACCACTGCTGGGTTGGAAGCCAGGGGCTTTGGCCTGGGCCTCTGGTCTTAGCTTTCTCTGGAATGTTCAGTGCTACATGCAAAAGTCACTTCCATTCTGCAAGCCCCAGTTTTTGCCCAGTTGCAAAATGAGGGGGTCGGGCATGACCCCGCAGTGCCCTTTCATTTCGAGGACTAGCCCCCTGGTAGTCTCTCATTTCACCACCAGCTCTGCACAGACCCACCTGTAGACGGAGCTTTACAAGGTTCGTGACAGGACTGACTCCCACGAGAACGAGAGCGATCGGACTCAATCACGGGCCCCTCCCCTGGCCGAGCCGGAGGAATTATTCATGCCTTACTTTTCCATCTAATTGTACTCCAACCGCCGGATGGGCTTTTGTGAAACTTCCCATCGCACTTGGGCAGCTAGGAGTGATTTGCCCTACAAAGAGCGTCCGGCACACCCAGGTAGGTGGACAGAGGGCGGGTCACACAGCAGGTGAAGAGGAGAGAAGGAGAACCCACTCCAGCCCACGCCCCTCCACTGAGCACAAGCTGCCTTTTCTCCGGTGCAATGGTTTAAGTGGTACCCCAAAATACATGCCCGCCTCCTAACCCCCAGAGACTACGAATGAGACTGTATTTAGAAAAAGGACCTTTGCTGATGTAATCAAGGTAAGGACCTCAAGATGAGATCAGCCTGGATATTTGGGTGGGTCTAAGTCCGGTGACAACTGTCCTTATTATAAGGCACTCCCAGAAGACATATGACAACAGAGGCAGAGACTGGGGTGGCACAGCCACAAGGAACGCCTGGGCCCCCAGGAGCTGGAAGCGGCAGGGAGGGTCCCCCCACCCAGAGCCTCCCGAGGGAGCACGGCCCTGCTCGCACCTTCTTTCAAACTTCTGGCCTCCGGAACGGGGAGAGAGCACACTTCTGTTGTTTTAAGCCCCCTGATTTATAGAAGCTTGTCATGGTGGCCACGGGAAACTCAGACCCCCCCCCATCCGGTTGCTTCTGGGAGCTGGGGAATCACGGCATGGGCAAAATGCTAATAGCGTCATCCTGCTCGACATCCATCCTAGACTGCTTCTTCACTTCACTTCCGTTTTAGGACCCCCCCCCCCAACCCCAGTCCTGAGACACCAAGCAAGCCAGGGACCAGGGTACCTCCCTGATCCTTCTTGCCCTTCCTTCCCTCGCCACATCCAACAGCCTCCAAGTCCTGGGGCTCCTCCACCTGAGATCCCGGCCCCTCACCCCAAACCTCGGTAAAGTAGGGGTTGAGTTCCCAGCACCCCGCTCGGTGGCTTCCTCTCTGTCCACAGAAGAACTCAAATACCCCACTGGGCCCACAAGACCCATCACGACCACCTGATCACGGCTCAGGCCGCACACCCTGGAGACTCAGAAAAGCTCGGAAACAGGGGTTTGTCCCGCCCCAGAGAGAAGCCTGCGACTCCTCCCGCCAAGGACACGAGGACGGAACAGAACGGAATCCAGGCAGCCCTTCTGCCGAGTCATCAGGTTTGCAGAGATTTTTATAGAAGCTCCTCCATCTCCCACGGCCAAGGGCATCCTGACGTCCCCAAGCCAGCCGGGGGTCACAGCAGCACCGCAGGCCGTCACCGGCCCCCAGTCCCAGAGCTGCATGGATCCCGCTTGGAGGGCCCGTGAAATGTCAGCGGGGAGGTCACTGGGCTTCCCGTGGCTCTCAGGCCACGGAGCTGCCCCTCTGTGAGCCCCGGGTCCCCTCCCCTGTACAGAGCACAGGTACAAACGGCCATCACTCGTCCACTGGGCAAATTCTGCCCACGAAGTGAGTAGAGCCAAGAAATGAGTCAGCATGGTTGGTTTGTTCTGCAAGGAGCTCAGAGGGACACTGAGTATGGGGGGGGCAGCCCACAAACACCAAGAAGCACACGGACAGTCACCAACGTCCTGACGGGCTTTAGGGGGGCCGCCTCATCAGATGACTGCCGACACAGTAACTAGCTGATCCTGGAAAGATAATCAGACCGCCGAGAGCTGGTGAGGGTAGTGCCCCAGCAGGAAGGGATCCCCCCTCCGACCTCCAACCCCAGGAGGGGCTTGCCCAGGGCTGCACGGAGAGGCGGCAGAACAGGGACAGAGTCCTGGCTTCCAAACTTCCAGCCTGTGCTCCTCCCTCAGCCCCTCTGTTCCAGAGGGACTGGATCTCTGCACAGCAGACATGCAGCACCCCATGGGGTCAGCACCCCCAAGGGCACTGCTGCTGGGCTCCTCCTCCGCAAGTGGATGCTGAGAGAGGGCGGAGCTCAACAATGAGCAGGAGGTGGCCTTGGCCTCCATCGATTTCACTCAGCAACGCCTGCTTCATCCAGATGTCTCAGCAGGAGCATGCTCTCAGGATGGGAGAGGCCGTTACCATGGTGACAGAGCTGTTGGGGAGTGAGGATGGAGGCGGCTCTGCTCAGGGCCCCAAGGGGCCTCCCACACAGGCCCCCAGGGGCGCTGGTGTGCGGATGCCTTGGAAGGCCACCCTCTCACTGGGGCACAGCCGGCAAAGTGGCTTTTTTTTCTAGCAGATTTTCTCCCAGCGATGACCCGGCTACAAGCGTGAGCTGTAAGGACTCAGGCCAAAACCACACCAGCTCATAAGGGGGGCCCCCCGGCAACCCGGGCCTCCGTGTTCACTTCACACGTCGCCATGGCAAAGTACCATGGCTGAGGGGGCCTTACACAAGAGGAAGTTACTGTCCCACAGTTCCGGATGCCAGAAGCCTGAGATCAAGGTGTCAGCAGTGTCGGGTTCTTCGACGCCCCTCTCCTCGGCTTTGCACACGGCCACCTTGCTGTGTCCCCACATGCTTGTTCCGCTGCGTGCACGTCCCCGGTGTTTCTGTGTCCAAATCTCTTCATACAGCTTTCACGGGAAGTGTCACAATTCAGCCCAAAGCCAGCCCCCTCCCCTCCTCTGCTCAGAACCTCGACAGTGATGGTGCAATGCGCTCAGAGAGAGGAGCCCGTTCTGCTGGGGGCAGGCAGGGCCACGGGCAAGGGGCCTTTCAGCAGAACTGCTCACTGCACAAACCCACTGAAGCCCCTGCGTGTTTTCTCTGTGCGGTGAGCTGGTCCACACATCCCGACCACAGGCCAGGTTATCTGATTCCCAGAAGCTCAGACAGGAAAGAAAGCATCGCATTCTGAGTCACCGGGACTTGAAAGCTCCACCCCACCTGTAACAGCCACGTGATCTCAGAAACCTTCGCAGCCTCTCTGTGCCTTGCTTTTCTCATCTGTAGAATGGGTGGATAGTACGTGCTTTGCAGGGCTGTAATAAGGATTGAGTGAGATGACATCTGTCAAAGACCCTACCACATGGTTAGCACTTTTAGCAATAATGAGGTTAGTTAAATCAGAATGAGAGTCTTTCTCTTCCTCCTAAAAAAAAAACATGAAATTAAGCAGGTTGCAAAAGGTGCAAGGCTTGTCGCTGTGAGGGTCTGAGCTGAGTTGCATGCCTGGGTTTCTAAGAGCTGGGAGGGGACACCCAAGGTGGAACAGAGCTGAGACTCACCCCCAAATGGTGGCCTTCTCCTGACTCTGAGAAGGGGCTCACCAGACCCCAGTCTGACTTCCTAGGGCTCCTAGCCCAGCAGTGACACCAGAGAGCAGCCCGACGGACGGTACTGTAGGAGGGACATTCAGGTGCACGCGATGAGATTTATAACAAGGCCCTGAGGTGCTCTGCAGAGTCTGAGGCAAAGGCATTGAGCCAATCCTGAGAGAGCAGGAGTTACCAGGTTGGAGGGCTGGAGTGGGCAGGGGGGTGGGGCGGTATTCCACCTGAGGGGGAGGTGTAAGGCTCAGGAGCTGTGAGAGGCAGGCATCCGGAGTCCTGGCTGGGGGAGAGGAAGAAAGGGGGCGGGGCTGCAGCCCATGCTCACCGGGTTTTAATCAGGAGCATGTCACAGAAATGCCACAGGGACCGCCGGGAAGGGACAAGAAGCACCACAGCATGGCACGTCCCCACCTTTAAGAGGAAATGTCAGAAACATCCAGCAGTCAGAGCTCACGCACCCAGCCACCTGTGCTACCAAACAATCGCGTCCGTCCTGGAACGAGAGGCCGCGAGTGGGACTCTAGGCCGTGCCACTTCCCAGCTGGGGGACGCTGAGTGGATTTCCTAACCTTTCTGTGGCCTCGGTTCCTGCTGTAAAAGGGCATGTTAATAACGCCTACTCCACAGTGCTGCCGAGAGGACTGAGCGTGTTCGAGGTGCTTAGAACACCGTCAGGCACAGAGTAACTGCTCGGTAAGAGGTGCCCATAGTGTGGGCGGTGGTGAGGGTGGCGACTGCGCGGTACTGGCCGCCAATGAGGTCAGCACCAAGGACAGCGCACGGGAGCGCGCATGCGTGGTAGAGGCTGACCCACAGGCCTGGCTGAGGCCCCAAAGCAGAGGTGTGCTGGTCACGGTTTAACAACAGGGTTTCCTAGTGGACACGGACTTGGGGCATTTCTGAGCAGACACACCCGTTTCCTTCTCTGTCCCGTGCTACTGTGGGAGCTCGTAAGGTGCTGGCGGTGGTCAATGGGCCAGTGTGGGGCGTGGGTCTACCGCACATCAGGCCCTGTACTCACCAGTGTTTCACCGTCCCAGCCCCGGGGCCAGAGGCATACCGCACGGAATGGACGAGAACGGAGAGGCTTAGGAAGGCTGAGTGGCGGGCAGGGTAGCTCACGAGTGAGTGACAGAAGCGGGTTGGCCCTCAGGCTGCAGGTTTTTCAGCCAGAAGAGAGCCTGGCAGGTGGAGGGGCCGTGGTCAGTCCCCTCCACTGTCCCCTGCAGGCATGGGGGAAAGCCCAGCCTTCCAGCTGCTGTGCACTGAAGAGGCTTGGAGCCTCCGTCCTCACTGCCGCCCACCACCCCGCCTAGCTCCGGGACCTGCCCCGCCCACGGGAATGAAACATTCATTCCAGACGGAGGGTTGGTGCATCACCAGCTTCCACCGTGAGAAATCGCTGGGGGGGGGGGGGGGGAGGTAGGAAAACCAACGGAACCACCTCTGCAGCTCTCCGGCACTAAAAATGAAGCCGAAGTCCCTCGGCTGGGGCCCCTGTGCACCTTTAACATGCATCAGACTCGAGAAAAATCACCCAGCGCTGCCCAACATTCCCAAACTGTTAGTATTAAAGGACACGAGAGGCTGTTGAAGGAAATGTGGAGATGGCATTGGGGTAAAAACAAAACAAAACAAAAAATCAGAGACGATGCAGGAATTTTGAGAAGTGGCCTTAAATATCCGAGGGGCTGTTTAGAGGGAACATAGAGCCAGCCACCGGCTGGAGCCCAATCGTGACTGCTTTCTTTCACCCTTACAAGTGTCCTCACAGGAAGGAATCCGGCCCAGTCTACCTCTGGGAAGCTGAGCGGTGAATCTGAGCCCCAGGGTCCCCGAGCCCTGGGGTCCCAGACCCCAGCACCCAGACAGCTTCTCTGCAGCGTCTGGGATCCGAGCACGCTGGAGCCCAGACCCCCAGGATGGGGTCTGCATCCTAAAACCAGATGGACAGTGTGAGCCTCCTCTCTCCAAGTCACCACCTGCCACCTAGGTACCTACTATGCGCTGGGCCCTGCGTGTATGGGGATAGAGAAGGAGCCGGCTGGATTCCTAATCTTGAGGATTTTGCCAGAAAATGGGGGAGGTGGCCATATTAACAGCTGAGGAAAGCCCAGTGTGACAGGGAGTGTGATTCCCGAGGGGCGCTGACCAGCCTGGGAGGGGTGCAGCGTGCACGCAGCACAGATGACCGAGTGACGGGAGCACACAGGGGCCTCCTGGCTACGAGAGGGAGAAGGATGATCAGAGAAAGACCAGCTGAAAGCCAGGCACCAGCCCCAGCCCTGGAGCGAGAAGGGAAGCCCGGCGGCCTGCGGGTGTGGGCGAGCCCGGGGTAAGAGCACCCTGGGGGGGGCGGGCAGGGCCAGTCACCAAGCCGCAGGACACTGCTAAGGGTTTCAGACTTTGTCCGGAGGTTGAGGAGAAGCAGCAGAGAGCGTTAAGCAGGGGACTGCTGTGGTCAGCAGGGCATCAGGACAAGACACCAGAGAGGCAGAGTTAAAGGCATGGAACCTCCAGGTCCCATGTCCCCTGGGAGGTACTTGCTCAAAGGGCGTCTCGCACGCAGAGAAATTTGCCAGCTCAGTGCCGGTCAGAGCTTGCTGGCCTCCTCCCAGCCTGGAAGTGACACTCCTTTCCTCACCGCTGGGCCTGGCCGCCCTCTCAGACCCATCATCACACCTGCACCTCAGTCCTGGCACCTTCCCTGCCAGCGGAGGCCAGGCTCCATGGGACAGGTGTCAAGTTTCCCTGCGGTCTGACACTCTGGTGGCCAAGCAGCAGCAGGCCACGCGGAAGGCCACCTGTGGCGTGATTCCCAGATGAACTGGTCTAATCAGGGGCCGGCACAGACCCTGGAGCCTCCACTCGTCCCTCCCATCTGCCCACCTGGCACTCAGGTCTGACAGGCCGGGGCCGCCGGGAGCCCCACTCTGCAACCTTTCAGCAGAGCAGTACACACCCCTTCATCTCAGAGGGCCAGGACGGTTTTATAGTCGGTCAACTAACGATTCATTTTCACAGACTTAGAAGCTGCATGGAGGCAGGATCTGCAATCAGGAAAGGACCCCAGCCTCCCACAGAGACCCCCCCCCCCAATCCACTACACTCCCTTCCTGTCACTAGCCCTCGCTCCTCATGTGGCTTAGATCCTAGGGTCAGTCATGACGTCCACTCCCATGGACACACCACGAGCCCCATGTTTGTTTCCTCACTCGGCAACACCTCCACCCTGGCTCGCTCCTCACCCACCCCACACCCACGGCCTCAGCTCAGAGTGGCCCGAGAAAAATGCACGCCAACATGCTCGTGGGTCCGCTCGTTCCCACAGGGCTGACCGCCTGCTCACGTGCTGGACATCGTACTTGTCTATTATACTAATGGTTTATGGTCTGTATGCTCCCAGAGGGCAGGGGCCTTTATCTAAATCAAGCATCGGGGACAGGGCCTCCTTCCTGTACATATGGGCGGCATCCTTCAAATCAGCAGTCTTGGTATGAAAGCTGAGAATGCAGACTCAGGGGCCGGAGGTGTGAGACTTGCCAGCAGTGAGCTCGAGCCAGTTAACCTGGGCTCTCTGGGACTCAGTTTCCTCATCTGTAAAGGAGGGCCATGATAGCATCTACATCACAGGGCTGCCGTGAGGACGGAACGAGTTCATATGAACGCACGTTAGTGTTAGACAAGAGCCTCCCTGTGATTATTATTATTAATTGCTGTCAGTCTTCAGACTAGGGACCGCATAGGAACCTGCCTGCTCTGCCTGCAGCAGCCCCCACTGGGCCGAGCCTCTGCCTTCCCCAGGCCCAAACCCGTGTAGAAACGGTTCATTCCCCACCACCAGAAAGTGGGAGGAGACGGAGTCAGTTCTGCTGCGCCTAGCTGGTCCAGACCCACTAAGCAGACCCCTCTGACTCCATCCGGCTGGGCTCTGACACCCCAGTGGTCACTCTGAGCGTCCAGAGGAGCCTTCGGCCGACAGTCTCAGGTGGATCAGCCATCCCTCTTCCCAGAGGGCTGACCCCAGGACCCTTATCTCCGCCTCTGTCCCTGGTGAGGTTGCACAATGCTGGGGGTCGCAGCCAGCCTGGAGAAGGCAAGGGGCCCAATGGAACCCTCACAGCGTGGGTTTGGAGTGTTCACAAATAAACTCAGCGTGAGCTCATGTCCGGGCTTCAGTCACACACTGTGGACTCACCAAAGAAGGTGAATGAAGCAGAAGTCCCCCAACCAGCTTGCTTACAAGCTGGCCAAGCACCCCGACCCGGACGTCACCAGGGGAGAGGCTGGCAGGCTGCCGCGGGAAAGGATACTGAAGCTCCTGTCGGTGATGGCCAGGTGCCAGAGGTTGATGCGCAGGTCGTCCGCCGACATGTACGTCTCGCAGTCGCTGTTGACGGAGATGGAGTTGATGTGGTAGGTGTGGCCGTTGGCGAAGACCCTCCGCGGGCTCACCTCCACCATCAGGTCCATGGGCTTCAGCACGGGCACCTACAAAGGAGGAGGGGAAGTCAGAGCACGGCGCTCTGTCGGGGCAGGCCACGTGGGCCAGGCAGCCACGGCAGGACCACATGGCCAATGTCCACCACGGCCAGCCCAGCAGGAAAACCTATCTCCTTCGCTGGCTTCCTGGGACTGGTCCTGAGCCCACCATGTGACTTTGAATAAATGACTGAACCCCTCTGCACCCTAATTTCCCCATCTCTAAAACGGAACAGGAAGATACCATGGTATAGTCAGCTGACTCTCCACCAAACATTCTTCCACAAGGAAGCAAAAAGTGGCTGCCCAGACAAGGACTACATTTCCCAGCTGCCCTTGCAGCTGTATGGCCACATGACTGATTCTGACCAATGGAATGTGAGTACAGTGATGCTTGGCACTATGGGGTAAGGTGATTAAGAGGCAGATGTGCCTTTTCTACCCTTTTCCCCCTTGCACTGGAGGAAGGTGAGGACCCAGGTAAGGACTCAATGCCCAGGAAATGAAGGCTAACATTGCCATCCTCACATCACCAGTGACTGGATGCTAAGATGAACCTCGGGGTCGGGGAATCACAGTGCCTCGCCCCTTTTCCAGGTAGAAAGGTATGAACCTGAGCCCTGACTGACAGCTCCAAGTCCCGCCCTGCCCCTTCTAGTGACACCATCACTGGGACATTACATCTCCGGGCCTCGGTTTGCTTTTCTATAAAAAAGGGTGATGCTGGAGCTGTTCAGAGCTAAAGCACAGTGAGTTCTCAGTCCCTGCTCAGTGCCTTCCTGTCTGAGAGGCTGGGTGAGGGAAGACCCCCGTGTTCCCCCTTTCTTCTCCTGCAGCCTCAGTTAAGGGCCATCTTGGGATGTGTGTGACACACAAGAAAGAAAGTCTCAGATGCTGGGTGGGAAATAAACAGATTCCCATGGGCCACTGGCTCTGCCGCAAGTACCAGGCCCATCGAGAGGTGATAATTGCATCTTCCCTCCCCTGCGCACCCCCCACCCCATCCGCAACCCTCCCAGACTTTCTGGGCTTGGCAGTGGGGGCAGGGCAACCTCACTCCCGTTACTCAGCGTCAAAGCTAACTGGCTTCCCTGCTTTCTCAGAACTTATTTGTGCAATTTTGCTCGTCACTTAAGAGGCCAACCTGTTTAAGCGTTTACCCCTCCTTCCAGGAACAACATGATCAGTTCATGTTTATAACATTTCACTGGACGCTCCGTGTGAGCACCTGCTAAGTCGTTTCAGAAAAAGCAAGTCATCGTCTCCATTTTGCTGGTGAGGACACGGAGGCACAGGGCAGGCGAATGAACGCCCACGGCCACCTGGCGGGCAGCGCGGGGAGCCGGAGCAGTTTGTCTGTGAGCCTAGGAGAGGCGCTAACACCACGCAGCCCGGGCAGCGCTGCCTGCTCGGAGCAGCCCACGCTCTCAGCTAAGGAACGAACCAAGGGAGATGGCATTCCACATGGCGGGAACTGGCCTTTTCAAATCAGCTAGCAATGTGGGAACTGGGGCTGGAGAGAGCAGTCACTTCCCAGCCTTCACCTCTGCTCACTCATGGAACTCACAGGCCACCTCCTCGGAGCCAGGCCTGTCCCAGGCACTGGGCCACCAAGAAGACTTAGATCCCATCCTGCCCTCAGGCTGCCTCTCGGTGCCTAGAGCAGGGCCTGGCACATAGTAGGTGCTCAGTAAGTGTGTGTGCTGAATGAATGAATCCAAATGAGCTGTGCACCAGCACCACCTTCAGCAAACACGTCCGAAGCGCCCGCCGTGCTCCAGGCACGGCTCTGGAAGCCAGGGGCAGCAGAGAAGGCAGCCTGGCTGTGCTTCCTGTCCCACTACAGAAGGAGAGAGACTGACGTTTACAGATCCCTCCCAGCAGGGCACCACTAACCACCCTGTGGCTCTCCCTTGAGGCAGGGACCCCAGGCCCACGTCACAGAGGAGATGGGATGCCGATTCTGGACCCGACTTCCCTGGGTTTGGATCTCAGCCCTCGTCGGTCCCCTCATCTGTGAGACGGGGGTGATAATCCCACTTCACAGGATTTGGGGGAGGGTTCAATGAGTTATTGCAGCCAGAGTGCTTGGAAGTCACACGCTGGCCGGAGTGTTCATCCCTGTTCCTGATGAAGAATCGGAGGCTGGTGCAGACTGAGCGCCCAGCCGAGGGCCCCCCTGCCACGAAGTGGCCGAGGCAGGATTTGAACCCCGGTCCTGTGGCTTCAGAACTCTGTCTTCCATGTTTCACCGTTAGAAGAGAGAAGGGTCCCTTTGCCTTTTAATCATGGCAAGGACTACAGTCCGCTTTGGCACAGCTCTAGTGGCTTCATTCCCGGCTTTTTATAAAATCAAAGGCAGTATCTTTTAAGCTGAGTCATCTTCGTAAAGGCGGCAACAGTCGCCGCCCCAGGCTTCCCTCTGCCCCTCGGCTCAGCGGGCAGGTTCTCCTCTGGCTGTGCCACTCACTCAGCTAGGTGGCTCTGGGTGAGTCCCTGCCTCTCTCTGGGCCTCAGTTTCCCTCTTTCTGCAACGCGGGGTCACGGGACTTGTTCTCCACCCTCCGTCGCAGCTGAAAGGCTCTTCTTGGATTTGCATGGATTTGTAGCACCTCGCCGCATCCTCACAAGACCTCCTGGAGAAGACGGTCATCTCTGCTGGGCTGGTGAGGAAACTGAGGCACAGAGCAGGGAGATGCCCACAGCCAGGATCGGAACCTACTGTGACTCGAATCTCAAGGGCCCTTCCAGGTCCTAAAATCCTCGTCGTTTAATAAAAAGAAACATAAAGGTGCTCCCCGCGTGCCAGAACCTTCCACATTCGACATCTCACCTGGAGTGACGTCACCGTGGACAGGTCCTTCAGTTTCCCTTCTTCATCTTTTAGGTTATAGCCCTCGGGCCTCTTATCTCGTTCGGTGATCTTCCATAATTTGATAGTTTTATCTTTAAAAACAGAAGAAAGTGAAATGAGAGCCACGCATGATTAACACAGAGGATGGACTGCCCCCCACCCCGGTCTATTAGATACGGATGCATCCAACCCAGAAATTGCTCAACCGTCATCCTGGACTTGGACGCGTTAAGTTCTTTCTCATTTTCTCCTACGTAAACTGATGCAACGAACATCCTTGTCTCTGGGGCATCTGGCTTCCTTCTCCAGCTTCTCACAATTGATCCTAACGGTGACATTAAGGGTAGTTATCCGTCTCCAAACTGACTTCCAGAAAAGACTGGACGGGTGTCGCTTCCTAGGTGTCTAAGCCCTTGGCTGACAGACAGCAGAGGGTAACCTCTTCTCTTTTCTGAGCAGCATCCTGCCTCCCAGAATGCACCTCTCCAGCTGCCTGGCTCCTGTGGAATCCCGCCAACCACATCAAAAGAAGAATCTTTAGTAGCTCCGATGGGTTAATTTTATGTGGCAACTTGGCTAAGCCACGGGTACCCAGATTTCTAGTCAGATGTGTGTGAATGTGGCTATGAAGCTATTTTTTGGATGAGATGAACATTGAATCCATAGCGTTAAGCAGATAACCCTCCATAATTCGGGTGGGCTTCTAATCAGTTGAAGTCCTTAAGGAAAAACAGACTGAGGTCCCCCGAGGAAGAGGAAGTCTGCCCACAGAGGCCTGTCACTCGAGCTGCGACATCAGATCTTCCCTGGGTCTCCTGCCTGCCCTGCAGGTTTTGGGCTTATCAAACCTCTACAACCACATGGGCCAAGTCCTTAACATAAACCTCGCTCTATACATATTTATCTACAAACACACACACACACACACTCTCTCTCTCTCTCTCTCTCATCCTGTTGGTTCTGTTTCTCCCAAGAACCCTGACTGCTACAGATGACCATGTTCAACTAAACTCTTGATAGGTGCCCAAGGTCAAGCCCTCAGGAAAGGGAGGAGCTGGGATTTAAACCCAGGATAGGGAGCTTTGAGGGTGAGGTCTAAGGGGGCCCCTGAAGCTGACCCTTCAGGGTTACAGAGAGGTGGGAGAATGACATGTCCTTCTTCAGTGATTTTTTTTTAAGCAGCACATATATGAAGCTCAGAAGATGCCAGCCCTGCTCTAAGCCTGTTATGAAATTATTTCATGTCATTGGAGTGCCTGTCACACCACCTCGGAACGACCTCTTCCCTGGGTGGCCTGGGGTTCTGGGGGCTCAGATGAAGAGTGAGGTTCACCTTGGGTGTCCCTTGACCTGGCCTCCTTCACCGGGAACGTCAACCCTCCACCCCAGAGGAAAGCGTTCACTACGATGTTCATGGCGCTGCTAGGCGTGATCATGGAAACAGCCCGTGTCCAACGGGCAAAGGCAGGACATGCCAGGGCAGTCCCCGGGGGAATTTACATGCTGCTCGAGTGCTGTTTTCCAGGAGTTCCAAAGACTAGAAAAACACTTGCAATGTAAATGAGCTGACAACTAGCATGTGATGACAAACTGCTACATCACATGCCCACACGGCACACACACTCCCACGCCTGCACACACACGTGCCCGGGCATCCACACTCAGGCACACCCATGCATGCATGCTCAGGCACACACACGCCTACACCTGTACACACACATGCTCAGACACATGTTCACACTGCACGCACACAGGCTCAGGCACGCACACGCCTACACCTGTACACACACATGCTCAGACACATGTTCACACTGCACGCACACAGGCTCAGGCACGCACGCACACACACATACCTGCATGCACACGCTCAAACTCACACATGCTCAGGCACACACATTCTTGGACACACATAAGTTCAGACACATACCACACACATGCTCAGACACATGTTCACACCCGCACATACACGTGCTCGGGCACACACACACGTGCACTCGCACACGCACACACAGCACGCCTCACCGTTGGTGGACAGGAGGGAGTGGGCGGCGTTCTGCTGTGGGAGCCATTTGATCTTGTTGATTTTCTCCTCTATCTCCAAGCTCTTGAGATAGTCGAACTCGGGCTCGTGGCTCTGGAAGGTGCTGTAGACGTCATACTCGCCCTGGCTGTGAGGCGCGTTTTTACTCTGCAGGGAAACCCAGACAGGGTCCTGAGCTCCAGGACGGGACGCGGGGCGGGTTAAAGCCGCAGAGGGCCTGACAGCCATAGTCACCGGGCCTCCAGCAGTGCCCCTGGATACAGCCAAGGGTCGCAGGAAACCCTATGTTTTAAATCGCCTTGCTGTGCGGCTGTGGCCAAGCCCCAGTCCTCCTTGGCCCAATAAGAAGGACAACAGTGACCACGCCAGCTCACGTTTACTGAGCAGCTACTATGTGCTGGACACCGAACTAAGTGCCTCTCACTCCTCATCTTCTGTCCTTGAGGCCCCTCTGTGTTGGGTACCATGACACTCCCCGTTTTACAGGTGGACCAAGGTGGGGGTCAGGGGTGACCGGACCTGCCAAGGCCACATGTCCACTAAGTGTAACTCCCTCTGCTGGGGTCTGTCTGACATAGAGGCTGAGGCTCTTGAGGAACGAATGCATGTTGAAGCCAATTTCCCGGGGACATGGTGGAGGTTGGGGGGAGGACAGAATATTCCTAACGTCAGACCTGAGATAGTGGGCAGGTGGGTCCCATCCCAGCATGGGCATCTCCTTACAATAAGGACCCTCCTGGTGGACCCCCCAAAATAGTGAGGTGGTGAGTCCATCACGGGCACCAGGGCCCGCCCACTTCCCCAGTCGACGATTCCAGTTTCCACGCCAACGTGAAACTGCAGCCGGAAACAGCCGCCTGGGAGCACATCCAGGACAGGCCACCAGGCACAGTTCCACGTTCTCTGTTAGTGTCTCAGAGTATCGGCTGTTGTTATTTCTATACCCCTCTTGCTCCTACTCGAAAGCTTTAACGTCCTTCAATACTTTTGCCTCTAATTCCCTTCGACTCCCACGAGCACTGGCTGTGACAAAGGTCAGCGGGGCCAGAATGAAGAAAAACATTAAAGGAGGAAAATTCACGACCGAGGATCTTGCATCTACCAGTTGGATTTGTTTCTGCAGTCTGGCAGAACAGAGGGCCCGGCTCTGCAATCCCCGGGAGGGGAGGGAGGGTATGCGGGTCCTTCTCAGGCAATCAGCCCGCTCCAGCCACAGGACCGCGTTTGGCCAACCGATTCCGGCTGTCCACTGTCCTCTGGCTGGGTGTCCTTGCTAAGCCGCTTCGAACCCCCTGAGCTACAGTCTCCCCGCCTGTAAAGTGGGGAGAACAGTGCTGCTCCACCCCACGGGCCACCGTGAGGAGGTGCCGGGAGTAAATACAGGTGAAGCTAGACCCCTGGGGACGCTGCTCAGGGACCAAGTTCAACGCCTCTCTCTCCTCCCCGCCCCTCCCCTCTCTCTCCCTCTCCTCCACCTTCTTAGTGAGCGTCTAATCCCAGCACGCATTGGATGCCTCCGACACCCCCTCAGTCCACACGCAGTCTTGGTTTTGGCTCACTGGCCGGGGTGACTCTTCCAACTGTCCTCCTCTGTGAAATGTGGTGTCGGTCCCCACCCTCTGAGGCGACCAATGAGAGTAAATGAGAAAAGTGTGTAGAGAATGCAGCAAGGGGTTTGGACGGAATCCGTGCTCAAGACATGGGAATCCTTCTATCACAAGGTTCTTCCAGTAGTTCGGAAGTGGCACCCCTGGCCCATCACACCCAAATCCTACCGAACCACAGCGGCCACTGGGACAAGGGCCACCCCCAGCTCGAGGGCCGGCCCTGCAGCTGCAGAAGACCCCTCCCGTCCCCCTCAGTGGCGGCCGGCCGGGACAGAGCCAGCTCATCCAGCCACAGAGCAGTTTAATTCGAGGCTCACTGGGGGCAGCAGCTGGCTCTGCTTGTCCTGACTCTCCGGGGTCCCAGACACAGTGAGCAATCAACATACACCTGCTGAGTGGACCCAGCGGACTCACAGCCCCAGACCTGCCAGGTCCCATCCCTGCGCCCCAACACACCCTTTCCATCCAGCCCTGGGGTCCTGCTTGGAAGGCAGGTGAGTTTCCCCAGGGGCGCCATCCTGGTAGAATGCGGGGTGGCACCCTTCAGGACAAAGCCCCCCACCCACCAGGCCCCACCGTACCTCCGGTTCCCGCTGGAAGATGACAACCCGGCCACCCTTGTCGCCTGTGGCCAGCAGCTCTCCAGTGTGGTTGAACTCAACGGTAGAGATGATGTCAGCTGGGGGAGGGGGAGTGAGACAGGAAGGCCTGGTTCATTGGGACCCCAGCACTGTGTAGTTCAACAGAACTGGGCCCACCTCACCCTGCCCCGCCCCCAGCAGAGGCTCCGTACCCCTAAGCAGGGCCACCATCAGGCAGCAGGAGCCCAAGGCGTGGGGAGCACTGACAAGGTGCCACCTGCCCCTCCCCCTCCCTGGTGGCTGCAGGACAGAGGCCTGTTCTCGGGAGAGCTTCCCTCGGTCACCTTCCTGCCTGCGCCCTTCCCCCTTCCAGAAGTACTGTGAGAGTGTCCTCCTGAGCCAACCAGGTGACTGGGAACGCAAAGCTGACACTCATTAGCCCAACTCCGGGGGACAACACTTCGACCAGCTATACCCCTGGGCTCCCCAGGGATGGGTCATCTGTGATCCTCACACCCCTGGTTGGGACCCTGCAGGCACTAGAATCTCTAATCTGACATTAACACAGTGATCCATAAGAAATGATGACATCGGATCATTTACAATAACATGGATGGACCTTGATAACATTATACGGAGTGAAATAAGTAAATCAGAAAAAACTAAGAACTATATGAATCCATACAGAGACGGGACATAAAAATGAGACTCAGAGACATGGACAAGAAGGTGATGGTAATGGAGTGGGGGTGGTGGCGAAGAAGGAGGGGGGGAGGGGAGGGGCACAAAGAAAACCAGATAGAAGGTGACGGAAGACAATTTGACTTTGGGTGAAGGGTATGCAACATAATCAAATGTCAAAATAATCTGGAGATGTTTTCTCTGAACATATGTACCCTGATTTATCAATGTCACTGCATTAAAATTAATAAAAATAAAATTTTAAAAAAGTGATCCACTTTCAAACAAACCTGCGGTTCTGACCATGGCTCCTGGCGGACCCTGGTGGGGCGCTTAGCCGGACTCACCCCCTCCTCTATGGCAGCCCCCTCCCAGGTGACGGCAGCTCTGTCCCTCTGCTGGCTCGGGCCCCAGGCCTGGGGTCACCCTGACACTCCCCTCTGCCCCACCCTACTGATTCACCCTACTGAGTCCAACCCCTTCCCTGCCTCTCCCCAGATGGATGGCTGCAGCAGGCTCTCCTCTCTTCCTCCCTGCCCGGGGCGGCAGGCTGGCCTCAGCCCCGGGGGGGGGGGCAGTGAGAGGGAGCCCACACCACAGCCTCCACGGCTCCCCGTCCTGTCTCAGAGATGTCTACAGCCACTGGTGACCCACGATCCCTGGCGGCAGACCACATCAGGGGCCCAAACCTGCCCGCCTCTCCTGCACCTGCACGTGGACCCTAGCATGGCTGACCACCCCGTGCCGGGTAAACTACCCCCCCCCCAGCCCCAACTCTGGACTGGGCGCTGTGGTTCGCTTGGGCCTGCAGGGCACCAGCAGACAAGCCACCAGCCTGGGCCTCTGCCACCACCAGAAGGACCTACCCAGACTAGCCCATCAGTAGGGGGTGGGGAAGGAGGATGTCTGTGGAACAGCCCCCCCCCAGCCAAGCCGGCCCAAGGCAGGGCGCCGGGGGCCCAGACTAGCCTAGACCAGCAGAACCAGCGAGGAGTGGTGACAAGTTTTCAGTGCTGAATGCCAGGGAGTTCCTGGGTTTCATCTCAGTGAAAGGTAACTGACACCCTCTCTCCCGGCCCCGCGCCCCCCACGCCCCGCTCCCGACAGCTCCACCCCAACTCCGGGCTCCTGGCTTTTTCTCAAACGCACTGGCTGCCTTTTGCCTCCAGAGCCGTCCTCTCCGCCCCAAGTGCTTTCCCCTCTTTTATTCAATCAACGCACTTCTCTTTCCCAGTCAGCGCCTGTCAGAGGCAGCCCCCGGCCCCCGCGGGCCTCCCGAGCCACAGGTACATGCCGGCTTTGGCGGGAAAGAACAGAGGAGAAAGAGGGTGTTTTGGAAGCAGGTGACAGGCTGGGCGCATTCGTGGATCCAGAGAAAAGCACATTTCATTAAATTTAAAAAGACAAGACAAGGAGAGCACCTCTCAGGGAAATGCCCCCTGAGTGGGGGCCTGGGAAGGGGGTCAGGTCTTGGCTGCCTAACGCTGCCTTCCATGGGGCGGCCTGCCCTGGCCCCAGGACACGGGACACAGGAGAGCCACATGCCAGAGCCATGCCCGCCAGTGCTGGCGTTCCCAGACGTGGACATGACACGGGTCTTGCTATCTCTACCAGCACCCCCTAAGGGGGAAAGAGCAGAAGATAACATTGTATATAAAATGTTCCTAATTATATAGACCAGTGATCACAGTCATGTTTAATAGCAAACAAAACCAGGCAGAGCTGGGAAAAGCCGCAAGAGAATTTTCCATCATGTTAGCAAAGGCTGGCTTCTGGGAGACGGAAATAAAACATTTTTCCTTCTCTTTCTACTTTTTCTGCGCTTGCTAGATTTTCTGTACTGAATGTAGATTCTAATAGCTCCACGGGGGCCTAGAATGAATATGCCAAAAATGGATGTATTTAATATATATGGTTTGATGAGGTTAGACATATGCATAATTTATATTATTTTTATGGAGGAAAATAACAATGCTATTAAATTAAAATAGCAGTGTAACCATTGGTACCCAGAGCCAACGTGGTCCATAAATGCTGGGCGGTTACCACAGTAACCGACACTTGATGATGGCGGGCAACTGACAATTTATATGCCAGGTTCATAGTCACTGCCTCCTCCGACCCTCCCAGCCCCTGAAGGAGGGGTGGCTAGGATTTCTACTGGCAGCTGAGAAGACCGAGCCTCCTGCCTGGCAACACCCCCCTGAGCGGTTCGTGGGCCAGCCAGAAGCCGTGGGTTGGGTCTGGGCTCCAGTGCCTCCACGGCTGTGTGGCCGTGGGCTGGTCACTGAACCGCTCGGAGGCTCAGTTTTGTCATCTGCAGCATGGGTACAGCTGTATCTGCCCAGGATGAGAAGCTCCAACGAGGCGATGGAGGAAAGAGGGTTCGGGAGGAAGAACCACGACCCCGAGGGACGACCAACCACCAACACGGACTGAACAGAAAGCGAAAGCTCCTTCTCCTCTTGGCTTCTGGCCTCCGCAGAACTCGCGGTGACCAGCTGAGACGTGTGCGCCGCGGACCTGTGGCTCAGCCTAACCCGTGCAGCTCTGGGTTCCTGACCACCAGCCCCTCCACTACCATCCTGCGAACACTTACAGAACTACTGCCGGACCTCAGGCCGGGGCCCCGCTTCCTCAGGCCCTGGGCTGGTGGGTGCTGAACTTTATTGTTACAGCAAGTGTCATCTAAGGGAAAATTCCAAGGAAGCCCATGCTGTCCTTACATAGCGAGGTCCTCTCTCCTCTGCTGCAGCTCTGGGTGTCCCCCAAATGGCGAGGCAGAGTGGGAAGAGGCGGGTTGGGCCACCAGACAAGGAGGCACCGGTCAACTCCCTGGGACTGGGCACAGCAAACTCTATCAGTGAGGACACCAGGTTAGGGAGCCGGAGAGCCACACTGCCGATCAACGTAGGCTCAAGAAGAAATGAGAAGTGCTGTCCCAAGCCACCAGCCCAGTGACTGGCCCACAACAGAAGCGAGAGCCAGGGGTGGAGTGAATGAACCCAGTGGGATGGAAAGTCAAAGATGGTGGTGTGGGCTGAACTATACCCCCAACATCTGTGTATGCTGAAGTCCCAACCCCTGGCACCTGTGACTCTGACCTGTTCGGAAACAGGATCTTTGCAGGGGATCAAGCTAAGATGCAGTCATATTGGACAACAGTGGGTGCCACTCCCAGGACTGGGGTCCTGATAAGAAGGCCGTGTGAAGACACAGGGACACAGACATGGGGGAAGGGCCACGTGACAACAGAGGCAGAGATTGGAGTGAGCGGTGCGCCTAGCAGCCAAGGAGAGCCAGGGCTGGCTGGCCACACCGGAAGCTGGAAGAGACCTGGAACAGCTTCCTCCCTGGGGCCCTCAGAGAACGCACGGCCCTGCCGACACCTGACTCCTGGCTTCCAGGAACTGTGAGCGAGTAAGTCTCTCTGGTTCCAAGTCACCGCGTTTATGGGAATTTGTCAGGCCTCCCCAACCAGCACACGAGAAGGACAGCTGTGATAAGAGGCCATGCAGGCGCCAGCCCCGGGGGACACGGCTGCATCCCCGCTGCGGCTGCTGCTGGTGTGGGTCAGCCCCAGGGGAGGAGGGTCAGCCCTTGGACTTCAGAGACGCCCACTGCACTGTCGTCAGGAGGGAGGTATTCCAGTCCCAGCCCTGGTTCCTACGAGCCCTGTGACCTCACCCACATCACTCACCCTCTCTGAGCCCTGACTGTCGCGTTGGTGGAATGGGACCTGTCATCCCTGGCTGGCCACAGCCCTCCTAGGGTTTATGGGAAATTCAAACGCTCTGTGAACTGGGAAGTTCCCTGGAAACTCCGGCAGAGGCCGGCAAACAGGAGGGGAATTTAAATGCTCCTCAGAGGGCTCCCCTGCCCTGTTGGTCCATCACTGTCCGTCATCGTAAGTGCCACCGACACCATATAATGTGCCGTCAGACGTCAGAGCTCACGGCAGAGAGGGGGCCCTCGGAAAGCCCGGCGCGACCGTGCTGGTGGGACCGTTGTAAATAATTAATATTGTCAGGCGCATCAGGGCTGATGAGGAAGGCGGGGGGAGAGGGGAGAGGAAAGAGGGGACAGTCTGCCACTGAACGAAAGCTTGGTGACAGGCAGGAGGCACAGCAAGCCAGGCAGCAGCTGGGACAGGACTCGGGGAGCAGGTCCATGGGCATCTCTCTCTCTCTGGCTCCAGTGCCGGGCAGGACACTGGGGAAGGAGACGAGGGAGGCTGGCCCCCAAGGGTTCTCCGAGTCCGGGAGACACGTTTCAGAGGGGAGAGCTGGCTGGGGAAGGGACGAGTTCAGGGTGGGGAGGCAGGTGGGGAGGGGTGGAATCCTAGAGGGTTTCCTGGAGGCAGCGACACACGCGTGGGGTCTTGAGGAGCAGGGAAGGGTGGCCCCAGACAGTGGCTCCCTGTGCCCACACCCCCTACGAGGTGACCATGCAGCCCCTCTCATCCAGAGGCAGACCCATTGCCCTGCCCCCCATGACTCTGGGCCGTGCTCTGGTCAGCGGACTGTGGAAGAAGTGAGAGGGTGTTTGTCCCAAGCCTAGGCCGTAGAGGTCTGAGCTCTGCTCTAGAAGGGGTCCATGCTCTCTGCTGGACCCTTGTTCCACATGGGAACAACCCCGGCTGGCCCGCTGGACGGTGAGAGACCACATGGAGCAGAGAGAAGCCTCTGCAGCCGAGGTATATCCCAGGCCGGTCTGCTGCCAGCCGAGCCCCCAAAAGAGGATAGAGCCCAGCAAGACCCGTGGAGACACCTTCCTGACCCACTACCACCTCGTGTGCACGACTGAGCGTGGCCGGTACCTGAGAAAGCACCAGTGGAGCCCACGGACTCAGGATCTAAACTACGTGAGTGTCGCCTTAACCCTCCGAGCTCTGGGGTGGCCGGCTGGGACGGAGGGGGACGCAGGGTACAGCCGCTCCTCAGCACCTAGAACGCCAGGCTCGGTGGGCTCCTCCCCCAGGTGGGCTCCTCCCCCAGGTGAGAGGCGAGGGAGGCGTTTAAAAAGAAAGATGGTCCTGGTCAGAGAGAACCTCTAAGCCGCAGCCCAGTTCTGCAGTCGGGCACACACTCCCCTCCCCCAACACACACAAGGTGCCTGTCTACACTGCGCTGACCACAGTGCTGCCCTTCAGGGGTCACTCAGACAGAGCCGATCACTCTCCAGGTCTCAGCTCAAGTGTCGCTCCTGGGGGGTGGGGGGCGCCTCCAAGTCCTCCAAGCCAACATCGAGCTCCTTTGTGTGCACGACAGTGTCTCATGCCAGGCCTGTGGCAGCCCTGTGCACGGGGACAGTGCGAGGCAGCAGGAGGACAGAGAGGCCCCGAGAGCCGCAGACTCCGGCTCAGGGCCCAGCGTCGCCGCCGTGCGCAGCTCGTGTGGCCTGGAGCCAAGTCCCATCTCCCCGAGAAACAGTTTCCTCACCCGTTAAAATAGGGACGATCTCTCTGGACTCACGCGGGGCTGTGGTGAGGATAGGGTTCATGTGCGGGGCAGGAAGCTAACACGGGGCTCCTCGGACCCCAGCTTCAGCAGAGGCACCCAAGGTGGGCGTCAGGACTGCTGGGGGAGCGAGTCCTGAGAACCGGGTCCGTGCATGGCCCTGGGAACGTGCGTCAGGACGTCGTGACGCCTGGGACCAGAACAGGGAATAGCAGTCTAACAGTCAGCGCCCCGGGGGCGCCCTGTACTCTGGGTACAATGTCTATCTCTGTCAGTGGCTTTTAGTGTATTCGCTGTGTTATGCAACCATCCCCGCTACCTAATTCTACACATTCCCATCACCCCAGAGAGAAGCCCTGCACCCCACTGTCGCTCCCCACCCCTTCCCAGCCCTGCGGATCTGCCCCTTCCGGACTTTCTCATAAAATGAAATCATGCAATCTGTGGCTTTGTTCACGCAGCAAGCACCGTGTTTTCTCGGTTCACCCGGGTTGCAGCCACTGTCGGTGTGTCAGTCCTGTTCAGAGCTGCATAGCACGCCCCTGGGCCCGCGAGGGTTTTAATGCCAGGCCCAACCCCCTTCCAGCAGAAACCCAGTCCCCAGAAGAGGACCTGCAGGGGGCGGGGGGTACCTAAGAATGGCCCCGGAGCTCGGACCGGACCGTGGCTGGCCCATCTCTGCCAGTGGAGGGCAGAGCAGGAGGCAGAGCAAGTGTGGCGCAGCGCTGCCCCTTGGTGGGTGCCCACAAAGGCCAGGGCACATGGAGGCTAGGGCCGCGGCTGCCAGCTCCTCCGGGCCAGACCAGACGGCCCCTGCTGAGTTGCTGCTGGCCCGGCCGGCCGGCCGGCACAGAGGCAGATGGGCTTGGGGACAGGGGACTGAGCGGCTGTGGATGTGCCTGCGGTCAGCGGGGTGCGGTCAGGCTGCTGGCTCTGGTTCCAGGCCAGGTCAGATTGTGCTCGCTGCAGGGGTGATGCCCCAGATCCGACTCCAGCCCAGCCCTCCAGGCGCCACCCCTCAATCAGACCCAGGTGGCCTACGGCCAGCCGCTACAGGTCAAAGTGAAGGGGACCGAGAGAGGCCTGTTCCCCTCTTGTTTTCTTGAGCACAAGCTCCTGCGAGCCCCCCGAGCACAGTCACCTGAGCTTCTCTCCCCTAGACGAAGACTCCCCAGGTCCCGCCCAGACCCACCGGATCAGAATCGCACGCAGGCGCCTGGAATCCGCATATGAGGTGACGAGGTCTCCCGTGGTGCGCTGATGGGGTGGGACTCGGAGGTCCCCGCCTTAATGGCCGCCTGATTCCCAGCAAGTCACAGACACTCTCTGAGCCTGTTTCCCGATCTCTAAAATGGGCACAGCGCTGCCATTTCAGGTTTGTGAGGCTTTCATGAGGCAACAAGCATCAAAGTGCCCGGCCATGGACAAGCTGCTCAAAACCTGCTAGCCGCGTTTGGGGCTGCATGGCTGTTAGGATGCACGCAGACCCAACCCTGAACTTCCCATCTGCATATTGAAAGGAAGTCGGGGAGGGCAAGAATTCACCGAAGAGACCGGGACAGAGAGGGTCTGAGACATGAAGTTGCCACAGGGTCCTGACTTTGAATCCCACTCTCTCCTGGCTGTCCCTTCACCCCGCCGAGGAGCCTCAGTTTCCCCGTTTGTGTAATGGTGACGGTGAGAGCTGCCATGCTGCTGGGCTCTGCACACGGCACCAGGCTGCCCCGGGCCAGGAGGAGGAGCCTGCCGCGGGGAGGAGAGGGGAGGCCTGGTGCCCATCCAGACTGACCGCCTGTGTCAGGCAGCTGGCCAGGCCGGCTGCCGTCCTCCCCGTGCCTGGCTCCCGCAGGCCACGTCCTCTGCTCCGGCTGCAGCCAGTGCTCCAGACCCCAGCCGGCAGGCGGGCAAGCAGGGCTCAGTGGCCTGAGGACAGGACGCCTTTCGGGCCTCATCACATCAGTGTGTCCATCCGACCCGTTGCCAAGCAGGCGTCTGTTCTCGGGGCGGGGGAGCCGGGGCTCAGGCACCGCGCGGGGTGCTGAGGTCATGGTTGGCAAGGCTGGCCGAGCCCGCCATCAGCCTCTCCCGCTCTGCCTGGGCCAGGCCACGGCCGCTCCGCTCCTAGAAGTCTGGCTGCCTCCTCTTTGGGTCTCCTGCCCTCGCCTGGCCCAGTCCACCCAGAGACCAGAGGCCTTACTGAGATGGAAACCTCAGTCCATCAGGGTTCCCCCGAAGCCTCCGTGGCTCCCTGCTGCCCTCGCTGCCAGTACAGCCCCCCTTTAGCCAGCTCAGACTTTGCCCCCCAGATGGGGCCAGCAAATATCTACTGAGCACATACTAAGCAACGGAGCCTGCCCTAGGCAACCAGGATGCAGAGGCGGCCAACGGGCAGTGTGCAGCCTGCCCGGGCCAGCACGCCCCGCACGCAGCGCGTTGCCCCGCACGCAGCGCGTTGCCAGGCTCCTCCCTCCGCCCTTCCTTGAGGAAAGGTCCCGGGTCTCAGCCTCTGGGTGACAGTCTGGTAGAGGAGGACAGCCATGTCTGTTAAGGGGTGACATGGGATGCAGGCATTGCCCAGGACACCCCCACAAGAGGGGCCAGAACAGCAGGACAGTCCTGTCACCATCAGGGCTACGGCTAGGTGGGCCAAGGCTGAGGTGTGGCCTCGGCCAGCAGATGGGCAGGGTCCCTCCAGCTCTGCACGGGCCGTGGACCGTCTGCAGCTCGACCTCCGGAGGCACAGTACCCTCATCTGTCAGTTCCCTCATGACGGTGACTATGCAGGGGGACTGCAGGCAAAGGCTTAACCCCGTTCACATGTTGTGCTCACCACAGGACCCATTCATGGGTGGGAGCTCCTTGGGCCACTAGGTTTCTGCCTTGCTTCCTGGTGGTAACAAATCCCAGCTGCCCTGGGTTCTCCTATCTGGGGCTCCAGGCTGCCTGGGTCCCTGGAATCCCAGCCAGTGAACAAGGAGCAGCTTGGGGGGGTGTTCCCTTCCAGGTCACCCCGGCCACCCTGGTGGGATCTGGGTCCTGGGGGTGAAGGGATGCCTCACACTCGATGAGAACCCACCACAGCTGGGCGCCAGCTAGGAGCTTCACCCACGGGCCGCTTAATCCTCCCAGCAGCCCTAGGAGAGTGAGGCGATGTGCCATGTCCACTTAGGGAAACCGAGGCTCCAAGGATGGACCCTGTCCTCGTGCTGGGAGCAGGCAGCTTCCACGCTGGTTGGAGCCCAGGGCCTGTGCTCCTGACACTGTGGAGTGCGGCGGGGCCCGCCCAGGTCCCCACTGCGAGATGGCCACGCACCCCCATGGACAGTCCCCGCATGCCTCCTGCCTGGTGCCCTGTGCCCCGACCCCAGCAGCCCCCCTCCTGCCCAGGACCCCTGCTCCCACACGAAGATAAGCAGACCGACAGAGGTGTCCTCAGGCAGGGCCAGTGGCCAGCAGGCGTGGCACCCTCCCTGCCCTGGCTGCTGTGGGTTCTCCGGCTCCTTTCCCGGGGTTTTTCCTGGAGACACAAACTTCCGGCCCAAGTGCATTATTCAACAAGCGCTGAGCGGACGATGTCTGTCGGGTGGGGTCAGCATGGTGACCACTTCACATCTATGACCTCATTTACTGGTTGTGATGGCCTCCTGGGGGGGGGGTAGGGAGGCATTACTCCACTGCCCTTCTAGAAGATCTGATCAAGGCGAAGACTTTCTCTCCACCTCCTGGACTCAGTCGATGGTGAGGGTGGAGCCCCACAAATGGATGCTGGGGCCAGAGCTCAAGGCGCTTCTGAAAACCTTCAGGCTGCCTGCCTCGCCTACGTGTTTCTCTTCCACATGTCTGCACGTGCCTCCCTGTGAGGCGCCGGGAACACCAGCTGTGCTGACGGTCTCCGCGATCTAGGACCAGAGATCCTAGACAGTTTACAGACAAAGAAGACACAGTTCTTCCACCTTCCGGAGACCCAGGGCGAGGCCAGAGCGAGGAGCAGCAGCTTGAAGCTCAGCACAACACAGAGCCCTAAACTGTGGCACATCCTGGTCCAAGCTCCCCGGTGAGCTGGGCTCGAGGGCTCCCCTCTGCTCTGCAAGGACCTGGGGGCCTGACAGCCGAGTGGCTCCATGGGCCACACCCCCAGAGTGGTGACCTGATGATGATGATGATGATGGCGGCGGTGGCGGCACATACGTACCCACTATATACCAGAACGGTACTACATGCCTTCACACGTCAGGCGGTACCGTGGAATAGTCAACGGCACCAATATTTCAGCCAGAGGACGCTGGCTCAAGTACTGGCTCTGCCACTCAACAGCTGTGTGACTTTGGGCCAGTAACTCAACCTCTCTGTCCCTTGGCATCCTCATCTGTACGTGGAGTTCAATGTGGCGGTATCACGTGCCTCACTGCTGAGAGGATGCGCGGTAACGCGTGGGCCATGCTCAGAGCGCCACCCGGGGCGTGGCCGTTGCTGCCCTTCTCATCTTTGGTCCACCTGCACCTGGGAGGGAGGGTTACGGGCTCCACTCACAGATGAGAAAACCCACGTGGGACGGCTGAAGCGCCTTGTGCAAGGGCCTGGGGCAGGAACTGGGCTTTGCCCCATGCCTGCCTGGCATCAAGCCCCCTGTGCCGTTCACTTCAGCTGCAGCTCTCCACACAAGCTGTCCCCGCTTCCCCAAATCAAGAAGAAATCCCTCTTTGCTATTTTAGACCCAAGATGAAAAGTCCAACGAGCTAGTCAGTGGAGAGCTCGGCTCTGACATCTCCCAGTTCCAAAGCCTCCTCCAACCCTCCCTCCCTTCCTTCTCTCCTTTCCCTTCCTGCCTTCCTTCCTCCCTCCTTCTCTTTCATATACTACACGTGCTGTGCCTCCGCACGAGGCCAGGAGTGAATCAGACATGGAGATCCCTGCCCCTAGGAGGTCCCAGTCTTGAGGGGGAGTCAGGGATGCACCCAAGCACCACGTGGTATGGCCAGTGAAGGGGACATGGTGACTGTGAGGGCCCAGCTGGGAGATCAGGGGTGGCTTCCTGGAGGAGGAGGCGGCACAGAAGCTGAGTCGTAAAAGGTCAGCATGAGCAATAACACTGCCAGTGGGGAGGCGATCCAGGTGGGAAGGGGCATGCATGCGGTGGGCTGGAGGACCTGGTCCGGGGATGATGGCAGCGGAGCCAGGGGAAGCAGATGGGGGCCTCAAACGCCTCCCCTTTGGGGAGCTCTGAACCACCCCTCTGAGAAAGACCCACTCGGTGAAGGAAATAACCTGTGTTCCCTTGCTCTCTTAATGAACTCATGGCTTCTAGGACCCGCTGGTAAACCGGGAGGCAGAGGAGCTGTGAGACCAGAGGAACCACTCTGGGCTAATTAGAACTGCAGCGCAGTTAGAGAACTTCAATTACCGCTCTCGGCAGGAAGGTGGCCCACATCTGGGGCCCCAGTAGGTCCACCCGGACATCGCTCAACATGCAAGGCATTAAAAAGGGGCGGGGCCAGAGCAGCCCTGCGTCGCCTAGAAGGGTGGATTGTTCCTCTGCGGGGTCAGAGCCTCGGAGACAGAAACTCAGAGGAGCCTGAACAGGAGCTGGTTTGAAGATGAGGATGATCAGGACGATTCCCCTCCTCTTCCTGCGCTCTCCCGCCAACCCACAGTTTGATTTGATTAAAAAATAGATAACAGAAACAAAATTGCACTTGAATCACAACTCTGTTTCCAACCGTGTTCAGTTTATGAGAAACGGGAACCCAGGTGAGGCTGCGGAGGTTGCCTGGCATCCTGGAAGCCATCGCTGTCCTCAGTCAGGGCTGACGCCCTCTCTCCGAGCTCGGACTCTGCCCCTCTGCGGGAATGTTTAGTCTCTGGGATTCAACATCTGAGGGGCTCTCATCTGAGGGGCTACCCCTCTGCCCCCATCAGTGTCGCCAGAAAAGGCACAGCAGAGCGGGAGTTGGGGGCCCAGCTCCCTCCCAGGTCGCCACCACCTTGCTGTCCGATGTTGGCTCTGGCACTTGGCCTCTCAGGGTCTCAGTTCGGTCATCCAAAAAGGGGGCAGAGGTGACTGGATCAGGAAATCAGAAATTCTGCAACTCCACAATTTCCCCACGTACCTATGGACGAGAGTTGCCTTGTGGAAGGCAGGAAGCAACCATTCCTTAGTGAGGCATATCCCAAATATGATATGGGCCATACCTATTCTATAAAAATATATATATATATATGTTTCTTGAAATCAAATGTAATTTGGGCAAACTGTCTTTTTTCGTGGTTTGCTGAATCTGGCGACCCTATCAGGGAACAACCTATTCCTACACAGACTAAGCAGTAATTCCAGCAGGGTAGGGGAGGAGAGGGGATAGACGGCAGGGAGGGGGGTGCAGGGGGGGCCTCCCATCAGAACCTCTCTGACCTGTCAGTCCCCTCTGTCTGAGAACCACTGAGCCAGGGAAAAGCAGACCTCACGATTTCCCAGCAGCGCCTGCAGCGCTTGGGACACCGCGACTGTTGTATTCGTCTCCTCACGTCACAGGTGAGGAAACCAAGCAAGCAGGGTTAAAGGAATTCCCCAGGTCACGGAGCTCCCGAGAAGAGCCGGGTCAGGGCGACCCCACACTCTTCCTAACTCTCCCGCCTCTCTGTGTCCAGCACAGTACTGGACGCTGGCTCTTAGCAGACACTCCACAGTGGTTTGCTAAACAAATGAATGAATAAACTAACTAATGCACCAATGAATGGGCGAATCAAAATAAAAGAAGAAAGGAATGGGGCGAGGAAGGAATGAATTAATGCCACAGGGAGGATAAGCCTTCTCTTCCAACTCAGAGACAAAAGGAAAATCCCCAGTTCAATGACGGGAAGGGATCCCTAAGGGTAACCCCACGAGGGCAGTAAGGCAAACACTTTCATTACTGTTTATGGCTTCCTGGGCTCATTAGCAAATCCCCAGGCTTGGGGGGAGGAGGGCAGTGTGACAGGGGAGGGGCTGGACTTGCCCTGGGACACACAGGAAGGTCCAGGTCTGGGAAGCAGTGGCCTCGAATCCAGATGTTGACATGACAACATCAGGAAAACCTCATTTGCAAACCCAAATTAGTGCCATCTTGATGATCATATAAAAGAAGGATGAGTAATAAAAGCGAGCCGTGAACAAGCATGGCCATGGTAATGGCCTCACCGAGGAGCCCAGAGAACTCACGAAGGAAGGTTTCTGTCATCGCAGCCCAGGTGGTGACTTACGGATGCGGCTCAGTTCTTTGCTTTGTATCCTGGCAGGAGTCTCTGTTTCCCTTAGTTTATCTATCATCATCCTCATTAGTAACATAGAGGCACATGATAGGTATATAAATACAAAATCATGACCGTTACAACGACGATGATGAACTTTAGCGTTTACCAGTGCCGTGCTGAGCCTGGCCCTTTTCCGAACGCATTATATGTATTACCATATTTATTTTTGAACCATTTAAGACGTTCTGGCCTGTTCTGTCATCTTTCGATTTGCCTCCCTGAGAGCATCTGAGATGCTTGTTTATCAAGTTTGCCCGCATCTGGTCCTGGCCAAAGTGATCTCAACCCCAGCCGACGTGGGCCAGCACTGCCCTTTACACCAGGGGTCCCCAAACTTTTTACACAGGGGGCCAGTTCACTGTCCCTCAGACCGTTGGAGGGCTGGACTATAAAAAAACTATGAACAAATCCCTATGTACACGGCACATATCTTATTTTAAAGTAAAAAACAAAACGGGAACAAATACAATATTTAAAATAAAGAACAAGTAAATTTAAATCAACAAACTGACCAGTATTTCAATGGGAACTATGCTCCTCTCACTGACCACCAATGAAAGAGGTGCCCCTTCCAGAAGTGCAGCGGGGGCGGATAAATGGCCTCAGGGGGCCACATGCGGCCCGCCGGCCATAGTTTGGGGACCCCTGCTTTACACTGAGAAATGATGTTGACTATTAGTTTGCCGCTCATAACCCATTAGTATTGTATGCATTTCAGGTATGTGTACTTGAGAAAAATAAAACCATCTCACCCTCCTCATATCTTCATTCTTACTGTCAAAATACTAATGTTTCACTGTGGTGGGCTGGATGGTGGCCCATCAAAAGTTGTGTCCACACCCTACTCCCCAGAACCTGAAAATGGTGTGTTATTGGTAAAGAGGGTCTTTGCATTTGTAATCGAGTCAAGGATCTCTAGATGAAATCACCCCTGATTATCTGAGTAGACCCTAAATCCAACGACAAGTGTCCTTAGAAGGGACACCCAGAGCAGAGACACAATGAGGAGGAGGCAACATGACAAGGAAAGGCAGAAACTGGAGTGATGTGGCTGTAAGCCAAGGAATGTGGGTAGCCTTGTGAAGCTGGGAGAAGCAGGGACAGATTCCTCCCGGAGGAGGGGGGCTGCAGAGGGAATGTCGCTCTCCCTCACCGGGATTTCAGACTTCCAGCCCACAGAACTGCAAAAAATAAAAATAAACTTGTGTTGTTTGAAGCTACTGAGTTTGAGGCAATACATATGGCAGCCCCAGAAGACAAGTACCCTCACTAGTCAGAAATGTGCACTGATGGTAGTCTGCCTACCTCAAGGACCCAGCAAAAACAGGAAACAGGGTCAGGACCAATAGACTTAATCTCCCGAAACTCCGGTAGGTTTTATGAGCATTTATTGAAGGGAAACCCAACTTGCTCAATGTGGCTACTAGAAAACTTAAAATTACACACGTGACTCCCATGACATTGCTATAACTCAGCACTGATTTAGAGAATGCTGAAAATTTGATGATTATTGGGAATTCAAGAATTGTGTGTGCCATTTGGCTGCTTAAAATATTTTATATGGGCCCTGGCCGGTTGGCTCAGCGGTAGAGCGTCGGCCTAGCGTGCGGAGGACCCGGGTTCGATTCCCGGCCAGGGCACACAGGAGAAGCGCCCATTTGCTTCTCCACCCCTCCGCCGCGCTTTCCTCTCTGTCTCTCTCTTCCCCTCCCGCAGCCAAGGCTCCATTGGAGCAGAGATGGCCCGGGCGCTGGGGATGGCTCTGTGGCCTCTGCCTCAGGCGCTAGAGTGGCTCTGGTCGCAACATGGCGACGCCCAGGATGGGCAGAGCATCGCCCCCTGGTGGGCGTGCCGGGTGGATCCCCGTCGGGCGCATGCGGGAGTCTGTCTGACTGTCTCTCCCCGTTTCCAGCTTCAGAAAAATGAAAAAATGGAAAAAAAAAATATTTTATATGGCACCTGAGAACCCCCAAAGGATGCAAACACACCCAGAAGGGATCAAATGTTAATTAAATAAACTGATAAACTAATAGCAGATATGATTTATTGCCCGGGACCAGCTACATCAGGGTTCTGTACCACATGACCACACCTCCACACTGTCCTCAGCTGATTGGATCAAGCGGCAGACAATCCCCTGTCAAGACAGCCAATCATCAGGCTGGCCAGAGAGCTGAGCCAATCATGCTTCTCCCCCGGGGATCTGGGGTGGGAATATGGGAGTAGTTCAGAAAGTGTACGGATTCCTACAGGTTGTGAAACAGGCAAGCTGTGGTCCAGAAACATGGTAATTATAGGGGTGCTTGTTAAGAATTCAGATTCCTTGACCCTATCGCCTGGAAGGCTGAGTGGGGCCTGAGAATCTGTGTTTTATTTTTTTTTTATTTTTTTAAGTAAGAAACAGGGAGGAAGAGAGACAGACTCCCTCATGCACCCTACTGGGATCCACTCCACTAGCCCCCTACTGGGTGATGTTCTGCCCATCTGGGGCCTCCGTTGGTCTGCAACTGAGCTATTTTAGCACCTGAGGCCTCAGTGCCTGGGGCCAACTTGCTTGAACCATTCAAGTCATGGCTGAGGGAAAGGAAGAGAAAGAGAGAGAGAGAAAGGAGAGGAGGAGGGGTGGAGAAGTAGATGGTCACTCCTCCTATGTTCCCTAACTGGGAATCGAACCTGAAACTTCCATATAGCAGCTGACACTCTACTGCTGAGCGAACTGGCCAGGGATGGGAATCTGTGTTTTAAACAAGCCTAAGTGTGTTCGCTATAGGAGCTCTGTGGGTCACACTATGAGAGACCCCAAGGGCAGCTGCAGGGCAGAGGTTGGTGGGTAGAGGGGAGGCTGGAGCTTGGGGAGCTAAGCAGGGGTGGCTGCCCTGGCTCAAGCTCAGGTGGCAGGAGCCAGCCAGGGGCATCACTGTCTCGGGGAGAGGATCACAGGTCACCCTCACCACAAAGCCCCCCATTCAGTGTGGCCTCCTGGAGAATTGGCCAGTGGATGGCAGGCACTCCCCACTAGCCTGGAGCAGGTGGACCCTGCACACCCTTCATTTGGCATCTGTCTGATGAAAACTCCATTTTCACCTCCACCTGAAGCCCTCTCTGGTTTCAGAGTTTAAGGAAATCTCTCAAGAAGCTGTTTACAGCAAAGAGCCAGCCTGGTGTCACCATCTAACCCTGACACGTGTCTCTCCCTTGGATGCCCTTAATTATATAAACAGAGGGCGCAGCTCCGCACCCAAGCAAGCTGGCAAGAGGTGGGCATACCTGCTGAGAATTGGGCTTCTGAGACTCAGGGCCACTTTCCAGGGGGCCCAAAGGCAGAAGCCCACCTGGCAGCATCCCCAGCCTAATGAAGCTGCACGGAAACTGTAATTATACCAACTCAGGAGCCCGTGCTAGGTGCTGGGAGCAGCCCGGGTGTGCTCGTTCCCGCAAGGCCTAATGAAGCATCCCATGTTCCACAGCCATGTGATTTAATTAACCCTCCGCTCCGGGTGTGCCCCAGTCACCCCTGTCGAAGGAGGGGACCCCGGCCCGACTTGGGGAGCAGCAGGAGTGTGCACTGGGAGAGGGGAGATCGTGCACCAGCTAGTGGGGTGGCAGGAAGGAGTCTGACGTGTGAAGGAAGGGGCCATTGAGGGGAGCATTCTGGCTAGTTCACGGACAGGGCCTAATTGAACGTAAGGTAGCGTGGCGTATGGAGAGTCAGACAGATAGGGTGACATCTGGCTCTGCCACTTACCACCTGAGGGGCTCTGTCTAGTCGCCCTTTTCCAGATGCCCTTACATGGGGTTCAAGTCTTTCCCATACACTTCACTGGATTCTCACACAACCCTGTGGAGTTGGGACTGCTCTTACCCCCATTATAACGACGAGGAGACTAAAGATCAGAGAGGGCAAGTAAGGCGTCCACAGTCACACAGCCAGGAAGTGGTGAGGAGACCAGACCACTTGTGCTCCTCACCAGCAGGCCCACGATGCCCACCTAGCAGTGCTGGTGTGACTATTAGCATGGATGGCATGATGCTTGGCGCAGGACCTGGCGCAGCAAGGAGGAGCCTGAAGCAGGTCCCCTCTCCCGGCCCCTTTCAACCTTCCTCCGTCCTTCCTCCTAATGCACCCCCGCCCCCCACAAATGATGTGCCTCCCTAAACCAGCCGCACTCCTGTGAGTCTCCACATCTGTGTCCCTGCTACTCCTGGGCCTTCTCTAACAGCCTCCCTCCTGGAGCCTCCGCCACTCACCTCGGCTACGTGATCTTAAAGATTTCCCGCCACTTCCCCAAAGAATAAGCACAGTGAACACTCTCTCTCGCGCGCACACACACACACACACCAGTGGAAGCTGAACCCCCTGTCTCTTCATCTCCTTGGGGTCAAAGCCAGGGCCTTCAGACGTGAGGACGTGCCCGCTTTTACGGCTGATGAAGTCCCCAGGTGACTCTGGCAAAACACAGCTCAGCCCATCATTAAGTTTGCCGGGGGGTGGGGGTGCTGCTGGGAGGCCACGGACACCGGCCTCGGTCTGGTCATCAGGGTCAGAACCTGACGTCACTGGGTGAGAACACCCGGGCGGCGGCCGTTTCGGCCCAAGCCAGGGCACGCGCCTCGCTTCCTGTGATAACGGCAAAAGCGGACTCGGGCCTCCGCCGCCAGCTGGTGCACGACCTACACTTTCCGACTTAGACGCCCCCGCCCATCCTCTCGCTGGCAGGTGGGCAAACGGAGGCCCCGAGAGGCAGAGTGACTGGCTTGAGATGACAGCCAGCTGAGCTCAAGTGAGGAGCTGCCTGCCCACCCAGGACCGGCCAGCTCCCAGTGCACCCCCTGAAGGCCCTGCTCACGCCTTCCTCGTCCTCCCTCCAGCCCTGCGCACGACTGGCTCACACGGCCTCACCAGAGCCCGAGTCCTCTCACAGCTCCGCAGTCAATGCCACGCTGCCCGCCTGTGGCCAGTAACACAGCAGCGGGAACCGATCAATAGAATTTAAGCTCTGGACTACATAAATTCTGTGTGTGTGCACGTGTGTGTGCGTGGAGTGTGTGTTTTAACAGATAGATACATGTTCAAAGAAACCAAATACTGCCAGTGTTTCGGCTCCTGGCTGGAGCTAGCTGGTCTGAGCGAGTCAGTGGCAGCCGGAGGCAGGGCAAGCCGGGTTTGTTCAGAAGCACTCCGCCTCATCCTCGCCCACGTGGGCGACCTGAGCTTGGTGCGCAGACGCTCTGTCCACACGCAAGGCGGGGATGCGGGTGGAAATGAACAGGAGCCCTCCCTCCCACAGGCACCTCCGTTCCCCACTGCGCCGAGGGCAGTCGGACAGACAGCAGGAGGCCGGTGGGGGGCGAGCGCCAGGCATAGGCTGCAGCCCCTCTTGTCCTCAAGGGTGGCATTGACATTACCCATCACTCAGGAAGTGCACTTCACAGTTGACACTGAGCACCAGCATCTGACTCTCGTTTTACCACGTCAAAGAGCCCCTCAAGACGGGCAGGGGCTCCTCCTATTGTATCAGTGGGGAAACCGAGGCTCAGAGAAGCAAAGGGGAAAGGAAAGGAAGCTTTGGTGAATGCCTAACATTTTCACAAGGCCCTGAGCTGGGTGTTACCTGACATGAGGCTCCCCGGTGTGGAGGAAGGGTCGGGGAACGGAGAGCCCAGTAGAAAGCGCTACGCCTCCGCTCTTTGGCTGTGCAACCTCAGGACAGTTGCCTAACCCCTCTGAGCCTCAGGGGCCTCATTTGAAAGCCCAGATGAAAACACCTCCCTCCCAGGGCTGTCTGTCAGTGCTCAGGACACAGCCTTAGCTTCCTTCACTGGTCCGTTCCCCTTGATGCTGAGCCAGGGGGTCGGGCTCCCGGTTGTGGCAGGAAGCATCTCACTCACACTCACAAGGACGGGACAGGGTGGCGACTGCAATAGATGCAGGCATCTTGGGGACAGGGCCATGGAATGCCAGAAGAGTGGACCAAGAGCGCTGTCCTCTCACAGAGCTGATGGGTCACGCTCCCTTTGTCCTCACGGTCAGACACCTGCCGCATCCCCCTCCCCCGGAGGTGAGCGTCCAGCGCCCCTGCCAGCGGGCTCCAACCCACCACTGCCAGCCAGTCTGCCATTACCACCCGCGTGGGGGCTCAGAACCTTCCAGAATGGCCCACGACACATCTCAAGGTCAGACTTCCAGCTGTTTAAACCCATTTGCATTTGGCAGACACACAGCATCTTATTTTAAAGGCAAATGTGTGCCTGCTCTACTGTGTCTGCTTAAGAAAAAAAGTGCAGCTCAATATGCTTGCCCAAGCTGAGGCTGGAGTGTGCCCGGGCCCCGGTGACAGCGACACTCCACTCGGGGAGCGTCTCCATGCCCTCTATCCTGAGCAGAGGCTGGGCAGCAGCAGAGGGCTTTGAAGAGCTGCTGACACCCAGAAGGGCACCTGAAGGTCATCCAGTCTAACCCTCTCTGGTGTCCTCTCTCTAGGCCCCCCCCCAAGGAGATTTCCAGCCAAGACCCTCCTCTCCTACCTCCCGTGATGGGGAACTCACTACCTCCTTGGACAACCCATTCCACTTCAAGGTAGCCGTGGTGGGGAGAAGCACGGCCCCGGTCTTCCCCCTGCTGGCTTCCCCTGTGGCCCAGGTCTGCCAGCTGGACTCACACGAAGCGTCCAGCTCCTGACCCCCCAGGACAGCGACGAGGGCCGGCATGTCCCGTAGAGTCTCTCTACTCGGGCTTCTCACCAGCCGCGTGCCTCGAACTGAGCCCACCATCTTCCAGAACAGACTCTGCCCTCCACCTCCTCCGCCCGTCAACCCAGCCTTAGAGCCGGAGTCAGCTCAGCGCCCCCTCCCACCTCCTTCGCCACAGGACGCTGACCAGGACACTGCCGCTATTAGGCTGCCCGTGTGCCCAGCCCTGGGCTGGGTGCTTTCCATGCACACAGCAGACCACACAGCCGGGATTTGCTCCCATTTCACAGAGGAGAACACTGAGGTTCAGAGAAGTCATACGACCTGACAAAGCCACACAGCTGCCAAGAATAGGAGCTGGGATTCAGAGCCAGGTCTACCCCACAAACACGCCTCAGCCAATCCAGCCGCAAGGTCTGTCCATTCTGACACCGGGACGTCCCTTGTCATGATCCTGAGACCCCGGGGCCTGTGCCCAGCTCTGCACCCAGCGGTATGGCCTCCAGTCCCGCCAAGCCCACCCCGCTCCAGCCTGAGCTCTGCCCATCAGCACACCGGCCACTGCTCCAGGGTGAGGCGGGGGGCTGGCTGAGCCCCGACACCGACACCCCATCCAGGCCTTCCTGATCCCCTGTCCCCTCCTCTGCCCCAGTCACACCGGCCCGCTGGCCACACCTGGGCTGCCAACATGCCTTCCAGCTACACAGAGGCCAAGTGGCAGAGCCGGACTCTGAACCCAGATCCTTCTGTTTCTGGAGCTTCTGTGCTCCTACCCCTGGACCACTCTGTCACCACCCCCAAGACGGCCGAAGCCATTTGTCAGGAAAGGGGAACTGGAGGAGACACTTCTCCCAGACTCCCACTGTCCCTCCACGGGGATGCTCTCCCCTGGGGACACTCCCCTCCTTGAGGGGGTGGGGGGTGACTCACCGAGGTGCCTCTGGAAGGAGGGCCGGGCCGCAGAAACCAGCCCCCGCTCCCGGGAGCCCAGCGCCCTGGAGAGCCCGCTCTGCTCCAGCCGGCACCCCTGCCTGGGTCCGGGGGTGGGCGGGCGTGCTGGACAAGTTCTGGCCTCGCTCTGAGAGCAGCCCCTTTGGCCGATACACCTAGGCCAGGTCCTCCCGTGTCCACAACGTACAACGTGGAGCCAGAACAATCTGCCTTCGGCTCCTGTCACGTGGGGGTCAGCCCGAGCCTAGGGAGCCCTGGAAGGACATTACAAAGGGATGCGGAGAGGGCCCATGGGGGGTGATGGTGGCGATAATGCTTTTGAGCAAACAGGAAGGAGAACAAGAAGAGTCTGGAGACGGCGGCTCCATGGACTAGACTTTCCCAGGCTGCTCCTCCGAGCCACATTAATGAAGGGCGTGGCCCTTGCCCCCATTCCCCTGCCCTTCGGCCTCATGACTCTTCTGATGAGAAACCCTCCTCTCGGGGCTCCTGGCCTCTCCTCTCTGTGACCTTGGTTTGCCCTCTGGATGTCACCCTTCCTCCTCCCTGCACGATGCTGAGGAGACCTCCAGGCTGCGAGGCCCCAGGGGCAACTGACTGGGAACGTTTCCAGGGCCCAGCCCGCCAGGCTCCCTGTGCACGAGGCTCTGCTTCTGGGTAAACACATTCTCCTGCAGACACTCTGGGGGAGGGGGGCCCCCGGGCCCCCAGTCCACGGCGCTGGCCTTGCACAACGATTCAAAGATGCCACCTCGCCGAGGGCAGTCGAAGAGGCCTTCCTGGGAAAGGGCCTCCTTAAGGCCGGAGAGCCTGAGTAAGGATGGGGTCTGAGCAGTTGTCCGCCTGCCCCGGAAGCACGAGGCGGGGCTCAGGGTGAGTTGCGGAGGAGTCACCGTGCCTCTGGGGGCAGCGAGCCTGGCACAGTGGCGTCCTTCAATCCAGCTACCTGAAATGACGGAGGTTTCCCTGAGCTCTGGCCAATGTGACCTGACCGTCCACAGCTGGGGCCAGGCCTTGAGTGAGCAGTGACTCGGAGGGGGAGGAGCGGGCAGGAGGACCAGCTGGGCTTCAGTTCTGCCCTTTGCCTGGCCTTCTAGCCTCAGGTAAAGCCTGTTTCCTTATACTATATGTGAATTGGGGTGACCATAGCAACCTTTGGACATTGCCAGGACGGGAAGGACCCACGTGACAGGAGGCAGGAACCCACCCTGGAGGGAGAGAGGGCGCGACACACACCGGAGCCTGAACAGCAGAGCCTGCGCCCACCTCGCCCACGCTCAGGAGGCACGTGGGGAGGGCGTGCCGTGCCCTCCTGGGGGGAGGCGGGGCCGGCAAGGCTGAGGCACTCCCCCGGGGCCGGGGCCACACAAGCTGCCAGGAAGCAAGGCCAGAATTCAAACCCAGGCCAGCCGGACGACCAACTCCACGTTCCCAGCACCAGCTCGAGCTGCTCTCAGAGGTCGTTGCCATTTTTCTCAGTCCTGCATCTCCGGGGCCGAGCCGGGTCCACACCCCTGCTCCACTGGGGCTGGTGGTGCTCAAACCGAGCCCCGGCCGGCCGGGACACCGGTCAGACACATGGCAGCCTGGCTGACTTCCCTCTGTTATCACTGTGCAGGATGACTCAGCAGAGCACTCGCCCCCCCCCCCCCCAAGGGACAAGGACACCATGGGAGTCACTGTGACAACAGAGGGAACACAGAGGCGTACTCAACCCAGAGAGGGCTTCCAGAAAGGCTCCTTCATTCTTCAAACAAATCTCCCCTGGGCCCCCACCATGAGCCAGGCCCTGTGCCCAGCACTGGGGAGGAATGTATGGACAGGCTGGTAGTGAAGACAGGGAGGCTCGTGCCCACCTAGCACTGTCCCTGTGGCCTTCACTCAGGAAAACCAGGCATACTCCCTTTGACAGGTGAGAAAGCCATCACCTGGGGGGCCCCAGCCCGCTTCCCCGTCAGCAGCCTGTGGCCCCAAGGCAGGATCCACGGCCATTTGGCCTGATGCGTGTGGTTGGGGCTCCCTACAGACAGAATCAAAGCCTCGAGGCAAACTGCAGCCCGTGGGCCAAATCCAGCCCAAGATCAAGAACGTTTTCCGCCTTTTTAAAGGGCTGTGAGACAATGATCATGCCCCTGCCTTCACAAGAAAGCAAAGAGAAACACGCAGCAGCCTCCCTGAGCATGTCGTGCAAAGTCTAAAACATTCCCTCTGGTTGTTTACGGAAAACGGGTCGCTGCTCCAGCCCAACACCTCGCTCTGCAGAGAAGGAGAATTGCAGTCAGAAAGTTAGGGGCTGGGCTGCGTCCGTCCGGGCCTTTGTCTCCTTTTCCACCACAAATGGACAGGCTCATAACTGCAAAAATGAATTCTCGGTTCTGGAGGCCAGAAGTCCAAAGTCAAGGTGTTGGCAGGTGGTTCCCTCTGGAGGGAGAATCTGAGCCTCTCTCCCACCGTCTCACCCCTTTCTCCCCGAAACCCCGGCTACTCCTCGGTTTGTAGACTTGTCACTCTGGTCTCTCTGCCTCAGTCCTCATGTGGCCTTCACCCTGTGTGCCTCTGTGTGTCCACCTTCTCCTGATAACGGCACCGATTGAATTCAGGGCCCACCCAATCCAGTATGCCCTCATCTTAAGTAATTACATTTGCAAAAGGCCCTGTTTTCAATAAGGTCATTTCCGGAGATTCTGGGTGGACATGAATCTGGGGACACTGTTCAACCCACTGCTGTCTGAAGCCCAGTTTTTTCCACCCGTGAATGCTGCCACCCCCGTCTGGAGCACTGCCTTATCAGGGGTGTGGACACTTCTCTTTCTCTCTCGTGCACACACACACATTCTACTCCACGTGACAGGTGGGCACGACTTCCCAAGGACAGGCTGTGCAACCACACACAGGCTGGCATGCAGCCATGACAAATGGCTTGTGTCTTGCCAAGGCCCACTGCCAATGTCTCCTTCCACAAGAACGAACCACCAGTGATAAAGGTGAGAAAAAGAGCATTTGCTGTGCATGAATCAAGAGCATCTCCCATCAGCCCAGTGGGATTTGCAGCTGCCCTCTGGCCTTCTGGTCTCAAGGACCCATGTGATTTTTCTGCAAAGTGTCCGCCACAGCCCTGCCTGTGAGCCCCAGGGGCGAACCCCCACCCACTGCTTCCCTACCTCCACTTCTCACCACCCCCTGCTTAGGTGCAGAGAGGGAACTGTGGGTGGCTGAGCACCTATGCCGCCCAGGGAAAGAGTCACCCATGACTTGGTCACTGTGCTCCTCAGCCTACCAGAGGGCACCTGATGAAAGCGATGGGTTCTGGGGCCCCGTGGATGATGTTCACAGAGTATAAACGGAAACTAACTCCCGAGAAGAGGTGGCCGGTAAACAAACATGAGAGGGCGTGGCCACCCAGTGCAGCACCAGGCTCTTAATGGCGGCGGAGGCACAGATGCGAGTCCACTGTGGAAAGACGGTCGCGAGATCCCTGGCCAGGCCTGTGCTTGTGCACGCAGGTGCGCAGTGTGTGCTGAACGTTCCTGACGAGACTTCTAGGTCAGGATGTCACCATCTGTTCACCAAACCTTCTCTTCCTCCAGCCCACCAGCCGGTCCCGAGGCTGCCCGCAGGGGGACCGTGGGTTCTGTTGGTGGGCTCCAAGAGGGCTGTGTGGCCGGGGCGCGTGGGGCGGGGCCCGGAAATGGGTGGTGGCGGCCCTGGTGGAGGGATCACTGGGACAAAGACCACAGACGCACAACCCCGGGTTGGCACCTCATGGTCCAGTCTGACCTCCTCCCTGTTGGCCTTCATCCTGAGCACAATGGGGGGCACACAGAGGTGGGCTTCTGCTGTCCCTTTGGCTCGTCTGTCCACACCCCTTTCCTATTTGGGTTCAATCCCCACTGTGTGTGTGGTCCACAGGCATGAAGGGGCCTGCACCCCCCCAATCCATAATCTGTCACGTGACCTGGGCTCCACCAATCACTGAGCTCCCCGGCTGGCACATGACCCCCGTGGGCCAATCAGATTCTTCCCCTGGACTCAGGGAGGAATGCAGCCAAAAGAGAATTGGACTTGAGTCCACTGTGGCCCCAGGCCCCCCCCCCCCCGGACCTCCCCACGTGGGATCAGGCAGCTGGTCTGCGGTGCCGAGAGACAGTTGTCTGCTCCCTGCATCCAGCTTCCTGGGCTGCCATTTAAAAATCTGGTCTGCAGCTCCTGCAGAACCTGCAAGCCCCAGCTGGAGCCAGGGCCAGGTCCCATTCCTGGAAATTCAGAGCAACCCGACTGGCACCCAGGTGTGTAGCAAGTGTCCATGGATCACCGCGACAAATAGCCCTGATGTTCAGTGCCACCTGCTTCGAGCCAGGATCCCCGCTGGCTGCAGACCATGAATGCAAAGCCGCAGACCTGGCTGGCCCGGTTCATAGGCAGATGGACCCTGAACCTCACACCAGAGGGACAGGTGGCCGCCCACCCTACCCAGGGGCTCCCCCACACCTGCTGAGACCCCCAATGATGAGAAATTACAATTCCTGATCCCACCCACTCACAGGGGTATCGTGGGCATTAAATGAAATCGGGGAGGGGGGTGTAAAAAGGTTTGGTAGCCCTGGCCGGTTGGCTCAGTGGTAGAGCGTCGGCCTGGCGTGCAGGAGTCCCGGGTTCGATTCCCAGCCAGGGCACATAGGAGAAGCGCCCATCTGCTTCTCCACCCCTCCCCCTCTCCTTCCTCTCTGTCTCTCTCTTCCCCTCCCGCAGCCAAGGCTCCATTGGAGCAAAAGATGGCCCGGGCACTGGGGATGGCTCCTTGGCCTCTGCCCCAGGTGCTAGAGTGGCTCTGGTCGCAACAGAGCGACGCCCCGGATGGGCAGAGCATCGCCCCCTGGTGGGCGTGCCAGGTGGATCCTGGTCGGGCACATGCGGGAGTCTGACTGCCTCACCGTTTCCAGCTTCAGAAAACTACAAAAAAAAAAAAAAAGGCTTGGTAAACAGGTAGAGACACACAGTCTACTGAAGGATCATCACCTCCTTTCGCCGCCTGACCTCCAAGGCCTCCCAGGTGCTGAGAAGATGCTAGGTGCTGAGTCAACCTGCGGGACAGAAGAACCCCCTGTAACGTTTCAGAAACAGCTGCCACTGTACACACTGAGTGGTGCCCCTGAGACGCCGCAGCCCGATGGGAAGTGGGTGGAATGTTCCTGTCCTCACGTCTCCCAGACACTCAGCAACACTGCCGGAGCACAAGGCTGTCGGGGAACTCGAGACACAGGCCTGGAGGCTGATGGATTCCTGCACGCTCCCGTCCCTGTGACTTCCCAGCCAGCCCACGGCCGGACACTGAGACTTCAGCAGCCAGGCTGAGCCTAGAGATCATGTCCACCCACCTGGCTGTGCTTTGACCCAAAGGGTACTTTCCAACGTCTCGGTGAACATTTCAAAATGAAAGATTCAAAGTACAAATTTGCATTTCTGATTCCTTTTCAGAAACCGTAAGAGCTGGCCGCGTTAAAGTCCCGTCAAGCTACGCTGGCCAGCACGCCCCAGTCCCCACCGCTCCCTGACACCTGGATGGAACGTCGCTTCGCCACTGTTGGCATCACACCGCGCTGTGTCTTCCTGAGGCATCCGGTACTCCGCTCACTGACAGGGCCCGCCTGGCTTCTTCAGGCACCCAGCTTTATAGCCACCAAAGTGAAGGGCAGTAACTTTTTCCACTTCCTCTGGATAAACAGCCTGGTAAAGTGCTAGGCGTGGCTGACAGGACCTACAGGTGGAATAGTGCAGGAGTAAATCACGTCCCGGCTAAGCCATCCCTCTCTCCTGCTTGCAACAGGGCAACAGAGACAAAGGGCTGGAGAGGCCTCTGGTGACCACCTGGCACTGGCACAGCCCCTTCTCCCCAAGTTGGGGAGCTGGAGCCCAGAGAGGAGTATGACGAGACCAGAGCCACAGGAAGCTGGGCACAGAAGGTCTCGCCAACCGGCCCCGCATCCAGGACACTGTCGCTTATAAATCCACTGGTGCCCAGGTCTTCAAAACTGAACTCAAATCTAAGCAGAATCTAAGAGGAACAGCAGAAGGAGCTGTGTCTCTCACCATCTGTCTTCTGTGTTTACTGAAATGTACTTGTAAAATCTCGTAAATGTGCCCAGGAACTCAGTGCCTGGAGCAAAGCACAGCAGCCCATACTGTGTGTGTGTGTTTGACCCTCCCTCAACTTCCTGCAGAGGGGACAGGTGGTGCCACCCAAGCTGTGTGAGAACACCTTCACCGCACACTGCCACCACCACCTCCCATGCCACCACCTCCCATGCCACCCAAGCGGTGTGAGAACACCTTCACCGCACACTGCCGCCACCACCTCCCATGCCACCACCTCCCATGCCACCACCTCCCATGCCACCACCTCCCATGCCACCCAAGCGGTGTGAGAACACCTTCACCGCACACTGCCACCACCACCTCCCATGCCACCACCTCCCATGCCACCCAAGCTGTGTGAGAACACCTTCACCGCACACTGCCGCCACCACCTCCCATGCCACCCAAGCTGTGTGAGAACACCTTCACCGCACACTGCCACCACCACCTCCCATGCCACCACCTCCCATGCCACCCAAGCTGTGTGAGAACACCTTCACCGCACACTGCCGCCGCCACCTCCCATGCCACCCAAGCTGTGTGAGAACACCTTCACCGCACACTGCCACCACCACCTCCCATGCCACCCAAGCTGTGTGAGAACACCTTCACCGCACACTGCCACCACCACCTCCCATGCCACCACCTCCCATGCCACCCAAGCTGTGTGAGAACACCTTCACCGCACACTGCCGCCACCACCTCCCATGCCACCACCTCCCATGCCACCCAAGCTGTGTGAGAACACCTTCACCGCACACTACCACCACCTCCCATGCCACCCAAGCGGTGTGAGAACACCTTCACCGCACACTGCCGCCACCACCTCCCATGTCACCCAAACGGTGTGAGAACACCTTCATCGCACACTGCCGCCACCACCTCCCATCTGCTCTCTTTCATACCTTTTCTCACCTGACCCCTCACAACAACCGTGTGCAGATGAACTGCCTTCCTTTCTGCGTGGGCAAACTGCTGTCTCCTGTCCCTGTAAGTTTCCTCGCTGTGACAGAACTATGGGCCCTTGCAAGAAAGATGATAGAGCCTGACCAGGCGCTGGTGCCGTGGATAAAGCATTGGCCTGGGTAGATGAGGATCCAGGTTCGAAATCCTGAGGCCACTTGCTGAGTGCAGGTTCACCAGCTTGAGTGCCAGGTCGCTGGCTTGAGCATATGATCATAGACATGACCCCATGGTCGCTAGCTTGAGCCCAGAGGTCGCTGGCTTAAAGCCCAAGATCACTGGCTTGAGCCCAAGGTCGCTGGTTTGAGCAAGAGGTCACTCGCTCTGCTGCAGCCTCCCCCCACCCCTGGTCAAGGCACATGTGAGAAAGCAATCAATGAACAACTAAGGTGCCACAACGAAGAACTGATGCTTCTCATCTCTTTCCCTTCCTGTCTTTCTCTCTCTAAAAAAAAAAAAAAGAAAAGAAATATTTTATTGGCTAGTCTTTCTTCTTTCGATCTTCTGGCTCGAGCCCCACACAGCACTGCTGTTGGCTTCGCTGCAGTTTTCTTAGGTTTTCTGGAAGGCAAATCAGAGCACGCTTCACGGGTCTGTGCCAGAGTCTCCAGAAACCTCGCCTTCCTGTCCTTGGTCATCCCCGGCAGCTGGAGATTAGTCCCAAGTCGCAGCCCTGGGACGGCAGCATCGCGCCCGCGTTTAACAACGCTGCTGGCCTCTGTGCAGTTACCACCTCTGCTTTTGCGAAGCAAATCAGGTCACACGTGCGACCTGAGAGTCGGGCTGGCTCAGACCTGACTTGTCGCGGTTTGTTCGTGTTTTGTGCCAGCCAGAGACGCAGTGAACACAGCAGGCCGCCAAGGACGACGACGACCCCGGGAGCCCAGCCCAGGGCCCTCTCTCCTCCCGGCTCAGGGAAGCGGCTGCTGGGCGAGGCTCCCCCGCTCTCGGGACTTGTCTCCATCTGCACTTTGCACCCTCCCTGACCACCCCGTTCATCAAACAACCTTCACCTTTTTTTTTCTAAAATACAATTGTATAATTTCTGGAATATTTATATTAGAAATGTAACATTAAAAAAAGAATGGTCCTGGCTGGTTGGTTCAGTGGTAGAGCATTGGCCCAGTGTGTGGATGTCCTGGGTTCAATTCCCAGTCAGGGCACACAGGAGAAAGAATCATATGCTTTTCCTCTCTCTTTCTTTCTCTCTCTCTCTCTCTCTCTCTCTCTCTCTCTGCCCACCCTCCCAAAGCCATCAGCCCTGGGTGCTAAGGATGGCTTTGTGGAGCCTCTGCCTCAAGTGCTAAAAACAGCTAGGTTGTGAGCATGGCCCCTGTGGGCAGAGCACTGGTTCCAGACAGGGGTTGCTGGGTGGATCCCGGGCAGGGGGCCTGCGGGAGTCTGTCTCTCTATCTCCCCTCCTCTCGCTTGGAAGAGAAGAAAAAAAACATGCTAAATTTTCATAGGGTTGTTACCATTTTTGTTAGTGTTTTTTTTGTTGTTGTTTTTTGTTTTTTTTTTTACAGGGACAGAGAGAGAGTCAGAGAGAGGGATAGATAGGGACAGATAGACAGGAACGGAGAGAGATGACAAGCATCAATCATCAGTTTTTCATTGCGACACCTTAGTTGTTCATTGATTGCTTTCTCACATGTGCCTTGACCGTGGGGCTACAGCAGACCGAGTAACCCCTTGCTTGAGCCAGCGACCTTGGGTCCAAGCTGGTGAGCTTTTTGCTCAAGCCAGATGAGCCTGCGCTCAAGCTGGCGACGTTGGGGTCTTGAACCTGGGTCCTCGGCATCCCAGTCTGACGCTCTATCCACTGCGCCACCGCCTGGTCAGGCGTTAGTGTTTTGATTAGATGCTGCATTGGCTTCCAGTGGTCTGCCCAGCCCTGGTCTGTCCATCAGCCCAGATGTCATTCGCATGCCATGTGGCAGATTAAGACATTTCTCAGGAGTGCACATACCTCCTTCACGCTGAAACACCTGTGCTTTATCTTTACAGTTACTTGGGGTGGGGTCGGGGAAGCTGATTTGCTGGTTTTCCATGCATGGCAGAGAGCCAATTTTTAAATAAAAATATCAAGTGAATAATAATACAAAAATATACAGGTGGTCCCTGACCCATGATACTTTAAGGGGTAGAAACTGGACATCGTGGGATCCCTGAACAAACACAGCAGGTGACAAGACTGACCAAGGAACCTCGGAACTCACAGGAGGACGGACACCGTCTGGACAAACGCCCCTTTCTCACCGAAGCCTGGAACAGCTCCAGGGAGGTGGCAAGAACTCAGGCGGTGGTGTTTGTTACTATAATTGCCACCCGAGTTCTGGAAAAGGCAACGCACAGAAATAAACAGGATGTCTCCTCTGCAGAAACGGGCGTAGGAGCATGGAGCAACAGCGAAGGCAGTTCAAATGAATCTGCTTTCCATTAACCCCGCTTAAGTGCTGGTGTGCTGGGATCAGCAGAAATGACTAATTACTCTAGTCTGAAGCCCCCCAAGATAAAGAATTAGATTTATTACAAATGCAAGCATGTGCGCGCTTGTAGAAATGACTTGTCCCGCTGTCTGTGACGCACCCTGATTTATGGCGCCGTGTTCATTCGCACAGGACTGCTTTTCCAGCTTCTAATGCTCGAAATAAGACCTAGATTAAAAGGAAAATTAGAAACCTCACTTTAGCATGGCTCAAAATAACTCATTTCCATCCGAAGAGCAGAGGTGAGAAGTATTTTTCCTCTCATTTTTTTTTTTTCTAAATTAGGGAGATGTAACCTGGGTTCATGGAGGCTTCTGGTCATAACGTCTCACAGCCAATCCCTGGGACCAGCCCCTCCTCTCCCGGGAACGTCTGAAAGTTTTCCCCACCTCTAGGCTTCCCTTCCTGTTCACTCTCCCCTCCAGGTTGGAAAGACCTTCCTAAATTAGAAACCTGACTCAGCCTTGGCTGGTTTGCCCAGTGGTAGAGCATCAGCCTGACATGTGGATCTCCTGGATTCAATTCCCAGTCAGAGCACACAGGAGAAAGGACTATCCGCTTCTCCACCCCTCTTCCTCCTCTCTCTATTTCTCTCTTTTCTCCTCCTGCAGCCATGACTCTACTGGTTTGAGCACATTGGCCCCAGGCACTGAGGATGGCTCTGTGGCACCTCTGCCTCAGGCACTAAAAACAGCTCGGTTGCCGAGCATGGCACCAGATGGGCAGAGCATCGGCCCCAGACGGGGGTTGCTGGGTGGATCCTGGTTGGGGTGTATGTGGGAGTCTGTCTCTCTATCTCCCCTCCTCTCATTTGGAAAAGAAGAAAGAAAAAAACAAAAGAAAAAGAAACCTGACTCCATCACACTCCAGCTTACATACCTCCGCTGGACGGAGGTAGCTCCCCGGTCGAGCCCCAGGGCTGGCACCCTCCTCAGAGCCCTCACTAGCTGAATCTACACTTCTGCCCGAGCTGGGCCAGCTTGCGCCTAAACCGTGCTTGCTGTGTGCACAGGGTGCTGGTTCAGTCATGTAAGGCCAGCGCCTCCACCCAGCCTGCCATGGCCTCCACGCCACTGCCTAGGAAACCCTCGCTAACCCCGTAAGACCGGCTCACGGAACATCACCCGTCCCTTCCCTGTCCCCCCATCATGACACAGAAGTCACACAGCCCCTTCTTTCCTAGAACTTGTCCAAATGACACTACAGTTTTCTCTGGTAACTGTCTCTCTTTCCACAGCCTCCTCCCCAGAGCGTGGCCAAGGGACGCCCTAGCCACCTCTAGGTCCCCAGGACGATCATGATCACGGGGTCCACAAACAACTGGGAAGCTGGACGGGTGGATGGAAGGAGCAGTGAGCACGTGCTCCATGGATTCATTGGCTGGGAAGTCCTAGAAGAGTACATCTACCTTTCTTTAGAGCTTCGTGCCTGAACAATCAGTCCCACGTCCTGGCGAGCTCAAGCCGGAATCCCAATCCCATGACCAGGAAGAGCAGAAGCAGGGAAACCCGCAGTCTTGTCAGATCCTGTCCCTCTGGGCCCAGGGTTTGCAAGGCGTGGGTGAGAGCACCAGGCACCAACTCCCTAAGGGAGGCCAGGCCCCAGGCCCCAGGCCTGGACCAGAGAATGAGCTGGTGGCTTCCAGGAGTGGGGAAAACAGGCTGGACCTGAAATGCCAGGTCTTTAAACCCCGCTGGGGTCCCTGGGGCCCAGCCAATGGGGAGACACAAGGGAGCTGCTGCCCTGGCGCTCCTGGCGCTGTCCGCGGTGCTGACTTCCAGCCTCGGGTTCCCCCTGCGGCCCAAGCGGCCCCCTCCCGCCTGGCACGGTCTCAGAGCCTCCTGGCAAAGCTGACGGCCACCGCCTAGGTCCTGTCTCATCGTATTTCCCCTGAATTTCCTTTTGAATGGGCTCCTGGGCCTCTTCGCCGCCCTATACTAGGTTGGGTCCGGAAGTGAACCCAGATACAAGGATTTGTGGGGAAGCATTCCCAGGAAAACCCGGGAAGGTGTGGGGACTGGGACAGGATGGAAAAAAAGCCAAGAGGGGAGTGAGACCAGAGGAAGTCCCAAGGACGGTCACTGTGGCTCAATTCTGTGGGGAGCTCTGGGGACGGTGCTGGTCACCCCTCAGGGTGTCCTGATCAGGATCGAAGGGGCAGGTGTATGGACACCACCACCCGTGTCAGCTTTGGGTGAGAGCTGCCTGCCCCTCAGAGGACAGATTCCAGGGACTTCCAGTTCCCTGGGCACGGGCAAAGGGACATCCCACAGCCTGTGGGAGACCCAGGTTCAGACTCCTGCAAAAGAAAGCCCTCTGGGCTCCTTATGCATAAAACCAGCACAGGGGTCTGAGCGGACATGGGCAGACCCTACAACATCGGCCACCTCCCATCTCCTCGCCTACAAGCCCCTCCCCACCCGGTTCTGCTCACTGCTGGGCGCAACGCCCTTCCTGGCCCGGCCCCACCAGCAGCGGCAGGGAAGACCCGGCCCCCTCACCTGCCACCACCCCCCCCCACTCCCGGATAACCCTCCCGGGCTGCCCGCCGGGCTCACGTTTCAGGATTACCTTCTGCTCTGTGTCACCTGCTCAGCAAAGAGTCCCTGCCCCTGGCTCATGCTTAGACCTCGTTCCTCAGCCCAGGCCTCTGCTCCCCCGTCACCACCCCAGAGAGGAGGGAAGGGATCTCTGTGGTGAACTGGGCACATACTAAAGAGGTGGTACTGTGGAAAGTGAGGGGGGAGGGCCACCACACCCACGCAAGAGGTGGCTCCACCGTGCATCTCTGAGTGAGGACAGAGCCCCCGAGCCCCGGCATCCTGGTCTGTAACTCAGGGTCACGGACCCTCTGCTGGAGTTACTACCATCAGCACGAAATGCCTGGTGCCTGCAGCCCTCAGCCCCACCCAGCCTTCCTCCTCTGCTCTGTTCCCTCCGTGCACGTCTCACAGGCCGTGGCAGAAGCCACCTGACACCTGGCCATGGCCAAGCACGTGGCCCATCTGAGAGCCAAACACTGACCATGGCTGGCAGCGGCGGCCAGTTGGCGAAGGTGACCACCTCATTCTCACATTCATCCTGTTCCATGAGCTGCTGACCTCGGCTGTCACATTCTGATTGGACTCAGAAGGCTGTGACATGTGGCATCCCGGTAGGCAACTGAAATTGCCAGTGGCTTGGGTGGGCCTGGGGTGAAGAGGCCACCAGACACCGTCTAAGGTGCCATCTCCCGCACTTGTCCCCAGCATCTGACCTGCCTCTCCCGGCCACCTGCCCCCACCAGCAGCAGGCCCTGCTCCCCTCCTGCCCCGCCCGGCCACCTGCCCCCACCAGCAGCAGGCCCTCGCTCCCCTCCTGCCCCGCCTGGCCACCTGCCCCCACCAGCAGCAGGCCCACGCTCCCCTCCTGCCCCACCTGGCCCCCACCAGCAGCAGGCCCACACTCCCCTCCTGCCCCTCCTGCCCCTACCAGCAGCAGGCCCTTCTCCCCTCCTGCCCCGCCCGGCCACCTGCCCCCACCAGCAGCAGGCCCACGCTCCCCTCCTGCCCCACCTGGCCCCCACCAGCAGCAGGCCCACACTCCCCTCCTGCCCCTCCTGCCCCCACCAGCAGCAGGCCCTGCTCCCCTCCTGCCCCGCCTGGCCACCTGCCCCCACCAGCAGCAGGCCCACGCTCCCCTCCTGCCCCACCTGGCCCCCACCAGCAGCAGGCCCACACTCCCCTCCTGCCCCACCTGCCCCCACCAGCAGCAGGCCCACGCTCCCCTCCTGCCCCACCTGGCCCCCACCAGCAGCAGGCCCTGCTCCCCTCCTGCCCCGCCTGGCCCCCACCAGCAGCAGGCCCTGCTCCCCTCCTGCCCCACCTGCCCCCACCAGCAGCAGGCCCACACTCCCCTCCTGCCCCACCTGGCCCCCACCAGCAGCAGGCCCTGCTCCCCTCCTGCCCCACCTGCCCCCACCAGCAGCAGGCCCTGCTCCCCTCCTGCCCCTCCTGCCCCCACCAGCAGCAGGCCCACACTCCCCTCCTGCCCCACCTGCCCCCACCAGCAGCAGGCCCTGCTCCCCTCCTGCCCCACCTGCCCCCACCAGCAGCAGGCCCACACTCCCCTCCTGCCCCACCTGCCCCCACCAGCAGCAGGCCCACACTCCCCTCCTGCCCCACCTGCCCCCACCAGCAGCAGGCCCTGCTCCCCTCCTGCCCCACCTGCCCCCACCAGCAGCAGGCCCTGCTCCCCTCCTGCCCCACCTGCCCCCACCAGCAGCAGGCCCTGCTCCCCTCCTGCCCCTCCTGCCCCCACCAGCAGCAGGCCCACACTCCCCTCCTGCCCCACCTGCCCCCACCAGCAGCAGGCCCACACTCCCCTCCTGCCCCACCTGCCCCCACCAGCAGCAGGCCCTGCTCCCCTCCTGCCCCACCTGCCCCCACCAGCAGCAGGTCCACACTCCCCTCCTGCCCCACCTGCCCCCACCAGCAGCAGGCCCACACTCCCCTCCTGCCCCACCTGCCCCCACCAGCAGCAGGCCCTGCTCCCCTCCTGCCCCACCTGCCCCCACCAGCAGCAGGCCCCCTGCTCCCCTCCTGCCCCACCTGCCCCCACCAGCAGCAGGCCCTCGCTCCCCTCCTGCCCCACCTGCCCCCACCAGCAGCAGGCCCTGCTCCCCTCCTGCCCCGCCCGGCCACCTGCCCCCACCAGCAGCAGGCCCTGCTCCCCTCCTGCCCCACCTGCCCCCACCAGCAGCAGGCCCTCGCTCCCCTCCTGCCCCACCTGCCCCCACCAGCAGCAGGCCCACACTCCCCTCCTGCCCCACCTGCCCCCACCAGCAGCAGGCCCTGCTCCCCTCCTGCCCCGCCCGGCCACCTGCCCCAACCAGCAGCAGGCCCTGCTCCCCTCCTGCCCCACCTGCCCCCACCAGCAGCAGGCCCTGCTCCCCTCCTGCCCCACCTGCCCCCACCAGCAGCAGGCCCTCGCTCCCCTCCTGCCCCACCTGCCCCCACCAGCAGCAGGCCCTGCTCCCCTCCTGCCCCACCTGCCCCCACCAGCAGCAGGCCCTGCTCCCCTCCTGCCCCACCTGCCCCCACCAGCAGCAGGCCCCGCTCCCCTCCTGCCCCACCTGCCCCCACCAGCAGCAGGCCCTCGCTCCCCTCCTGCCCCACCTGCCCCCACCAGCAGCAGGCCCGGCTCCCCTCCTGCCCCACCTGCCCCCACCAGCAGCAGGCCCTGCTCCCCTCCTGCCCCGCCCGGCCACCTGCCCCCACCAGCAGCAGGCCCTGCTCCCCTCCTGCCCCACCTGCCCCCACCAGCAGCAGGCCCTCGCTCCCCTCCTGCCCCACCTGCCCCCACCAGCAGCAGGCCCTGCTCCCCTCCTGCCCCACCTGCCCCCACCAGCAGCAGGCCCTGCTCCCCTCCTGCCCCACCTGCCCCCACCAGCAGCAGGCCCTGCTCCCCTCCTGCCCCACCTGCCCCCACCAGCAGCAGGCCCTCGCTCCCCTCCTGCCCCACCTGCCCCCACCAGCAGCAGGCCCTGCTCCCCTCCTGCCCCACCTGCCCCCACCAGCAGCAGGCCCTGCTCCCCTCCTGCCCCGCCCGGCCACCTGCCCCCACCAGCAGCAGGCCCTGCTCCCCTCCTGCCCCACCTGCCCCCACCAGCAGCAGGCCCTCGCTCCCCTCCTGCCCTACCTGCCCCCACCAGCAGCAGGCCCACACTCCCCTCCTGCCCCACCTGCCCCCACCAGCAGCAGGCCCTGCTCCCCTCCTGCCCCGCCCGGCCACCTGCCCCCACCAGCAGCAGGCCCTCGCTCCCCCGCGCGCCTGGGGCTGCAGATGACTCTCCTGCCTGGGTGGGGAGCATCAGCTCCTGCCTGGTCTTGGCAGGAAAGCGAGCGAGTGGGCAGAGTTCTGGGCTCGGGACCAATCTACTTAGATACCCTGGAACCCACATGGGGAAGCAAAACCGCCCTCGGCCACCTGCCTCAGCCCCTGAGGCCACCAGCTGTGATGCTTCACTGACCATTCAGTTCAGTTTCGTTCAGGCAGCATCAGGCCCCACTGGGCACCATGAACAGCATGGCTCCGCTGGGCTGGGAGGGGACACGGGGAGGGTGACAATGACCACGGGGACACTCTGAGCCGCCAAGACAAACTGAGAGCCTGCTGTGTCCCAGGCCCTCCTCAGCGTTTTATTTATTTATTTATTTATTTATTTATTTATTTTAATTTTTATTTATTAATTTTAGAGAAGAGGGAGAGAGAGAGAGACAAAAAGAGAGAAGGAGAGGAAGAGCAGGAAGCATCAATTCCCATATGTGCCTTGACCAGGTAAGCCCAGGGTTTTGAACCATCAACCTCAGCATTCCAGGTCGATGCTTGATCCACTGCGCCACCACAGGTCAAGCCCCTCCTCAGTGTTTTATAAAAACTACCTCACTTAAGCCTCCAACAACCCTAGGGCATGAGTACACCCTCTTATCATCCCCATTTTTCAGATAAAGAAACCAACACAGCACAGAGAGGTTAAGCAACTCCTCCCAGGCCACACAGCTAGTAAGAGGAGTGGACATTTGAACGCACGTGGTCTGACTCCAGAATCTGAGCTCCGACTGCTCCCCCAGATTGGAGCAGCTGCTGTCTGTGAGGCTGGGCCCAGCGCTCTCCAAAGTGAGCTCCGGGTCCCCAGAATTTCCCCAGGGAGGCACCTGTATTCCTCCTATCACAGCCGAAGACCAAGGCTCAGAGATTTTGCGTGACTTGCCCAGGGCCACAGAGAGGACTTGACCTTGAGCCTGCTGGGCTCCAAAGGCCCTGTCCTGAATCACTGTGCTTGGCCACCTCCCTGCTTGGCCGCCTCTTTTCACCACCCATTCCCACACACCGTGGGGAACCCTGCTTTCCACCAGAGACCTCCTGGAGAACAAAGCCCTAAACTGGCCCCGTGTCTGTAAACTTCCAGAAGAGAAGAGGCCCCTCCCTCTCTCCTCCTCCGCCTCACTGGCCTTGCTCTCGCGAGGATCCCAGCCAGCCCACCTGACAGCCACCTGGCGGGACTAATTCTGCAGATGCTCCAGCTTGGTCACCCTTAACAGGCTCGGGGTCAGCTCTCAAAACTGAATCTAGCTTGGCCATCTTCCACTGAATTTATTAGAAAGCTTTTTATAAGCGCGGGGTATCTTATGACACAGAGACCGAACCTTCACCCCTGGCTATCCCACACTGCGCCGGGAAGCAGCGCCGGGAAGCAGCCCCCACCGGTGTGCACTGGCCAGAGGGCGCCCCAGGGTCTGGAGGCCGCCGGTCACTGGGAGAGGAGTCAGCCCACTCCCACAGGGGTCACCCCTCCTTCTGGTCATTTCTCATAAGTCACTGCCACGACGTTCAGCTGGCATGATGGCTACAAACCTCAGAACGTGAGCTAAGAAATCAGGAAGGCCTGGGTTCAAAATAATCCCACCTGCCACTTCGTGGCTGTGTGACTTTCCCCGGCAACTTAACCACTCTGAGCCCCACGTTCCTGGTCTGTATCATCATGACAGCAATGCCCGGCCTGTAGGGCTGTAAGGGGCTCTAGGAGATGATGAGGGCTCGGGAAACGCAATCCCTCCGCATTCCACTCCCCACCCCCCAGGAGTCCTCGCAGACCATCTGGTCCAAGGGCTGCAGACAGATGGCTCCCCGGCACATCTTGCCTGGCCGCCTCGCTCGGCCCACACAGGTGTGCAGGCGGCGGGGCGAGGCCGGTGTCGGGCTGGCCCAGTACAACAGCAGCACAAGCCACTGTCCCCGGTCGCGGCCTCCACTGCCCGCAGGCAAAGGTCTGTGACTGAGCTTGGAACGCCACTCAGGTTCAGACACCTGGTCAGGACAGAGTTGACCGATTAGATAGAGCACGGCCCAGAACCAAATAATGGACAACGGTGGGCGGCATACCAAGTTCCTGCCAAGTGCTCAAGGCAGACTAGAGGCGTCTCCCGGGAACGGACACTAGACTGTGACGTGAAACACAGGCCCCGCTACCTGTCCCGGGGTCTGCGTGGGAGGGGGCCCGGGAGGGCCTGGGGGAGGGCGGAGGAGGAGGTCCTCGCCGTGACATCCATTCTCACACCCACTGCCTCCTCAGTCCTCCCAACATCTCCAAAGCCCAGCCATTACTCCCCGAATCTACGGATGGGAAGACTGAGTCTTAAAGGTCACATGACCAGCCCAGGTCCCTGGGTGACAAGCAGGGAAGCCAGGATGGCTGGAAATTCCAAATGCATTTGCCACTCCTGGGGGTCCTCCTTGCGGCAAGTTTCCCCGTGGTCTCTCAGCACAAACGCCCCCTTCTCTCCGCTCTCCTCCCCGCCCCGCTGCTCCCTGCCCGCCCGGCGACTCTGCGTTTCAGAGGCGGCAAGGGGGCAGACTCCGCTCCTGAACTTCCTCGAACACAAGGACGCTGCATATGGAGGGAGAATCGTGGCACAGAAGCGCGAAACGTCTCCACGTTTCCGAGTGACGAGTCGCGGAACAGATGGTTTGCACTCAGCGCTTTTGGCTGTGACATGTTAACAATCCTGAGTAGCTCAGAGACCTGCCCGGGGCCCAGAGGAGCAGGGTGCAGGGTCACGTCTGGGCAGCACCATCCCCACCCATGGCCCGGTGGCATCGCAAATCTCTCCCTCAGCCTTTTCGGGGTGACTCCTGGTCATCTCCATGCAGCAGCGAAGAACATTCCAGATCCTGGTGGTCACTGCCCAGGTTCATCGTGACATGCCGGACTCGTGCACATGTGTGTGTGTGTGTGTGTGTGTGTGTCAGCGACCGCGCATTTAATCACACCGACTGGCGGAGATTTAATTAACAACATTTACAAAAGGACAGGCTGTCAAAGGCAGCTCAGCCCGTTTCACCAAATATCCTCCAAGAACAAGCGACAGCAACCGTCACCTCACACAAAGGCACCCACCACTTCCTGAGCAGACTGATGAGGCTGCAAAGTTAAAAGGGTCCTGGAAACAATGGCGTTTCAAACGTGTACCTTTCACCAACCCAAGCGGCTCACGAGCCCATTCTAAGTGCCAAGGCCCCTGCTTGTTCCAAACATCCTCGTGTCGACATGATATTCTGAGGGACGCCGGGCACCCCCCCCCCCACCGTCTGCCCGCCTCCCGGGTGTCCCGGAACTGAGACAGGAGTACATCTGTCACTCGAGTGGCCATGTGGCCTTAAGCCCCCACCAGAGGGGCCTGCACTGGACACTCTCCAAGGGTGCTGCCACGTCCTGGCTGAGGGGTTCTGGCACATTACCTGACCTCTCTGTGCCTCACCTGTAAGAAGCCAGTGACAATGGTAACTGCCCTATAGGGTCATGTGGGAGATTAAGGTCAAGTGCTTAGAATAGTACTTGACCCACAGGAAGTGCCCAGGAAATGTCAGTTATATTACCCAGAGACGAGAACGTGCATCTTCGGCCTCCCCTGGCAGAAGGACTGGTTCTCCTCCCCCACCCCCACAGAGCACAGCATGACTTGGAAGAGGGAGGGACTTCAATTCTCCAGCCCACCTACCCGTTAAGACTCATTTTTCGGCCAGGCTGGTCTTAGCACATCCCTGCCCCCAGGCCTGCCAGCCAGGCCACAGGGAGACACCTGTCTGGACTGCTGTAGCAGGAGTCAGATCTGGGCTTGAGTCCCAGCCCCGTCTCTTCCCAGGTGCAGGCAAAGGACACGCTGCCTCCCTAAGCCTCGGTTTCCTCATCTGTAACATGGAAATTAACATCACCCGCCATAGGGGACTGGGGTAAGGACCCATGAAAACCACACCCGGTGACCCACCGCTGTGAGTCTCACCATCCTGATGACACCATGGCTGGTGTCCAAGACCCCGAGGAGTTCCCGGGGGGGTCTCCCCACCCCTCGGAGCCTGTCATCCATCTGCCCGGTGGCCATGGAGATATTGCTGACACCTGCCTATAGTCCCCTTTGTCACCATCGACCACCAGCCTCCGGGAGGGCAGGCACCTATGTTCCCACTGATCAGATGAGAAGGGCGAGGCTCAGAGAGGTTACAGTCCCTATCTTTCACTGAGCACAAGGCTCTGCTCGTGAGGACTCAGGTCTGTTGGACAAGGAGTAAGTGGATAAATGGAGGGGGCCACAGCAGGAAAGAAAGGGGTGCAGGGATGGTTAACAGAGCCCAGAGGACTGGCTGAGAGAGCGTGGGGAAGCTGCACTGGCCGCCACCCCGACCTACTGGAGAGAGGAGAGCTTCCAGTGGGAGGCGGGCTGGAGGTCCCCGGGGGCCAGCCTGGGTCTTCTATGAAGGAGGTTTGGCCACTCAGATGGGCACTGCCAGTGGTAGGTGGGGTCACCCTTCGTGACCAAAGGGAGCAGGGGGGGCACTGGCTTCTCCTGGGCCGAGACCCCCAGTCGGAGACCCACGAGGTACAGAGAAGGTCCCAGCAGAGGACCACACACCCTTCAGTCGGGCACAGGCAGCCGCGGCAACTCATGTTACACCGCGCTGAGAGCGGCCTCCCGCTCCCCGTTTCCATGGGAATCCCCTTGAAATAACCCCGTCAGCAAGCCGCGTTCTTCCCGCAGAAGAAGAGCTCAGGATGGCAGGAGGCAGGCACTTGCCCACACCTCGGATGCCACGGAAATGGCTGAGCCCAGAGCCTGGCCTGTGCCACCCCGTCACCCCCTGTCGCACCCACACCAGACAGGACCAGGGCCCGGGTGCAGCAGGACCACTCACTCCCCCAGACAGGACCAGGGCCCGGGTGCAGCAGGACCACTCACTCCCCCACCAGACAGGACCAGGGCCCGGGTGCAGCAGGACCACTCACTCCCCCAGACAGGACCAGGGCCCGGGTGCAGCAGGACCACTCACTCCCCCACCAGACAGGACCAGGGCCCGGGTGCAGCAGGACCACTCACTCCCCCACCAGACAGGACCAGGGCCCGGGTGCAGCAGGACCACTCACTCCCCCACCAGACAGGACCAGGGCCCGGGTGCAGCAGGACCACTCACTCCCCCACCAGACAGGACCAGGGCCCGGGTGCAGCAGGACCACTCACTCCCCCAGAGACAGACCAAGGCCCAGGTGCAGCAGGACCACTCACTCCCCCACCAGACAGGACCAGGGCCCGGGTGCAGCAGGACCACTCACTCCCCCACCAGACAGGACCAGGGCCCGGGTGCAGCAGGACCACTCTCTCCCCCAGAGACGGACCAGGGCCCGGGTGCAGCAGGACCACTCACTCCCCCACCAGACAGGACCAGGGCCCGGGTGCAGCAGGACCACTCACTCCCCCAGACAGGACCAGGGCCCGGGTGCAGCAGGACCACTCACTCCCCCAGACAGGACCAGGGCCCGGGTGCAGCAGGACCACTCACTCCCCCAGACAGGACCAGGGCCCGGGTGCAGCAGGACCACTCACTCCCCCAGACAGGACCAGGGCCCGGGTGCAGCAGGACCACTCACTCCCCCAGAGACGGGCCAGGGCCCGGGTGCAGCAGGACCACTCACTCCCCCAGACAGGACCAGGGCCCGGGTGCAGCAGGACCACTCACTCCCCCACCAGACAGGACCAGGGCCCGGGTGCAGCAGGACCACTCACTCCCCCACCAGACAGGACCAGGGCCCGGGTGCAGCAGGACCACTCACTCCCCCAGAGACGGAAAGATGCGGAAGAAATTGGCCATCGCATCTGAAACAGCGGCTGCCTCCCTCTGAGAGGGTTCTGTGATGGCCTAGCTTTCCAGGGGCACGCCAGGGGTCCCCCCCAGGGCCTGTCATCGCAGCAGCGTGACCTGGACAAGCCCCTGGACTTGCAGCCACTCCCGGAGGGATCGAAAGTGCCCGCACTCCCCGAAGCCCCTCACCGCCTGCCCCTGCCCTGCTGCGGGAGGCGTCTGCCCCTGCCCTGCTGCGGGAGGCGTCCGCCTAATAATCATAAAATGCCATAGAAAAGTGCTCCGCTTCACGCTTCACGCGGCACAGACTTGGTGAGCCCCTCCTGGGGGCAGGGAGGGGGAGGCCCCCGTGCATTTGTGACTGTGACCCTCAAACGCAGTCAGCAAGTGAGAAGAGCACGGCCCAGCGGGTCTCCAGGGACCACCAGCTAGTGAGAAGGGTGATCACCACGAACCGTCTTCCTGGGCACTTTCTCTGCGGGAGACACGTTCCAGCCCTTCCCGCCCATTCCCCACCCCCCCCCCCCAGTCACAGTTCTCACAGGACAGTCACCCTCTGGGCTGAGAGGAGCACTGGGGCCCCAAGAGGGCCCCAGGGGAGGGCGGCCTGCCAGGACCCGGGCCTCCAGCCCCTCCTTCCCACCCACCCAGCTCCACGCCATGGCTCGCTGAAGGCTCAGGCTGGGGTCCCAGCTGGACCGTCAGGGCAAGGCTCACTGAGCCTGTGCTCCGTGTCACTGTCCCTCCCACGAGGCTCTGGGCTCGCTCCTCCCTCCGGCCACCCCAGGCCAGCAGGGGCTGGGGAAGCCGACCGACCCTGCCCAGGCCCTGCAGCCGGGAACTTGGAGGCCACTTCCAAGCCCCTGTCATCTGTGCCTGGCTGTCACCCTCACCCTGGACCAGCAAAGGAACCACAAGCCAGTGGTTAGGACCCCACGGGGACATGCTGCCTGCTCCAAGTTAACTGAGGTCCTTGTTAACCCAGGGAGGGGCCAGTCCTGACCTCAGCAGGTGGCAGAAATGTCCCTAGTCACAGCATTCCCAGCAGAGAGCACCCACAGCGCGCCCCGCCCCCTGCCAAAGACTTCTTCACACTCGGCCTTAGTCACCAACCAGCCAACCCGCACCCCTCAAGGGATGTCCCTGCAGGGTCCTGGCAGGGCCTGGCGTGCTCCACTCCGCCTCTTCCCACCTGGCAGCCGGGGGCCGGGGAGGAGGTGCTGAGAATAGTTCTCAAATAAAAAGGCTCTTCCAGGGTGGGAAGCCTTGAAGCCCAGTGCTGGTGAGGGCTGGGGGACCAGGCACCACAAAGTCGGCCACGTTAATCACAATAAACACCCACACACCCTGTGGCCCTCCAATTCCCACCCCGGGAATTCACCCTCACGTATCTGCTGTGCTGTTAATTTGTAGCAATGCACGAACGGGGGGGGGGGGGGGGGGGGGGGGGGGACGACATAAACGAAACCAGAACCGCCTCCCGTCTGTCACAGGTGAGTTTCATCAGCCGCGCTCGCCCCCACGCTGAGCTCGCGCAGGCGACTGCGGAAGACGAGCCCCACAGCACGGCTCCTCCGTGTTCTCCGTGGGCCTCCCGTGTGAGCGCGCGGCTTGAGTGTTCAGTAATAAAGCGAGTTTAATGTTCAATGATGGTAAGAGCAACTGACTATAAGACGTGGTGGAGAGAAATGGAAAATATAATGAGTTAGGCAGACAGGAGGCACGAGGACTCCGCAGCCCCCAGCCCCCCAGGCACTGGAGGCTCCGGTGCTCCCTGTGGGGAGGTCCACGGCCCCAGGCCCTCGCACACGGCAGGGCGTGCGCACAAAGCAGGAGGGCAGGGCGTTCAGCAGGGAAGCAGATCTCTCGGTGCCCGGGTGCCCAGCCTAGGCTCCCTCCGGCCCTGCCTGTGGGTTCCAGAACACGGGCTCCAACCCCCTTACCCTCCCCACCCCCCACTCCCACCCAAGAGCCTGTGCTGAGCGGCAGGAATCTGCTCTTCTTTCTCGGGAAGCCGAATGCTGGGGCTCTGATTTCCAGAGAAAGTGACAGTCCTGGGCACAGGAACAGGGCTTCCAGGGGGCCGCGAGGACTGGGAGGCTGAGCATCCGGTCCTCCAGCAGCGGCAGGGGCTGCGGAGAGAGCTACAGCAGCCCCGTTTCTGAGGGACCCCTTCCTTCTCTGCCGGGAGCTGCCCGTCCTACTCAGCACTGGGGTGGAGTCTCCGCAGCGGCCAGATTAGCTCTGGGGACACCCGGGGCGGTGGAAATAGCATTCGCTTTGGAGTCGGGCAGCGTTGGGCAGAACCCCAATCATGCCACCTTGCCGGCTGTGCAACCACAGGCAAGGAGCCTGACCTCTCTTGAGCCTCCGTTTTCTCGTCCACTGCAGGCAGGGCTGGGGGGCAGTGGTGGAGATGAGGCCCAGGGTGCCTCTGGCCAGCACCCTGCACCTGTGTGACGGCACCTGTTCCACAAGCACTGGCTTCCCCCTGGCCTGCCACCAACACCCCGCCCCTTCCCAACTCAAACGCAGGGTCTGTCGTACTGGGCAAATGGCTCCCCCGTTCCTCCTCTGGGTCAGAGGAAAACCAGGCAATGGCTCAGGCGCCCTCCAGAGCTGGCCAAGTGCTCCAAGAAAAACGCCAGACGGTCGCACCACGGGTCAGCACAGGGGATTCCGGCCCTTCGGGCCTGCAGGATGCACACAGCGTCCGAGCCAGCAATGCAAGAGGGCAGGCTGGGAGCTGGCCAATGAGCCCAGGCCCCACCCCGGGCACGGTACCCGCCCCGCAGCTCTGCGGGTGTAAGGAGGTCGCCGCAGACCTGAGCACAGGCTGGATTTGGCATCTGCAGGCCTGGGATCAAATCCCAGCCCATCCAGTTCAAGCTGGGAAGCCCCCGCCTCCATCTCCTTGTCTGTCTGTCTGTCAGCTGGAGACAACGGTCTGCACACCACAGGGGGATCTGGAGCCGGGCGTCCCGAGCATCGGCTGAGCCAGCTTCCGGCTGCACCTCCACACTGCCTGGCTCCGGAAGCCTCTCCCCACACTCCTGCTTCTCCTTAGATCCCAGAACTCCCTCAGGGCCCCGTGTCTCCTGTATCCCAACACGCAGCAGGTTCTTCCAGGAAGCCTTCCTTGATTGCCCACCTCCTCTAACCCAGCGCCTAGACTCCTCCCCACCACTGCCCCAGCAATGGCCCCTGATCCGTCTGTTCTTTTCCAGGACTCCTGTGGCACGGACCTTGTCAGTCGTGTCCACAGCGTCCCCAGGGTCACACAGCCAGTCACGAGCACTGCCTGGGCCTGCACAGCAGTCTGCAGGCCCCCTGCATCACCCGTCAGCCCCCAGCTTGGCTCCCGATGAGGAGACAGCTACAGCGACCCCAACCCCCAAGTTGTCAGCCACTGCCCCAGTTTATCAGCTGCCACCCCCTTATCCCCATATGGACATGCACCTGTACCCAAACGAGTGTCCCAATTCAGAGTTTTGAAAATCAGGTCACTTGCAGGGACGGTGCCATCAAAATGGTGTGTCTGGGGTCACAGGGTTGACCCCCAGGGCTCCCAGCTCCACCTTAACCGCTACCAAGGCCGGGACTCTGGGAGTCGCCATCGCTGAGTCTTTGTCATGAAGCTCGCGTGGGTCCTTGGGACCCAGCTGGACATCCCAGCCCAAGGGTCTCCTGTGGATAATTCACCCTCTGGCCCCACCCAGGTCAGGGCCCCCCTGGAAACACCGCAGGAGACCTCGGGGCTGTACTAGCTAGCCACAAGCCACACACACCTGCCTCCCCAAGGCACCCAGGCTGCCTCTCCATGGTTAAAGGGCGGGGTTGAGACTCAGGTGGGTCAGAGGGGAGGGTCAAGGCCTCAGAGTCACCCTGCCCTACCTTTTCCTGGGACGTTAACTAGCGTGGACGGGGCCGGGTGTGGCTTCCTCGTCCATGGTCCCGCTGTCAGCAGAGAGACGAGCATCACCTGGGACCTTCCTGAACGTCAGGGGCACCTGACGCATGACCTCAGTCTGCCCTTGAAGAGACCCAAAGGGACATTCACTCCTCTGGCCCCGAGTTAGAGATACAAAGGCTTCGAGAGGTCAACTGCACACAGGGCAGTGGACGCAGAGAAAGGCGAGCCCCAGGGTACCTGAGTTCCTCTCAGTGCCCTCCCCCACTGCAGGGGCGAAAGCGCCAGGGACAAAGCAGGGGGGAGGGGCCCCCAAAGAGGACGGAGCGGAGTTCAAAGTCATCGGGGGAGCCCGCAGCATCTGGAACCAGCCCCAGCGCACCCGGGCTCTGCCTCCTCCTGGCTCGGGGACGGGAGGTCGTAGCTTCTGGGAGCCTCAGTTTTCTCATCTGTAGAATGGAGAGAAGCCCCCGCACCTAGAGGACTGTTTACAATGCAGTGAGATGAGGTGCTGCAAGAACGAGGACACAATGGTTGGCAGGGTGGGCGGGGGACCTCTGCCCACACCTCCTCCCTGGCTGGGGGGCGGGCGAGGCCCTTGGGAAGCCGTCCACTGGGCAGGGTGGGCGCCGTGTCGTTCGAGCAAAGGCCGCAGCCGGCCGGCGCAGGGCGGGGTCTTTCCGCCCCCTCTCCCTCTGGCAAAACACCAAGACCACTCCTGTGACTACGCTTTCTCCCAAGGGGACCTCGTCTTTCAAAAGTATAACTTCCGTCCCAACATGGAGGTTACACTTCATGGACTATGCCAGACACCAAGGACAAACGGCGCGCGGTCGCCCGTGAATGAGGTCCCTGGGAGAGGCAACTCACGGAGCCCGAAGGCAGCTCAGAGGTCAGTTACCGGGAGCGAGGGGAGGGTCCCCGTTTAATGGATACAGAGCTCCTGTCTGGAGTAATAAGAGTTTTGAAACGGCACAGCGGTGGCGGCTGTACACATTCTGAATGTAATCAGTGCCACTTAAACATGGTTAAAATGGCAAATTTTGTTATGTCTATTTTACCACAATTTTTAGAAAATTAATTATGTGATATATCAAAAAGCCACTGAGGTATGCACTTGAAATGGGTGAATTGCATGGTATGTAACTTATACCTCAGTAAAATTGTTTCAAAAAAACAAAAAAAAAAACTTAAGAGGTATGAGTCCCTGCCACCCCGGGCCTCTGTCTGGCCAGGGTTTGGTAAATCAGGCTGAGCCAATCACCTTGGCCGCACCCAAGGCACGAGCCCGTTGTGACCTGTATCCAGGTGGGCGGTCCTTCCTTTAGCTCTGCATTGAGCCCCGCCCCTGTCTCCAGAAGAGAAGGACCTGAAGGTCGCTGCCTGGGACCAACAGCGAAGATTCTAAGATGACTCTAAGGCTCGCCTCTCATTCCGACCCAGGTCAGAAGATCTTCCTGGGGGGAGCGGGGAGGGTATAGGTGGGAAACAGACAGGCCCCAGATAGCCCTAGCTTCTCCCCAACTCTCTGAGACCGGCAGGTTCCTCTGCCCCATGAGCTCCCAGCTCCGGCTCTGTGGAGTGGGGACGATGGCAGCATCTGCCTCAGGGACAATGCCCGGACACTTCCCACCTCCCCAGAGCAGGGACTTGTGTGTTCTCACTAAACAACAGGGCGGCTTCCTTTCCTTCTGTCAAATTCCCTCAGTGAAAGGGCCCCCTCTTCCAGTGGGTGGGGGCCGTGTTCGCCAAAGGGTCATAATGGTTTCCAATGAAACCGCTCCTGCAGGGCTGAGCATACAAGATGCTCCAGGAGGTCGGCGTGGCCTCAGAGGCAAACCGTGCTGAGTCCGGGAGGCAGAAAAGCCGGCCAGCTCGCCTGTGTCCCTACTGCAGCCCTCCACCCACCGAAGGGGCCCTGGCAAGACAGCCCCACCCTGGGCCACCATCCCCGATGTGGGCACCTCAGAGCATCACTACAAGGAAGGAGTCAGGGGCCACAGACTGGCCGCCCCCCAACTGCCCCCTGTTGCATGAATAACTCCCGCAGGGCACACACGCAGGGAGGCAGGTCTGCAGGGAATCTACTCCCTCCCTAAGGAAAGATTTTCCTCACCTCCTGTTTTCTGTATATTTTCCTAGCTTTATTGAGATGTAACTGACATGTAACATTGTATACGTTTAAGGTATCCAACGGTGTTGATTAGATACACTTCCACAGTGCAAGAGACCACCTTCAGTGTTAGCTAACACCTCCATCGGCTTACTCATTGCCACTTCTTTTTTGTAGCGAGGCTATTTAAGACCTATTCTCTTAGCAATTTCCAAGTCCGCCGTACAGCGTCACACACTGTAATCACCACGCGGCACATCGGATCCTCAGACCAGCTGACAGTCCCAGGGGAAATCAGCTTCCAAGTCGTCCTCACCACGCAGGGAACATGTGACCAAAACCATCGTGGACCCTCTGACCATCCCACCCACCAGCTTAACAGGGAGAAGAGCAAGACTTGTCCAGCCACGTCCTGCCCGAGTTCTTGACCCACAGAACCCAGAGGACACCATGAAATGGTTCTTGTCTTAAGTCACTAAGATTTAGAGTGGCTTGGTATGCAGTCAGAGTAACAGTTCACACTCCCGGGGTGACTCTGGGCATGCGGTCCCCCACCTCTCTGAGGCTCCGTTTTCCTGACACGTGGAAGGGGTCATCCCCACCGCCTCCCGGGGCAGGTGTGACGTTCCAACGAGATCATGGACATCGCGTCGTGACGCGGCGGCAGCCAGGGAAGGGTGGCTTCCCTTCTCATCACCATCACCGCTATTATTTTACCGTGAGGACAAGTCAGGCAGATGTCTCGGAGGCACAGCCAAAGCGTCACCACCCATCAGACACACATCAAGAGACGATGAACACAGTCATACGCCACCATGGGCTGGAGCTGAAATCAATCTTTTTTTTTTTTTTTTTTTTTTTTAAGCCAGAGAGACAGAGACTGATGGGTTTGCTGTAATCTACAGATTCCTCCTGGCCTCATGATATACGTGGACTTCCTCTTTTATAGATCACCCAAACTAAAATTTTTGGTGATTTTTATTTTCTGTTCCACAGACATGATATTTGAATCTTTACTCAAGCCCTGAAGAACACTCCTACCCTTTCAGCAAGAAATCGTATTCCCAGAGAGCCTGAGTCAGGAATAACCGGAAATACAGGGACAGGGAGGTTCACGAGAAGGCTCATCGCAGCTGAGAACACCCCAAAGCCGAGACATCGATGTCCGAGGCTAAGGAGGTCCGTGCGCCCTCGGCCCCCTGTTGCCTGCACCTACCGGCCTTTGACACACTCCTATGTTGACCGAAGACCACGAAAGGAGTTCAGCCTTCCTTCTGCCACCACACCCTGTGGCCTCAACCATCCCTGGACAACCTGCCCTTCCACAACCTTCACGCCCACTACCCGTCTGCTGCCTGCACTGCGTGCCTCCCGGGGGTCTTTCATGCCTGCCCTAGAAGTGCTCCCACCCCCTCCACCTCCGCTCCAAACCCCTGACGACAGACATTTGCCTGCCCTCAGCTCCCTCCCCCTTCCCTGCCCGCTCGCCAAGGTCCCTTCCCCTCCAGCAGCCTGTTTTGCCAGTTCATCCACAGTGCCTGCCTGAGAGCTCCAAGGCCCGCAAGTTCCCGCTCCAGCACCCCGTGCCGCTGCCCACACACCCCTGCTGCCTGGCCTGCCTTCTCCCCCAGCTCCGCCTGCCCTGCTGGCTTGGCCGTTCCCTGCTCGGGACTCGGCGCCTCTGCCCATCTGCTCCCGTGACGAGGTCCCACTGCCTCCCAGTTCCCATCACACTGGGTTAGGATCACCTGCTTGCGTCTCCCTGGTTCCAGAGTTCTTTTCCCACCCCACCCCCGCCTCCTGCACCCCTACCCCCCTACACACACACACACACACACACACACACACATGCCGCAGGCCCTCAACCCCGGTCTAATGCATGAATCCGTACACAGCTTTTGAATCAATAATGACATCTCCACACTAGACCATTATGCAGCCATTAAAAATGGTTTACTCAGAGTGTGAGATAACGTGGCGGCGAAATGTTTCCAGCATGTTGAATATCTGAAAGAGGACCAAACTGTATTTCCATGGCAATCCACAAGGGTGGTGGCAAGAAGGAGCTAGGACAAGATTGAAACAAAGTTCTGGGGCGCAGTGGCATCAGGGGGATGTTCCCACCCCTCCCTCCTCTATTCTACTGCGGCATTTTCAGACGTTCCTGTAATGAGATAAAATAGATAGAGAAATAAAATCAGGATCTTCTCACAAGGAGCCTCTGAACATACACACGGCTGAGCTCCCGGGGTCTGACACCACGGGCCAGGTGATGATGATGATGATGGATTGTGTTTTCACGGCTTCAATAAAGAGCCGTACCTGCCGCTCCTCGGGGCCATCGACGAGTTCAGGGTTGCTTTCGAGGCCTTTCCCACTGCAGCCGGGGCGGGAACTCCCGGCGTGTGCAGGCCTGACTCCTTCAGCCAGTTCACTCCCTGATGGACTGTTCCCGGACCAGACAGGCTGGCTGGGGGTCTGCACGGCGAGCAGAGCGGAGGGCTGGCAGGTGTCTCCCTCAGTGATCCACAGGCCGGCTGGGGTCTGCACGGCGAGCAGAGCGGAGGGCTGGCAGGTGTCTCCCTCGGACATCCACAGGCTACCCAACCCGATCTCCACAGTAAGGGGTTTGAGTTATTGAGCATTCTTGAGCCGTCGCCTTTAATAAGGAGAATATTGACTGCCACCCTCTAGCCAGGGTTTAAAACATCACCATGACCTTGACCTGTGGAGGACGGACCACACGGTGTGGACACCGCCCACTGGAATGAGTGTGGGGAGTTCTCTCACTTCGGCGCAGGTGTGTGGGGGCCCTAAAAAATGACCGCGGTCGCCAAAACTATCCCAAGCGACCTTCCTAGACAGTATGGGCATTCTGAATGTTCTGGGACCTTTCGATTTTCTTTTCAAGACATTAAAAACGCCCTTACTGATGGTTATAAATGTACTGGGGAACACAGAAATAGTAAGACCAATATTTATTTAGTACACAGTGACTCAGAACATTAGTAAGGGGACCAATCGTCCTCCTTCAGGGAGGACAGTCCTTCCTTTGTAAGTTCCGTCCTCCCTCAAAAAGTGTCCTCCTCCATGTCCTCCTTTTTGATACTGGAAGACTAATCTGTACATGTCCGTATTCGATTGATGCAGAGCCGATCCATTGCGTGGGGTGTGACGTATTTGCATCTAGACGAGAACTTTTTTCTTACGATTATTATTAAAAATTAATAGGCATGTAAGCATAATTACAATATAAAATATTACAAGTGTTTTTATTATGCATTTATCATATTATAGTGTATTATTGTTGCAGTGAATAAAATGTTTCTTTTATTGACGATATTGTTTTCTTCCATTTATTTTTGTCCTCCTTTTCATTGTAAAAATGTTGGTCACCTTAACATTAGACATATCGAGAATGCCGGTCTTTATCTCTTCCTTTAAAATTCATCGAGAGCAGTGTGGACAGCGCCGGCTTCTCCTGCTCGTCATGAAAGTCAGGACGCCGGGAACCTCCGGCTCCTGCCTCAGAGCTTGTCCTTTCAAGTCAAGATCAGTTCCAAGATTGCATCCACTGTGCTTTCAACACCCTGAAGTGTCTTCAAGAGAGATCCTTGCTGTGAAGTGTGTTTTTCCCCAGTGTCGTTTCCTCAGGCATCGTCACTGGCTCCGTCATGCCCCCGGGTGCCCATTCACATGTCCTCTGGCTTCCTCAGAGTCCCGAATAGCAGCCACCTCGCTCCAGGCTCTGTGATGTCCGCCCCCCGTCATTCCATTCAGATCTCTCTTCCAGCGTCATTGCTTTCCGTGCCTTGCTGAACGTCTCCATTGTGGGCCAGTCCCTCCTTGGGTTTTCCATTTTTGTAACACGCCGCACGGTTTCTCGCAGGAAGGTAAGGAGGCAACATTGCTGCACGCTTTGCTGTCCGCACGTGAACAGAAGCGCAGTGACCCTCCGGCCACAGACGTGGAAAGAAGTGACAGGGTTGTGAATCATGGGGTGATCTTTCACTCCCTCGGTGATCTGTGGACAGAAGGACTAGGGGCGAAGTCTGTCCCAGTGCAATAACTCCGTCACCTGGGCAGCTGCAAGCAAACAGTGTGGGTGTGGAGCTGGCCTTATCTCACTGAGCCGTGGTAACTGACATTGGCACCTACTGGATCTGCGCAAAGAGAAGGCTGTTTCTATTCCGGGGCTCTGGCCAGGGAAGATGTGGCATTTGGTTTAAAAAAAAAAAAAAAAGAATCTGGACTGCTCTGAGGTCAGATGAGAGGGTGTGCCATTTGTCCACGCACTTGGTCACTCAAACACACAGCCCAGCACCGGGCAGGGACTAGGGGCTGAGCGGTGTACAGCAGGAGCAACCGTGCCCAAGATGTGTACCCACTGCTGCTGCATGGGACAGGGCTCCGGGCCTCTGTCCCGGAACAGCCTGCGTTCCAGGCCTGTCTCATGACCTGAGCTGGGTCACCCCTCCTGGCTGGGACTGGGCTCTTTAGCTCCAAGCAGCGGCTAACACAGGCCCATGTAAGCAAGAAGGAAGTTACTGTAAGGCTCTGACAGAGTCACACAAGCAAGGAGAGCACCCCGGAGCCAGACAGGGACCTCAGACAGAGCAGCACCTGGACAGGACTGGGGATTCTATTTCAGGAAGCCACGATTATTTCATTCATCTGTTCTAACAAGTCACCCCAAGATTCAGTGGCTTAAAGCAAACCATTTCTTTTGCTCATGAGCCTGCTGTCTTGGTGGGTGTCGGCGGGGACAGCATGAACCGGCTGCACAGCCACCCGGGGACCCTCAGCTGGTGAGCGGTGAGAACAGGTCCTGGAAGGAGAGAGGGGCATGTCCCCATCAGCCTTCCAGACCCACCAGGCAACTGGGATCTGGAGGTGGATTAGGGACAATGCGGAGGGGGGGGGGGCAGGAGGTTGTAATTCTTACCAAACAGGAGTGACCGCCTTCAGCAGCCTGAGCTCTGAAATGGGATGGATGGGTCTCAATCAGAAAGGAGCGGAGAGACAGAACAGCCAACTGCCAGGGCAGAACTTTGGGTCAAACCAGCCAACTAGAAGAAGACACTGCTGAGACACCTGGGGACGTTGCTAAGATGGACCAGAGCGCAGATGGGAAGGAACAAGCTCTCGTGCTGTGAGGCGGGACAGTGGTATCCGTGGGAAACCCCCTTCCCCTTCAGGGGTGCGCTGCAGGCAGGATGTCCGGGTCCGCATTCAAATCCCTCAGCCCAAAGGACGGACGGGCACGTCATGAAGAAAGGAGAGCCAAATCTTGAGAGCGGTTCAAGCAAGGGTGTGGGCGAGGCACAAGCCCACAGATTGTGTCCTCAACTTTTGTACCCCTCTGAAAGTCTTCATAATAAGATGTTTTTGAAATTAGAAAAAATCCAAGGGCTGACAGGGACCAGGAAAGTAGCTCCCTTTTATAGACATGGATGCACAATGTGCACATTATTTCACTTGGTAAAAAAAAAAAAAAAAATCTCAGGTTCATTTATCTAAAGAAAACAAAACACTAATTCAGAGAGATATATGCGCCCCTATATTCACTGCCTCGTTATTTACAATGGCCGAGATATGGAAGCCACCTAGGTGTTCAATAGATGAGTGGATAAAGAAGTGTGTGTGTGGAAGCGCCATGAAAAAGAACTAAATCTTGCTGTTTGTGACAATATGCATAGACCTAGAGGCTCCTGCGCTAAGTCAGAGAAAGACACACACTGTATCATTTCGCTTGTCTGTGCAATCTAAAAAAGGAAAAGACGGAAACAAATGAACAAACAGAACAAACAGAGTCATAGATACAGAAAAACTGATAGTTTCTAGAGGGTTGAACAGCTAGGAGACAAAAAGGTAGTTGTAACATAAGTCACGGGGATAAAATGTAGCGCATAGGGAATGAAGTCCATAACATCCCAATAACTTTGCAGGTCAACGGATAGCGGACATTTTGTACAATGTATAATATAAATGTGAAGTCTCATGTTGTACACCTGAAACTAATATAATGTATGTCAACTATACTTTAATTTAAAAAGAGCTTTACATTCCAGAATGACAATTAGGCGTGGAAAAAATAAATGAATAAGAAGCCCAGGTAGCTGTCGGTCCTGTCTCGGGGTTGCGCAGGAGGGCACTGGTTCAGAGGCTGCAGAACCCGCAATATCTCACAGCTGCCCCAGGACCCAGGCGCCAGGGCTGCAGCCTCTGCGGAGCAGGGGAAGCAGGACACCAGGCCTACCCAGAGGAGGCGCCGAACCCTGCAGTTGGAGATCCCATCCCTGCTTGGGGCAACCGGGACCTCTGAGCCGCCTTTGTTCTGCCTCCATGGACCATTCAGCCCCGGGTTCTGGAGGACAATGGTCCCTGCTGTGCAAGGAGGCAGTGTCCATCCTGGGCAGCACAGTGGGGACCAGGTGGGCCCTGTTCCCCAGGCAGGCAGGCAGGCAGGCAGGCAAGTGCCTCCTGGGCTCAGTAGGAGGAGCCTGGACTCCGCTAGGGGACAAGTACATGTCACTCTGCACAGGCTGGTCACTCCTGCCTGAAATATTCTAGAATGCTGTGTCCCTTAGACGTTGGTGAACCGGGGGCTCGGGACTCAGCTCTCCCTTCCTTCCTCTCACCCCACCCTCACTCCCGCTGCAGAGCACACAGTGGGCACTCCAGGAGCAGTTGTTGAATGAATGAGTGACGGCAACGACCCCACTACTCAGCACTACACAGCCAGTACCTAACGTCCCCCCTGGCAAATGCAGGGGCAGGGGGGGGCAGCGCTCAAGGTCTATTGAACAGAAGTGAAGAGAATGTTCAACCTCATTGGTATTCAGACAGGAATTAAAACAAATATCTTCCATCCATGATATTTGCAAAGGTCAAACAAATTAGAATACCTAATGCTGAGCAGCACGTGATAAATAAAATAAGAGAAACTTTCTGGAGAGTAATTTGGCAACACGTGTCAGGAAAATTAAAGATGGCTCACAGTTTTTACACAAAATGGTATGGACAGGACTCTCTCTTAAGAAAATGATTCCAACCAGACCAGGCAGTGGCACAGTGGATAGAGCGTCAGACTGGGATGCGGAGGACCCGGGTTTGAGACCCTGAGGGCGCCAGCTTGAGTGCAGGCTCATCTGGTTTGAGCAAAGCTCACCAGCTTGAGCCCAAGGTCGCTGGCTCAAGCAAGGGGTCACTCAGTCTGCTGTAGCCCCCTGGTCAAAGCACATATGAGAAATCAATCAATGAACAACTAAGGAGTGACAATGAAGAATTGATGTTTCTCATCTCTCTCCCTTCCTGTCTGTCCCTATCTGTCCCTCTCTCTGACTTTCTCTGTCTCTGCCACACACACAAAAAAAGAAAATGATTCCAGCCCTGGCCAGTTGGCTCAGTGGTAGAGTGTTGGCCCAGTGTATGGAAGTCCCAGCTTCAATTCCCAGCCAGGGCACACAGGAGAAGCGCCCATCTGCTTCTCCACCCTCTCCTTCCTCTCTGTCTCTCTCTTCCCCTCCCACAGCCAAGGCTCCATTGGAGCAAAGTTGGCCCAGGCGCTGAGGATGGCTCCATGCCTCACCTCCACCCACACCCTTGCCTCTGGCACTAGAATGGCTCTGGTTGCAATGGAGCAATGCCCCAGATGGGCAGAGCATAGCACCCTGGTGGGCATGCTGGGTGGATCCTGGTCGGGGGCATGCGGGAGTCTGTCCATCTGCCTCCCCGCTTCTAACTTCAGAGAAATACAAAAAAGAAAAAAAAAAGATTCCTAGATCTGGGGGACGGGTGGGAGTAGGGAGTCTTCATGCACAAGTAGTGTTCACTCACTCAGTGTTGGTTATAAAAGAAAAGATTTAAAAAGAAAAAAGAAGCAACCTAATTACCCAACAATCGGGGGTGATTAAGTAAATGAAGACACATCTCTCATAGGAAGAGCGCAGCCCGTAATGGCCACTCCTCCCTGCTAGGACTTGAGAGCCCAGAAATCTGCTTTATTAAGGGTGAACTTGGAGGGGAGGGGGAATGAGCTGGGGACTCCTACTCCACTGCCCCTCCCCTTGGGCCTCTGGGGAGAGACCGGTACAAAGGCTGGACTCTAACATGGGAGAACTCAGAGCCTCTTCTTAGAACAGCGGCCAGGTAAGGCACCTCCTCCATGAATACTGTAACCCCGCCCAATAGGGAAAAGTTGCCCAATGGATGACAGGCTCTTAGCATTTCCACCAATCACAAAAGCCAAGGGGGTGGGAGGCAGGCCAAGGATTATCCCTTCCCAAGAGGTTCCCCCCCCCCTCCTTCCTCCTGCAGCACACTAGGGACATCTGCTATAAAATTTGTGGGGCCCAGCACAAAAGGAACATGCAGAGCCCCTCATTCAAAAAGCAGGGGGTACTAAAACAGCCTGACCAGGCAGTGGCACAGTGGACAGAGCGTTGGACTGGGACACAGAGGACCCAGGTTCGAAACCCTGAGGTTGCTGGCTTGATCATGGGCTCATTGGCTTGAGTACAAGGTCGCTGGCTTGAGCATGGGCTCATCTGGTTTGAGCAAGGCTCACCAGGTTGAACCCAAGGTCGCTGGCTTGAGCAAGGGGTCACTCGGTCTGCTGTAGCCTCCCAGTCAAGGCACATATGAGAAAGCAATCAATGAACAACTCAGGTGCCGCAAGGAAGAACTGATGCTTCTCGTCTCTCTCCCTTCCTGTCTGTCTGTCCCTATCCGTCCCTCTCTCTGCCTTTCTCTCTCATTTATTTTCATGACTTGTCACAGTGTTATTTACTTGCTATTTATTACCAACTGAAATAAAGGGGAAAAAGTCAAAATCACTGGCATGAATTTTATCACTCATCATTCTGTGGCGCGATTCCAGGTTTAAATGCACGTATAAGAGCCCTGAGCTGGCTGGCCTGCAGGCTCGCTGAGATACCGGGTTCACATCTGGGAGCCCGCACGTGCGTAGGCGCTTTGATCTCCCAGAGCGGTGGTAACGCCTCCTGAAACCAGCGCATCTGTTTTTATTCCACTTACTTTGAGGCTCACGCATTCTACACCCACTGCGACCCCGGCTTGGGGATGGATAAGGGCTGAGAGGAAGAGGAACCGTGGTGGCCTGTCTCCCATGGGCGGCGGCGGCATTTTCAGCATCAGTGATCAGCTGACACGGGGGAGTACCATGAGCAAGAAAGGCTGTGATCGGGCTCCTTGCTCCTCGGTGCTTTTTAGAATGTCACTGCCTCCTCTCTGCATTCAAAATGCGTTCTGGTTCCCAGAGAAAGCGTGGCCTGTCTGGGCTGTCAGTGCCCCTGCTCACGCCATCAGGGGCATGCTGCATTCTGACCGCCCCGCTGTGCGTGGGAGCGCAGCCGCACTCCCGAGTGAACGCCAGGGGAGTGTGCCGTGGGAGCTGCGCGAGGAACAGCGGGAACGCTCGCTGCACGTGCCACCTCCGCTCACGCACCCGCTCCACCGTCCCATCAGACATCACTTACAAAACAGGGACTCGGAGATCAAATTACTCAAAACTTCAGGACGGTAACAGCAGAGCATCTGGCCAAGCACAGGGTCCTTCTGAGTGTGGGGTCCTACAGGACTGCATGAGGGGCGGGGAGTGTGAAGCCAGCCCTGTATGTAGCAAAGCACTGTAAAATCCTTACAACCTCACGCCTAATTAGAAAAGTAGCCTTCAAAGTGGTTTCCATCGGGAGAGTACAGCTTTTATAAAAGCGGAATGGGCATTTTACAAAAGACTGGAAGGAACTAAGTGGGAACAGAGTATCTTTGTGCAGGACTGCAGGCTGCTCCTTCCTGCTGGTCTGTGTTGTTGCTCTGTCACCCTGTCCCTGAAGCCCCTGACTTTTCCAGACAGTTCCCAGTTCCAAGACCTCAAACACCTTTTACAGAAACATCCCTTTAGCTCTGGGGACTCTCAAAATAAAAACCAAACACCGAAGCACGTATAAACAACCAGGAGATGATGTGGAAACACTTACTAGAATTTGATTTCCATCTTGCAGAAAGAAAATGAGAAAACCCCTACTCCGTGACGGCACCAACCTTTAAGTTAGGGCTAATTAACAGTAAGTGAGCCTGTGGCTTAGCGAGGGAGGTGCGACAGCAGTAACCCCTTCGCAAGGGGACACCTTTCACATCTCTAGGTCTTTGCTCCTTACAGCCTTGTGACAACCCAGGGCTCTGTGTAGGGGAGCAGGGTAGGGAAACTGAGGCTCAAAGAGGAAATGCGCTTTGGCGGAGAACACCCAAAGGTGTCCTATCGTCACCCCTGTCCCTGCCCCCACCCTTAAAATGGAGACAACATGGGTCTGTAAACCCCGGGGAAGCTTACCCAAGTGACACTCCTGATTGGAGGCAAAAGGAGCAGAGATCTAAGCAGTGAACATCCTGACTTTCCAAAGTCAAAGGCTGGTTCTCCCCACGCTCCCTCTGGGCTGGCTTTAGGGCCACTGTCACAGGCAATGCCCCCTCTTAGCCCTGGTGTAGAGAAATGGACTTGGGTGGCCAGTCTGTCAACAGCTCTGAGGTCCCGTCTGACTCTGACCCCTGAAGCGCAAACATCATTGTGAGTGGTGGACAATATTTATGAAATACGGACGGTGCCTCAGGGCCCGGGCTAGGCACATTCCCGTACACCGAGCTATTGAGTGCCATGAGTTCCCTGAGAGCATTGCTTTCGCCAAGCAGGGCGGGGAGTTCGTGGAGAGGAGGGTACCACATCCAACAACTGGGCGTCCCTCGTTTCACATGATCTAGGCAACAATCCACAGAAGAAACGAAGGCTCAGAGAGACAGACAGGCCTGCCCGGGTTAGGGACCAGAGCCAGACCCACTGAACGTGGGTCTCCCGACTCCAGATCTTGGGTCTCTCATCTGGTTGGAAACACGGGCTCAGTGGTCCTACCAGGAAGGGGCACCAGAACTGGAAACTTTGATTTGAATCCAGTTAAAGAGCTCCAACACAATTCCTATGACAGAAAACAAAGCAATCAAAACCCTTCTGGGATGTCTGTCTCTCGAATCCCAGTGGCAAGCGACAAGGCAGCTTCCCGGGTTTCCAGAAGACCAGTTAACAGCGGTCAGCGTAGGGTGCCACTGGCTGCAAGTAACAGAGACTCGGCCTAAAGTCTGAAATGCACCAGCTCCTGGAACAGAAGTGAGTGGACACCGGGCCTGGTTCATCCAGAGAATCACAGATGTCACTGGCCTCCCCAGTCCTCACTCCCTCTCTGCCCTGCCGTCAACAGTGTTGTTGGCTTAAGACTTTCTGCCTTCCTGGTCTCAAGGAGGCTGATGGCAACAATGGACACTTCCAAGTTCCACCACAGGACGGGGACTGGCTTCCTGCAGCTCTCTCTACTGTCCACCCGCCCTCCAGGACGGCTGCCTTGTCCATCCTGGAACCACAAGGGAGCACAAGGGAGATGGGGGCACCCTCGGACCACACTGGCCCAGGCCATGGCCACAGGTCTCTTGCTGGGAACCACCGTGTTCTCAGAGGGGTGAGGACACTAACTGTTCAGGAGAGCAGCCACAATACAGACCACAGGGGTACAAATTTGGCTGAATGCTGGATCTTCCACAAAAAGCACTCCCCCCCCCCCTTACAGGGTAGACTGGGTTCGGGCAGAACACTGGCGTTATCCAGGGCATGGGTTCAAAACGTGAAGATAGCTTCACGGGGTAGCAATGGCCCAAAGGCTCAATGGAGAGAAGCCAGTGCCCCTTCCGACCTCATCTATTTCTGAGCAAGTCACTTCCCTCCTCTGAGCTCTCCCTTCCTGCCCTCTACATAAAACCAGGATCTCTCTGCAGAGATAAACTGATTACTCTGAAGCCATGTGGCACATACAAGGATGCCAAGGACACGAGGTTAGAGAAACAGAGAGATGTTTCTTTCCATGGATGAAAGAGGCATGTGCCAGCCCTGGCCTACTGCTCAGGGGTAGAGCATTGATCTGGTATATGGATGTCCCAGGTTCGATTCCCAGTCTGAGCACACAGGAGAAGCGCCCACCTGCTTCTCCACCCCTCCCCCTCTCGCTTCTCTATTTCTCTCTCTCTCTCTTCCCCTCCTGCAGCCAAGGCTTGATTGGAGCGAGTTGGCCCTGGGTGCTGAGGATGTCTTCATAGCCTCTGCCTCAGGCACTGAAAAGAGCTTGGTTGCAGAGCAATGGAGTAACACCCCTGATAGGAAGAGCATCGCCCCCTAGTGGGCTTGCCAGGTGGATCCCAGTCTGGGCACATGTGGGATAGTGTCTCTGCCTCTCTTTCTCTCACTGAAAAAAGGAAAAAAGAAAAAAAGAAAGTGAGAGGCATGTGCCTATAACAGAGTTTGCAAGCAGAGACGTTGGAGGGAGGGACAGCTGTGGACCCAGCAGAAAGGCATGCCCCAAAGTGCAGTACCCATCAGGCATCTGGAAGTGACTGTGGCTTCCCAAAGAGACCAGCCACCAATGGCCACCTCCCCTGGCTGTGAGCTTCCATGTCTGGTCCACCACTGCCTGCCCGCAGCCAGACCCAGAGGAGGCAGTGCTGGGTAAATGCGGCCATGTGGAGGATGGAGCTATGCTGTCAATCCAGTCCAGTCCAAAAACACCTACTGAACACACCCTACAGTTGAGCCTGGGGCTGCAGCCAGAGAGCAGAGCCAGGGAGAGAGTCCTTCCTGGGGCCACATCTGGCTCTTGATAAAATTCTAAAGAGATTTCCTGGCATTCCCTTACCTTTAGGACCCCTGTAGGGCCCAGGTCCCTGCATTGCCCTAACAGCCTCAACTGCAACAACCCTCTCTCCAACACCCACCTAACCTTGAAAAGTTCTCTGTGCCCCAAGGTGACCTGCACCTATGCCCAACCCTCAACCCCCAATCAGCTGAGCTAAGCCAAGAATTAGGGAAACAAAAAACTGCTCTGTTTCACACTAAATTGTGAGTGACTAACAAAACCTAAGTGCTTTCCCCAGGTACTTGAGATCTGGAGAACAAGAGACTCAGAAACATAAGCGGGACTCCCACTGGTGAAGATGGCATTTAACTTGAGATGCAAAAGATAAGAAGGAGTCAGCCATGAGAAGTGAAGCTGTTCGCGTAGAGGACACAGCCAGTGCAAATGCCCAGAAAAAAGGAAAATGGCCTGCTTGAGCGACAGGAAGCGAGCCAGAGCCACTGGGGTGCACTGAAGGAGTGTTTGTGAACCAGGTGACCTGGTAGAACAGGCACCTGTACACCTGGGTCTTTTCAAACTCCCGGCATCCACTGTTTGCTCATGAAGCTCTTACAAGAACAAGACTTCGCCCTGGCCGGTTGGCTCAGTGGTAGAGCGTCGGCCTGGCGTGCAGAAGTCCCGGGTTCAATTCCCGGCCAGGGCACACAGGAGAGGCGCCCATCTGCTTCTCCACCCCTCCCCCTCTCCTTCCTCTCTGTCTCTCTCTTCCCCTCCCGCAGCCGAGGCTCCATTGGAGCAAAAGATGGCCTGAGCGCTGGGGATGGCTCCTTGGCCTCTGCCCCAGGCACTAGAGTTGCTCTGGTTGCAACAGAGCGATGCCCCGGAGGGGCAGAGCATCGCCCCCTGGTGGGCAGAGTGTCGCTCCCTGGTGGACGTGCCGGGTGGATCCCGGTTGGGCTCATGAGGGAGTCTGTCTAACTGTCTCTCCCCGTTTCTAGCTTCAGAAAAATACAAAAAAAAAAAAAAAAAAAAAAAAAAGAACAAGACTTCTACATTTTAATGGCACTGTTTATTAAATGCTTCTAACAGACCGATGCTGGGTTGAGTGCTTTCTGTATTAGCATAATCGCTGATTGTCCCAACAACCCGGTAAATCCTTAGTATTTCTCCCTTTACAAAGGAAGACAGCGAAGTTCAGAAAGAGTCAGTAACTTGTCCGAGGTTGTGCAGCATGGGAGGAACCAGAAGCAGGGAGTTGAACACCAGCCACTCTGACATCCAAGTCTGTGACCACGCTGTGCTCTGAGCACAAAATGCAAACAAGATGCAACGGTGGGAACACCAGCGTTCTTGCAGGGAGGCCGGAAATCTCAATTCTAATTCTAATTCTAATAATTATTGCTATTGCTCCCTCTGCTAGACCCTGTCCCCTGCTCCCCACCCCCGGAGGGCAGGAGCTCCTGCTTTTGCCCCTCTCTGCATCCCTAGCACCTGAGCCCTATGCCCTACAAGCAACTGGAACTCAGTCTGGGGTGCGGACAAAGGCCGAGCCTCAGTTTCTTCATCTATAACACGGGGATGAGAGGAACATGTGGATGGTGTGTGAGGCCCCAGAGCATCGCGGGAACTCAGCATACTCCAGCTGCCAGCTAACAATCTCTAATTCCCAGGTGACTCCTCCACCCTCTATCTCTCCTGACCCTCCCAGAAACCCCAAGTCCTGTAGGCAGAATGACATTGGTCACGCCATTTTACATACAGGGAAACTGACAGGGTGAGAGGAGCCTCTGCGACATCACAGGACTTCCTTCTAGAACATGGGCTGCCAAGGGGCAGGATCCCCGTTCAGTCGCCAGGGCTAAAACAGGGACTGGCACGCAGTAGGTGCTCGGTGACTACTGCCAATGAATGGACAGGAGCTCAGAACCATCACTCCTTCAACTCTGCGCTTGCCCTGCCTACGAGCTGGTACCTGTGTGAAAGAGGGGGGCAGACAGGCTGGAGAAGGAGTTCATGTTTGCAAATGTCCCCTATGGGTCAGGCGGGGTGCTTTTTACTCTTCTTGATCACTAAGCTGTGTGCGCCATCCCATCATCCTTCACGTGGAGATGGGAAAACGGAGGCTTCCTCCAGAAAGCGAGGCCAGAGTGACCTGCCAAGATCCCCTCACTTGGCCAGAGCCAGACCACTGGGGCACCTGCCAGCAACCCAGAGGCCTTCCACCCTCTGCCACTCAGCAGGCTGGGAGCAGACAGAACACCCAGACACACATACGCTGATTTCTCCACAGCCTCACCAAGACAAGCACAAAGGGCTGCTTCTAGCTCCCTGGGCCCCAGAAAGCCCTCGCTGGGGCAGAGCCCGCACCCAGCCCTGAGCAGCCCAGCCCTCTCTACACACACACACACACTCACTCACTCACTCACACCATCGGCAAAGCATGACTCAGCGGTTCTCTGGCAGGGAGCGGGCGTGCTACCCACAGCATCCCCCGGCCCAGGTTCCACACCCAGCCTCTGCTCCCGGGGTCAGCACACCCCAGGAGCCCGCCCTGCGCGGGCCCAGCACACCCCCGGCCTCCGCAGGGCTCTGCTACCGGTTCGGCTCCATTTCCGGCGGAGCCAGGCAGCAACGCGGCGGCCACCACCCAGGAATCGAGTCACCGTCGCTGCTCCGGAGCCCACACGGGTTCCCCGACACGGGCACCCAGGCGCACCAGCCCCGCGGCACGGCATGACCAGGGTCCCTCCCACTGGGGCACCCATCAGGGACTTCTCGCTAAAAACCCACAAACACTTCTGCACGTAGCCCAGCAGCCCTTAGGAGAGATGCAGATAGACAGTCCCTAAACCCAGGAGCGTCTCCGGCACGCGTCCCCACCGCGGCAAGGTGACACCTCGCGCTAGCTCTCCCCATCTTGAATCCCGCTTCACTCCTCAGGTCCCAGGGTGCATCCCCGGAGCTGTCCCACCATCTTCCCTGGGCAAGGTGGAGGTGGCGCTGGGGGGGACCCTAGGAAGTTACTGGCCTATGAGAGGCGTTGACCTTCCGAATTCCACCAGCCTCCGGGCGGGGCTGGGCTTGGGCTTGTAGGGCCATTTTAGGGGATTTCAAATGCAGGGCCCCTTTGGGGTGGCATGTCCCACTTTTTTTTTCAAATTCTGACAGTTTGGGGCCAGCTGCTTCTGTCTCAGTATAACTCACCAGGAATAAAAGACCAACCCCAAACCAGCCGCCTTCTCCCACCCACTAGGGGCCCTGCCTCTGGAGGCACAGGGAGGGGCCGAGGACAGTGAGCCGCTCCCGGGAATCTGCCAGTGGGTGGTTTTTTTTTCTGGGTCCCTTGTCGTCTCCGGGGAGTGGGCAGCCTAGAAAATTCTGTGGGCTTTGGACAGGGCTGAAATGGCAAATCCAGGCTTCTAAACCATTAAATTTCCCCGGGATTTCACCACCTTAGCCGCAGGAATGGCCTTTTTAAAAATGATAGCCAAGGCCGATCCAGGATGCCACCAGGCCTGGGGGTGGAAAGCCGCCTGCCCGAGGGCGGCGCTGAGGAGGGCGCTGCCCTGTCGAGCGGCTGGGCAGCGGCGGCCGGTGCCATGGGGCTCCCTCCCTCCGGGCCCCGGGGTGGGGTGGGGTAGGGCGGGGGGACACGACACACAGCGCGCGGTCCAAACCTTCGGAGGGCATTCGGTGCGACGGCATCCCCACGCCGCGGCCGGCCGGAGGGGGCCTCAGACAACACGTACGTTACCTTCAGTCACATAGCTGTGGTCCCGCAGGAAGCTGTGGTTAATTTTCCGCGTGTCCGTGTCCTCGCCCATTGAAGGCCGTGCCCGGTGCCCTGGGCATGCCCTGCCGCCGCACACCGTTGCAATCCGCAGAGGTCGCGCCGGGCGCGCGGGCCATGCCGCCGCAGCCTAGCAGGGGTGCGGGCCGCCGGGGCCCCGGGGGGCGGACATAGCGGCCGGGGGCGGCCGGGGACAGGCGAGGGCGGGCGCCGCGGTCAGGCGAGCGCGCGGCGGGCGGGCGGCGGCCGCGGGTGGGGGCGGGCCGGGGCCCGGGTGCGCATCCCGGCCGGTGCGCGCTGCGTCCGTGCGCCCGGCGGCGGCGGCCTGCTGCCGGGGCGCCTGGCTGCGGCGGCGGCGGCGGCGGCGGCAGGGGACGCGCGCGGCGCTGCGCCGACCGAGCCGGGGCCGAGCCGGGCTGCGCGGGCTGGGGCCGCTGCTGCTGCCGCTGTCGCAGGCCCCTCCCTCGCGCCGCCCGCTCCTCCGCCCCCGCGGCCCGCCGCCCGCCGAGCGCCGGCCGCCCAGCACCCTGCAGGTGGAGCCGCGCCCCGGCAGAGACTACACCTCGGCGCTCCGGCCCTCACGGGCGGTGGGCACCCTTGGTGTCCGGGTGCGCCTGCGGGGGAGGAAGAAAGGAGATGGCCAGGTTGGGGAGGTGGCGCTGGTCAGCTGCGCTTTGAGGGGGCACCTTGAGTGCCCAGGTGCTGCAATTATGGAAGAGATGACCAATTGGAGGGGGATTAGAAGAGGGGAGGGCAGGTGGGCAGCTTGCCGAGGGCAGCGATCAGAACAACAGGGAGAGGGAGGAAGAGTACAGGGTCCCCTTCATTGGTACACGAGGTGGATAGGACACGTTCTGAGGGGCCCCTGGAGGGTGGGAGACATACTGGGGGAAGAGGAGCGGAAAGGGTCAACACTCTACAAAGTAAAGCTCTGGATGAGATGGCTGGGGGTAGTTGGCCTCCTCCAGGCAGTGCTCCGTGATCTCTCCTCATGCTTACCTTTCTACTTATTGGTGAGACAAAGTGTTGAGACAACCCTGGTTGCACTCCAAAATCTGGCTGTAAACGTGGGGATTCCGCCTTCCCACCCTTCTCCCCACCAAACCCAGGCCTTCTTCCAGGCAGGGACCTCCCTGCCTGCCTTCCTTTGTCACCAGTGTAACCTGAATCACATGGTACACGGTGCCTGGCACAGAACAGGCCCTCAGAAATATTTGTCCTCTTTCATAGACCTCCACGTTGACCCTTACCTGGTGAATCGAGTCCCCTGCATGGAGCACAGGCCCCAGTGGAGGCTTCAGAGGTGTTGAGGAGGGAATGGGTCAACCCACGCAGTCTTTTTCTGGGTGCTTAGCAGACCCTCTTCGGAAAGGGAGGGGAGGAAAGGTGCCCACTGCCTTGGACAGGTAACTGAGGGGGTGAGATGTTAGCGAGGTTGGAGCCCCAGGTGGGAGGTGGAGCCCATCTCCCCAGCACCACAATCCTGTGCTGCTCTTTGCTCCTCTCACCTGGAGTGTTTTGGGGACTCCAGGTAGCTCCCCAAACTGCAGTGGGGGCAGGAGAGTCCAGAAAGGGCTGGGCCAGGCAGGCTGGTGTTACGGGAGGCGGGGGGTCGGAAAGGTGGGTGCTACTGCCTGAGGTTTCTTGCTGGGGAGCGGGAGGGACTTTTCACGGCTAGGTTCAGTTTTCATTCACCAGAAGAGCCCTGTATGGAGCTATGAGGAGGTGAAGTGCCCCCCACACTGCCCCCCTCAGCACCCTGCAGGGCGGAACAGGAAGGGCCAGCGCCAGCCCTGCCCTTACCCAGCGCCAGCCCTGCTTCACCCTCAGCTTTCCCCGCAATGTACGACCTCCTAGCACAGGTGTGCAGACTCAGGGCGAGCAACAGGTCAACACAGGGCCACCGGGAGGGAAGGAGGCTGCCTCCACATCTTCTCTCACCCTCACCTGGTCCGCTCGATGCCCCGCACCTCACATCCTGAACCAACACCCCTCTCTGTTCCCTCTTCACCCCCTTAGTCCACGAGAGTGAACTGACTTCAGCTTCAGACCCCCAGACATTGTAGGTTGAAGTCCAGACGCCAAGAGGGCCGAGCCAGCACAGCCTCGCCTGTGACGTGCCATCTCGTGGACCCGGCCGCCTCACGTGAGCACAGCCTCGCCTGTGACGTGCCATCTCGTGGACCCGGCCGCCTCACGTGAGCACAGCCTCGCCTGTGACGTGCCATCTCGTGGACCCAGCCGCCTCACGTGAGCACGGCCTCGCCTGTGACGTGCCATCTCGTGGACCCGGCCGCCTCACGTGAGCACGGCCTCGCCTGTGACGTGCCATCTCGTGGACCCGGCCGCCTCACGTGAGCACAGCAGTCGCCTGTGACGTGCCATCTCGTGGTCCCAGCCGCCTCACGTGAGCACAGCCTCGCCTGTGACGTGCCATCACGTGGACCCGGCCGCCTCACATAAGCACAGCAGTCGCCTGTGACGTGCCATCTCGTGGACCCGGCCGCCTCATGTGAGCACAGCCTCGCCTGTGACGTGCCATCTCGTGGACCCGGCCGCCTCACGTGAGCACAGCCTCGCCTGTGACGTGCCATCTCGTGGTCCCGGCCGCCTCACGTAAGCACAGCAGTCGCCTGTGACGTGCCATCTCGTGGTCCCAGCCGCCTCACGTAAGCACAGCAGTCGCCTGTGACGTGCCATCTCGTGGTCCCGGCCACCTCACGTGAGCACAGCCTTGCCTGTGACGTGCCATCACATGGACCCGGCCGCCTCACGTAAGCACAGCAGTCGCCTGTGACGTGCCATCTCGTGGTCCCGGCCGCCTCACGTGAGCACAGCCTCGCCTGTGATGTGCCATCTCGTGGACCCGGCCGCCTCACGTGAGCACAGCAGTCGCCTGTGACGTGCCATCTCGTGGACCCGGCCACCTCACGTGAGCACAGCCTCGCCTGTGACGTGCCATCTCGTGGACCCGGCCGCCTCACGTGAGCACAGCAGTTCTCTGTGACGTGCCATCTCGTGGACCCGGCCGCCTCACGTGAGCACAGCCTCGCCTGTGACGTGCCATCTCGTGGACCCGGCCGCCTCACGTGAGCACAGCAGTTCCCTGTGACGTGCCATCTCGTGGACCCGGCCGCCTCACGTGAGCACAGCCTCGCCTGTGACGTGCCATCACGTGGACCCGGCCGCCTCACGTGAGCACAGCCTCGCCTGTGACGTGCCATCTCGTGGACCCGGCCGCCTCACGTGAGCACAGCCTCGCCTGTGACGTGCCATCTCGTGGACCCGGCCGCCTCACGTGAGCACAGCCTCGCCTGTGACGTGCCATCTCGTGGACCCGGCCGCCTCACGTGAGCACAGCAGTTGCCTCACAGGGTCGGTGGGGCAGAGTCCAGGCCTCGCAGGAGCCTTTCCTCAGTGCCCCGAAATGCTCGCGTTATCACCAAGGTGGGCCTCACCCTAATTCCGGTCCTTTACCCCTCCTCTCTGATCTTGGGGAGACCCCCCCTCACCCCATGTTCTCCATCTGTCCACCATCCCATCTTCTAGGACACCCTGGACCACAGAGAAAGCGGCCCGTCCTGGCCCAACACAGCAATCCATTCCCTTCCTCAGCTCTGAGCCAGGCTGGAGACCCTGGAGGTGGGGGTCTCCAGCCTCGCCAGGCTCCAAGGCTGAGGGTCAGCGCCTCTGCACCCTCCCCTCCCCACCCACCCCATGCAGCCTCCTCCGACTCCCTGGGGGCTCGTGCACACTGTCGCCTCCATTCCTCTGATGTGCCACTACGCCCTCCCTTGGGCTCCTGCCCCCCTCCCCATCTCGTGCCATCCGTTGCTTCCTCTCCTCTGCGCCCATCCCTGCTCCCAGGCACGAGTGAGCTCCCGGTCCTGCCCGTCTGTCCTCCGTCCTCGGCCTGTCTCTGTGTGGACTCCTCCCTGTTCTGTCACTCATTCATGACGAAGGTCTGTCGAGCGTCTCCTCTGCGCAGACACCTTCCCAGCACAGGAGTAGAGAGTCCAGCAGAACAGACAGAAGGCCCCCGCTCCTGTGGGGTTGACCTCCCCGTGGGGCGAGATCAACAAGACAGGTGAACATGTAACCTGTGGGTCACGATGAGCAGGGGTGGAGGTGCGTGGTGAGGGGCGGTCTGTGCATCAAGGGTGAACAGAGAGGACCTCTCTGATAAGGGGACACTTTTCAGCATCTCTCTGGGTCCCCCCATGGCAAAGCCGACTTGGGTCTTTTCCACGTTAAGAGAAAGTCCTGATTCCACGTCCCCGTCCAGCTGCCAGCACACTGCTCGCCTCCCCTTCAAGACCGGCGTGGGAAAAGATCACGTCGACACTCGCCCTCTACTCTTGCTCACCCCCCTCACTCGATGCTGGAGCCCCCACCAGCCTGGCTTCTTACCACCACCCCCTCCCACCCCCCAAAAGATGCTCTGGTCCCTCCGGCGTTGGTAATGACTTTCCTGCTCCTGACTGTGGGCAAGTGGCTGGCCTCCCCCCTTCGCTGAGGTCGCAGCAGCTGCCACCCTGGGGGCCACCCCGCCGCTCCTTCCCTTCACGTGCATGACGCCACCTTCCCCTGGGGTCCCTGAAATGCTGTGTCTCAGACGGCTTCCGTTTGCCCCAACCTTGTTTAAATGGGCTTATCGTACGTGTGCAGAGGAGTGCACGAAAGTTAGATGCTCAACTCGTCACAGAGCAGGCACTGTGTCGCCACCACCACAGCAGGAAAGGAGGACACTGCCAGCCTCCAGGGCCACCCTCGTGACCCGCCCCGTCCACGCCAATCATGATCTCACCAACTTCTAACACTGACGTTGCTCCTGGGGGCTTTCTGGAAATAGCACCATAGACCAGGGGTCCCCAAACTACGGCCCGTGGGCTGCTTGCGGCCCCCTGAGGCCATTTATCCGACCCCCACCAAACTTCCAGAAGGAGCACCTCTTTCATTGGTGGTCAGTGAGAGGAGCACATTAACCAACTCATTAGCCAAAAGCAGGTCTATAGTTCCCATTGAAATACTGGTCAGCTTGTTGATTTAAATTTCCTTGTTCTTTATTTTAAATATTGTATTTGTTCCCATTTTGTTTTTTTACTTTAAAATAAGATGTGCAGTGTGCATAGGGATTTGTTCATAGTTTTTTTTTATAGTCTGGCCCTCCAACGGTCTGAGGGACAGTGAACTGGCCCCCTGTGTAAAAAGTTTGGGGGCCCCTGCCATAGACTAGGCGTGGTGTTGTATCTGGTTTCTTAGGTTCCACATTAGTTTCTGAAGTTCTCTCATTATTTTACATAGTTAGTTACAGTTTATTCATTTTTTATTGCTGTATAATATTCCATTGTAAGAATACGTTGCAATGTGTTCTCCTGTGTGCGGGCATTTAGCTGGTTTTCAAGTCTGGAGGCGATTATGAACAAAGCCACAGGTCAGCAAACACATGGACAGACTTCCGTTGGGTGTGGGTAGGTACGCACCAGGGGATGGCCTCGTGATGGGTCTGTGTATGTGGAGCTTAGCAACTGATGTTGACGAGTTTCCCAAAGTGGTAACAGAACAGAGTCCTTGTTGCTCCACGACTTCCTCAGACCAGGTGTTGTGGTGGATGTTAGCGATCGCAGCCATTCACCACGCCCCCCGCTGCGCCCGGCACCCCTCCCCCTCACCACGCATGAGGAGCTGCGGTCATCACCGCCCTCACCCTCAACCCTTCAGAGCTTGTCCATCTTCCAGCCGTATGCACGGCTCTCAGACTCTCCCGTGCCCTACCGCCCAGGGGCATCCGGACTCGCCCCTCCCCCACGTGGACTGCCGCTGACCCTGCTCCTGCTTCGAGTGGGTCAGGGCTCCCAGCTGCCACATGCTGAAGTCTAAAGGTCCTCACACGATGTCGCAGCCCGCATCTCTAGCCCATTCCCTGGGTGCACCATCGGTTCTTCCCCGGAGCATTTGCGATTTCCTGAGCTAGGCAGGCCCCTCAAGACCCTGTGCGCTTGTACACACTCATCCCCCTGCCCGCGGTGCTGTCTTCACATCCCATCTCTCTCCCTTTGGGATCGGCCCAAAGTCATGATGAGCGATGACTCCAGCAGCAGCTACCGCCCATTGACTGGCTGGCCACAGGGAGTTCCTAGTGCTGACCCCCCACGTGGCCTGCCTCCTGTTGTCTCCTTCTGCAGGTCTGCACTTCCTGTCCTGTTTAAAAGTAAGTGTAGTCATGTGACTTGCTGTGGGTAGTGAAATGTGAGGAAGTGACCATTGTCCTTATGAGTTGGAGCTTTGAGAGCCTACGTGTGTGGTTTGCCAGAGTCTTTTTTATTTTTATTTTTTCAGGGTCTTAAAAAAGTACCTATCAAGATAGAGCCTCTATCAGCCAGGGTCCCTGAATGACTACAAAGAGCAGGGACCCATACACAATGTGTAGCGTGAGTGAGAAACCAACATGTGATGTGTTTGGTCGCCAAGATGTGTGGCGTGTTTGTTACTGCAGCATAATATCCCCTATTCTGACCACTACATCCCCATCTGCCAGGTGGTGGCTATGCACTCCACATAGGTTATCTTGACCTGTCCTCAAAACATGAAGATGCTGTCTCAGTCAGAAGGGCCAGGGTTATGTTGCAACAATGGCTGACCCTTCAAAGTCAGGGGCTAACAGAGTCTGTATCTCACTCGTGTTGTGTGCCCATCTGCATGCAGCTCTGATCCTCGTCATCTTGACTCTCAGGGGCCAGGCTGAGCGCAGCCCCAAATCTGGACATTGCTGGGCTGATGGCAGAGGCAAAAGAGAGAGACAGAGCCCACGAGCTCACTCTTACAGCTTCCTTGCTCCAAGTGAGTCACAACTACTGCTCATGAGTTCAACAGGGCAGAGAGGGACATGAGAGGTCATGTGGCCACATGACCTCAGTGGAGCATATGAGCACAGTCCTCCCCAGGGAGAGGCAGCAAATATTTCACACAATAATGCAACCCACTGTAGTACTCATTTGATAAATTTAAAAAAAAAAAAAAAGAATAGACACCCATCCACTTTTCCCAAGTTGTCAGCTACTAAGTGGCAGAGCTGAGATTCACCCAGGTCTGTATGAACCCAAAGCTCACCTAGTCCTCCACACTAGCTGGTCCTGATGTAGCTACTTCTCTGCCACCTTTCCCCTCTATGGCCACCTGGGTCCCAAGGTAGAGCTTCAAGGTGGCCTCTTGGTTCTTTCCACTGCTGCATTACTGATTACTAGTGTGGTTGACAACCCTTCTGTTTGCCTGTTGGCATTTCCTCTTTCTGTGAATTGCCTGTTCTTCCCTTTGCCCATTTCTCCACGGGGTTATGTGGCTTTATTTTTTTCTTAGTGATCTCCTGGAACTTCTTAGATCATTTTACTACCCATCCCCTGTTTTTCTGTGTTGCAAACATTCTCTTCTGATTTGTTGCTTTTCTCTCACCTTTGTGTATGGTCATCTCGAGGGAGAAAGGACTCAAAGGGCGGACTGAGTTCATTTGAAAAGTAACAAACCCCAGCTGTGCAGTACCTTTATCAGCTCCCTGAAATAACTTGCAACGCAGGCAAGAACAACAGGATATGTGAACAGCCAAGGACAAATGGTTCGAACCTCCTCTCCTACCCCCTCCCCTCCCAGAGAAACGAAAGTCACCTCGGTCTGCAGACAAAGAAGTCAAAGAAATCGGGGCGTTTCACGTGAAAGCTAAAGCTGTAGGGGGTATATAAGACTCAAAGCAGCCAACTTTGGGGAGCTCTTGTCTTGGTGCCTATTAGATCATGCTGCTCTGCCAGCTAGTAAATCTTCTTCCTCCAGAATGTTATCTGAGCATCTTTGCCCTCCAGAAGTTGCTTCCTTTGTTCCAGCAACAATCTTTTCCTTTAGAAGTCGCCAATTCTGAAGTAGTGAAATTTACCAATATTTTTCTTTAACTATTTTGCCTTTCGTATCCTGTTCAGTAAACCCTTCTTCTCTACTTCCCAAGTCACAAAGAAGGGCTGTAGAACGTTTCTTTTACGTTTATATTGAGCCCATCTAGAGCATGCTGTGGTTCTGTTTGGGGTGAAGCAGAGATCTATCGATATACTTTCCAGGTAGTAGAGAGCCCAATGTCCAAATCATCCATTGAGTAGCCTGTCCTTCTCCCACGGAGTTATAATTCCAGGTCTCTTCCTTACCAATTTCCCAGGTATGCATTAGTCAATTTCTGGACTCTTTGTTCTGTTCCATTGATATATTTGTTTATCGTGACACAAATAACCACTTGCATCAATTACTGAAGCTTTATAATAAGTTCTTGAAGTTAGATCATCTTAGTCCTCCACCTTTGTTCTTTTCTTTCAAAGTTGTTTTGGCTATCTTTGGTCCTCTGCATTAGTTTGTCAGTTTCAAAGTAAAGCCTGCTGAGATTTTTTTTTTTCCTAAAGTTGGAAACGGGGAGTCAGTCAGACAGACTCCCGCATGCACCCGACCGGGATCCACCCGGCATGCCCACCAGGAGTTGATGCTCTGCCCATCTGGGCCGTTGTTCTGTTGCAACCAGGGTCATTCTAGCGCCTGAGGCAGAGACCATGGAGCCATCCTCAGCGCCTGGGCCAACTTTGCTCCAATGGAGCCTTGGCTGCGGGAGGGAAAGAGAAAGCCAGAGAGAAAGGAGAGGGGGAGGGGTAGAGAAGCAGATGGGAGCTTCTCCTGTGTGCCCTGGCCAGGAATTGAACCCGGGACTCCTGCACACCAGGCAGACGCTCTACCACTGAGCCAACTGGCCAGGGCCAAGCCTGCTGAGATTTTAATTGGATTGTGTTGAATCTGTAGATCAATTTAGGGAGAATTGTCATCTCAACAATACTGAGTCATCCAACCCATGAACGTAGCATAGCTCTCCACTTACCTGGGTCTTCTCTCATCAGCGCTTTATAATTGTTAGTGTATAAGTTTATCACATCTGTTGTCAAGTTTATTCCTCCATATCTCATATTATACATGGTATTTAAATTTTTTTATTCTGATTTATCTTATATATCTGGCAAACTTGCTAAAAATCATTATTAACTCTCATAGCTCTTTTTGTAGATCCCATCTGATTTCTATGCAGATGATCATGTTGTCAATGAATAAAGACAAATTTTACTTTTTTCCTTTGTAATATGAATGTCATTTATTTCTCTTTCTTGCTTTATTGCACTGAGTATCACTTCCAGTACATTGTTGAATAGCCATGGTACAAGCAGCCATCTTTGCCTTGTCCCCAGTCTTAGAAAGTATTCAGTATGTTACCAATAAGTCAGTGAGTTTTTCAGAGATGTTCTTTATTAAATTGAGAGAGTTCACTTCCACTCATAATTTGTTCAGAGATTTTTATCAGAAAGAGAAGTTGGGTTTTGTCAAATGATTTTTTAGGTGTCTACTGAAGTAATTGTATTGTTGGTTTGTTTGTTTTTTATTGTTAATATGGTGAATTACATTGATCAGTTTTCAAATGTTAATCCCACCTTGCATGGCCTGGAACAAACCCATTTGGTCATGATGCATCATCCATTTTCTATGTTATTGAATTAGATTTCTTAAGAATTTTTGTAATGACGTCCTTGAGGAATACTGGTGTAGGTCTGTAGTTTTCTTTCTTCGTAATGTTTTTGTCTGGTTTTAATACTAGGATAATGCTGTCTCATAGAATGCATTGGGAAACATTTCCTTTTCTAAAATATTCTGAAAGAGTTTATGTAGAATTGCCACTATTTATTTCTTAAATGTTTGGTAAAAGACATCAGTGAAGACATCTGGACCTGGAGTTGTCTTTGTGTAAAGGTTCTAAATTATCAATTCAATTTCTTTCATAGTTATAGGACTACTCAGGATATCTTTTTCTTCTTCAGTAAGTTTTTTTTTTGTTTTTTTTTTTTTCTTTCTGAAGCTGGAAACAGGGAGAGACAGTCAGACAGACTCCCGCATGCGCCCGACCCGGATCCACCCGGCACGCCCACCAGGGGCGACGCTCTGCCCACCAGGGGGCGATGCTCTGCCCATCCTGGGCGTCGCCATGTTGCGACCAGAGCCACTCTAGCGCCTGAGGCAGAGGCCACAGAGCCATCCCCAGCGCCCGGGCCATCTTTACTCCAATGGAGCCTCGGCTGCGGGAGGGGAAGAGAGAGACAGAGAGGAAAGCGCGGCGGAGGGGTGGAGAAGCAAATGGGCGCTTCTCCTGTGTGCCCTGGCCGGGAATCGAACCCGGGTCCTCCGCACGCTAGGCCGACGCTCTACCGCTGAGCCAACCGGCCAGGGCCTTCTTCAGTAAGTTTTGGTAGTTTATGTCTTCAAGTAATTTATAAGTCCCATCTAAGTTGTTCAGTTTATTAATAGAAAGTTGTTCATACTATTCCCTTATTTTTCTTTTTATATCTATAGGATCTGTAGTGATGTCACCTTTGCATTCTTGACATTGGTAACCTTTTCTTTTGTTGTCCTGGTCAGTCTGGCAAGGGGTCTTATCAATTTTATTGATGAAAAGCTCCAGGAGGCCCTGGTCAGATAGCTCATTGGTAGAGTGTCAACCCAGTGTGTGGATGTCCGGGGTTTGATTCCCAGTCAGGAGAAGTGGCCATCTGCTTCTCCTCTCCTCCCCCTCCCCTTATCTCTCTCTTTCTTTCTCTCTCTTTTCTAGTCCTACAGCCATGGCTCAATTGATTCGAGCACATCGGCTCCAGTCGCTGATGATGACTCCACCGAGTTTCTGACTCAGGTGCTAAAAATAGTTGAGTTGCGAGCATCAGCCTCAGATGGGCAGAGTATTGGCCCCAGACAGAGGTTGCCGGGTGGATACCAGTTGGGGCACATGTGGGAGTCTGTCTCACTATCTCCCCTCCTCTCATTTAAAATAATAACAACAATAGGGTTGACATCTTTGTCTGCTGATTCTAACATCTGTGTCAATTCTGGACCTGTTTCAACTGGTTGACTTTTCTCCTCATTATGGGTTGTATTTTCTTGCATGGCTAGTAATTTATTTCTAGATACCAGATACTGTGACCCTTCATTTGTGGGGCAGTGGGCATATTTATATTCTTATAAACATTCTTGAGCTTTGTGTTTGGGTGGTAGTCAACTCAGAAACAGTTTGACCCTTTCGAGTCATGCACTGGTGATTTTCTGAGCGTGTTGGGAGCAGTTCTCAGCCTAGGAGTCAGGATTCTCCACTACTGAAGTAAGACTGTCCTGAGAACACTCCCGACGCCCCGTGCACTGTGAGTTTTTACAGGCAGACTGGTGAG